>NC_142490.1:11238906-11838906 GCF_965113065.1 Corylus avellana | reverse complement strand
GGAATCCCATTTCTTGGCCCAGCTACGTTGTAGTTGAACATTAAAAAACAACCGGCATGTATTTTTTTCCTCAGCAAATACATCAGCACAAACAACACACCGGAAACAAAAGAAAACAAACAAAAGAAACAAAACAAAGTAAAGGTGGGGGATGGGGGAATTATAGGGCTTGAGTTTGACGTACAAGGACCACGCCAATTGAAAAGGAGAAGAAATGGGAATGGCTGTCACTGATTATAGTGGAGGCGGTCTACAGGAAAATAGCCAGCATTCATGATCATAACCAAATCTTACCCATTTCATGACCACATGCAACTTTTACGGTGCAAGTGCAAGCCAGTTTTCCAATCATATTTATGGGATTCATAAAGAAGCATAATTTATAGGATGATAATTCTCTCGAATTCAAATGAAATGAATAGTATCAATTTTATGATCAGGATTTAAAGTTTATGCATTTAACGGTGTATATGATTTTACATTATTTAAGTTTTTTAAAACGCATGTTAACATTGACTTCATATTTACTGTTAAATTTACGAACTTTAAATCTAGACTATGAAATAGATATTATCCATTTCATTTTAAATTGAGATGATCATATCCTATTCGTAATTCACATATCCGGTCGCTTAATATTCGTCTAATTATTAGAGCAAGCTATCTAATGTCTTGTTTGCCAAATCTCCATTTTCGGTCCATAATATATTAGGCAAGACATAATTCATTGCGGCCGTAATGTGTTGGAAACTTGCAGCGCTTAAGTGACTGCAAAATATTGTGCGGATGTTCTGGTATTCACCGATGATAATTTGGACAAATGTAGCTTCGAGCTCTTGGTTCCATTAGGTGGCCATAGGATCTCTTATTTTGTCCAACATAATAATAAATATATGTTTAAAAATTTAATTCATTTTTCAGAAAAAATAAGTTTAAAAAATAATTTATTTTATCTTACTTTGTTTGTAACATTTAAAAATGTATCGAAATTAACATAGGAAAGCTAGCGACAAAATAAGGGAGGTGATAAGAATATTTGTAACGCCTCCAAATTTAGCTTTGACGAGCGCCCCTACACAAAAAAAAAAAAAAAACAAACAAACAAACATTTAGTGACATGGTCATTTGGGGCGCTTGCACAGTGTCAAACGCCCCCAATAATTAATATATTCCATTTAATATGCTTTTTAATTATGTTTTAATTTTTTTTTTACCTATTTAAAAAACCTGATAACAAATCCAAATTCAATACTATACAATCCCAAACAATCTCATAATGTATATTTGAATCAAAATTTTATTCGAATACAATCTCCTAATACAATCTCACATACAATCTCAATTGCTCCCAATAAATTACAATTCCTTACAAAATA
This sequence comes from Corylus avellana, assembly GCF_965113065.1. NCBI lineage: Eukaryota > Viridiplantae > Streptophyta > Magnoliopsida > Fagales > Betulaceae > Corylus > Corylus avellana. The sequence goes on along the minus strand of NC_142490.1, from coordinate 11,837,530 downwards.
CAAATCCTCTTATAATTACATTCAAAATACAAAGATTCCTCTTGTTTGACAGTGGATCCAGATAAGACTTCATCACCCGGGCTCCTCTAAGAGACGATATATCTCCTAACTTGACACTAATAACATCTCCTGGTACCAAGATTTCAGCTTCTTGCTCTGTCCATCTTCCATTAAGAAATATATCTCAATAATAATTCAACAACTTAGCACAGTAAAAATTCAATTTCAGAAACAAACTTTTCGCTTTTTGTGTGTTGTTTTTTTTTTGGCCACAACATGAGTTTAAAACCGCCCCTATCAACGTCAAATTTCAAGCTTATGGTACAAGTATTTAACTCAATATTTGCGCACAACAAGTGCCTCTTCTTCACTAATAGACCACAATAAAAGGATTCAGACGTATGTTTAAGTATTATCCCTGGCTCAAAAACTGGTCAACGAACGCTCGTCGTAGTCAAGAGCGTACGTTCGGGGTGGTACCCCTAGCATATGTTCGGTCAGGGAGTGGATGTTTAGGGTTTTGCTTAAAAGGGTTCAAGGAGTTGGGCTACTCATAATGGGTTTGGGCGTTTGGGTTATAAAACCATGTTTTATGAAAATATTAGTCACTTTGTAGTAAATTAGCCTTTTTAAAATTGGTATTTTATTAGGGTATTACAATATTACCTGATATAGTTGCTATTTTCTTTTGGCGGCTCCACTTACCGATATTAAATACGGTGGCAGGTCGTCATACCAAATAATACAAATTTTAAGTGCAACTCACAATTAAAAATTCGTTTGCAAAAGAAGGGTACGCACGAGCTTATGTATACATAGTTAATGTTACTTAAGCCATGTGGGACAATTAGGGTCCATTTAGGATTGCAATTTCAATAAGTGCGATTTTAAAAATTGCGTTTTTCAAATCGTTACTTTTTAAAATCGTAAAGGCGTTTGGTAAAACATGTTAATTTTTTTTTTATCAAATATTTGTTATGCGAAATCGCGATTTTAGTTTAAATTCACGTTTTTTTAAAATAAGCACCCCTAACATGCTTATAGAAATCGCATATATATATATATATATTCTTCATATTTTCTATTAAGAGGTTTTTAAATCGCAATCTCAAACACACCCTTAGGATCGTAACAATTATGTAGGTCTTATTAATATTTAATTTTCAAGAGTTAGGTGTGTTTTTGTAATTCAATAAATAGATGTCACCCTATATTATTTTGGGTAAGTCAATAAACAAGTGTTACCTTAGGGTTTAATTGTGAGTTTATTTAAGTAAGATTTGCACTCCAATTGAGGCAACAAACATAGCCCAAATTGCTACGATGAGAGACTCATCTTATTAGTGGTGAGATTAGTGGCAATAAATTGGTCAAATTCATACAAACTAATTTAATAAGGTGACATGTGTATCATAGCTATTAAAAAAACATGTGAGAAGCACATGTAATTAAAAAAAAGGGTTAAATATATTTTACCCCCCAAAGTTTGAGATGATTTTCAATTTGACCTACAATGTTTCAATTTTACAATGCACCCCACCAAAATTTTAAAAAAATAATAATAAAAAAATAAAAAAATTCAATGTGGCCCATCCGTTAACCATTTCTGTTTTCTTTAACGGAAATAATGAAAAATATTAAATTGCCCATACACTTTTTTTTAAAAAAAAAAAATCGAGGGCGGCTACTTTGGCCATTTTGGGGGTGCCCATATTGGGGGTGGCGTACCACCCCCGTGGCCCATGGGGGTGGCCGACCATCCCCAAGGGGCCAAATGAGGGTGGTCGAAACCACCTCCAAGGGGCCAAATGGGTGTGGTTTTGACCACCCCAAATGGCCAAGGGGGTGGTGTAATACCCGACTTTTTAAATTGTTTTAAAAAAGAAAAAGAGTTTTAACTACTTACTCAACAAGTTATTAGTCTTCTAAACAAACCCAAACAGTAAACGCTAGACTTTCCTTAGTGGGCTCAAGCCTTTAGGGCCTTTTAGCAAGCAAAAGCCCAAAATACCCTCACTGGGCGAGCGCTCGCCCTGAGGACCACACCGAGCGCTTGTTTGAACCTCATGTCACCCTCGTGAAATCGTACTCTGAACACTTTTGACCTTTTGTGATCAGTACACGAGCGCTCACATGAATAGTACACACGAGCGCTCGGTGACTAGTTTTGGACCCTTGGTTAATACCTGAAACGCACGCCTGAAAAGCATTTTTGGCTCATTGTGAACAGTCCACAAGCGCTCGACCGAAGACCACACAAGCGCTCGCACCTTTTCAGAAATCGTCTGACAAAATTTATTAATAGTACACGAGCGCTCGCATGAGTAGTACACACGAGTGTTCACCCCATTTCAGAAGTTTTTTCATTTTGCCCTCAGCTTCTTCCCCTATAAATACACATTCCCCCATTCGACTCAGCCCTCAAATTAGCCTCTGTAACCTTAGGATAACCCTGCTACTTTGATATTTGAGAGTGTGTGAGCTTTGTGAGTGACTTGGGAGAAGGGAGGAGCACTGTTGAGAGACCTACTTGTTGAGGTAATCTCTGCACCTTCTTGTTTTTGTGTTATTAAGTTTATTTTTTTACAATAGCCTAAACATGCTTGAAGTGATGATTTCTCCTTTCAATGTTTTAAGCATTTTAGTGCTAAGGCAAGCCTTTGCACCATTTCTTTGTTTAATAAAACTTGTTTCAAAAGGTGTTTTCCAGAGACTCTATTAAGAACACTTATAATATGTTTTGGTGCTTACAATGAACAATGTTTTCAAAGGCTTTTAAACACATCTCCGATTCTTGTGTTTTACTTGTTTTACTAAAGCTTAGAAAGTAGGAACCAACCCATAGCTTAGATAGGGGCCTAGAATGCATTTTAGGGGCTTATGGCCAAACCCTAGGTCACTAGCCGAACGCTCGCCCTAGGGAACGAGCGCTCGACCAGAGGCCGGTTCATATGCCCCTTAGTCCCATAATTGTGTACAAGGTCTTAGCACCCATTTTTGTTAGATGAACTTTCATAGAGTTCTCTAGTACTGCTTATAACGATAAGCCGTATTTCATTATAGTAGGAATTCGTGATGTCGGAGGACCTAAGCCAGCGTACGAGGTAAGTAATCACTCACGAACACTTTCCTTAAAAACGTGGGATATGCTAATTGACTGACCACGCGTATGATATGAGCATGTCTACTTTTTGTAATAACTTGGTAACTGCTTTAATAACTAGTTGATAAGATTCATTGTATGACATGGTACATGAGTACATGCAGAATAATGGCCATGGACTTACTATATAGACTTCATTCTATGGTTAGATGTGTGTGTATGGGCTTTAGATCCAATGGTTTTCGTGACCGGCGCAGCCATTCCCTAATGGTTGATCACTACAGGATGGACATCATTAGTGGTGTGGGCCACCCGAGGTTGAAATCGATCGTGCCACTAGTGGTAGATGGTAGCATACAATGGCTGAGGCACCAACATTGTATTACAGGTCCCTCGGAACAGCGTCAACCCGGCTAACAATAGGTACTATCTTGGGTAGACCATACATGAGAGTTATGACCTATAAACCATTAGTTTTATGCATTAAAATACTAAGGCGCTTATCCCCGGGAGTATACCAACTTTTATCAAACCAAACGATATTTTCAAGTTGTATTAACGAAGACAACACCTCTTTTAAATATTTACCAAAACTGAACGTTTATTTATATCTAATTGTAAGGTTTACTTACTAAGTCGTTAAACTTACGTTGCTATTACTCTTTTAAGAAGCTTGTCACTAGAACCCAAGAGTGGTATGGCTACCACTGCAGACCCTGCTTAAGGATTTGTATAATGTTATCAGGTTTGCCATTTTCTATTGATTAGTTGCTCCATGTATTTAATTTGAGGATTTTACTTGTACTATGATAATGTAAATTGTTTCTCTCAGATTGTACTTCACCTTCCTATGCATTACTCTGAAATACTTAGAGGAGTGATTCCTCATTTAGCCACAAGTTGGTTTAACTGAGGCAATTGCCAACCAGGTTAGCCAAGACTAATTTTGGGGGCATTAAAGAAATGCCAAATAATCGTAGCAAAATGACAACTTTTCTCTCTTGCATGTTGTCCCCCCATTTGAACAAATTCTTGGGAGTTTCCTTTTCATAATCTTACTTGTAAGAATCTCTATAAGAGTTTCTCTCTTGATGATGAGAGAGAGAGGAAAAGTATGATGGAACATGCGACTTTATAAAAGTTTTGGAGTCTTCATAATGGAAATTAATAAGGTTCTAATGCTTAAAGAGGTCATTAATTAGGTAAATTGTCATGGTAGATTTAAGGACAGTTTATTACGATTATGGATGTTTGGTTTTTATGAATCTCAATCACATATATATATGACATGATGGGGTGGTATGAGCTGTAGTAAATTTTTAGGGAAACTAAACAAATGACTCTTGAACTATTATGTATTTTGAAAAAACTTTTTCAAATTTCAAAATCTCTCAACTGGAATGACGGCTGCTCGGTGTGGCACAACATTCGGGAGCGAGGTCAGTTGGAGGCAAGGTGAGGATCTACTGTAGCTAGGCCATGGATATATCGTAACGAACCTAGAAGCAGCCATGGAAAATGGTTGGAAAGTTCTGGAAGCAGCCAGAGGGTGACCCACACACTCCATTGTACGAGAACTTCAACTAGTTCATACGGCTGATTTATTGAAATATGATAGAAATCTATTCACTAGTTTTTATGGGAAAAATAGAATGCACCTCTATATGAAAAAATACAACTTATTTAAAGCTATTATTTTGGTAGAAAGAAATAACCTAAGCTTTGTTAAAAACTTGAGGAACTTTTAATATCAAACAGCCATAACGCTACAGCTTAAAAAAATCAAATTTACCAACATAAATAAACCTTAGAAAACCATTTAATCATAAAAAATTGTTAATCACCAACGGTAATAATTGATATTTTCTTAAATCTCATGTATTAGTAAGGGTGAAAAGATGGTTGTGGTCAGGGGTGTAAACAAGCCAAGCTTGAGCGAGCTTCCCTTGTTTGGGCTCGGCTTGTTTAAATTTTACTTGAACTCGAGCTCGAGTTGAGCTTAAGGACGAGCCAAAAAATCGAGCTCGAGCTTAAGCTCATAATAAGTCAAGCCAAGCCGAGCCAGTTCATGAGTTGGCTCTTATATTTAATTTATTAATTTATTTTTTTATTATAAATTTAAATTTCAAGTACTCTTAAACGGCTCAAGAAGCCAGCTTACATATGAGCATTTGCTTCGTCTAGTTAGCGGAGTATGGAATCCTAATCAATACAGCAAGGCACTTGGTTTCGAAGAAAGATGATATGCATCCTTTTATAATAAAAGGATGCTATTAAAAAAAAAAAATCATCAATTTTTAATATTAATATGAGGAACTATGTGAATAACTACCAATTCAAGTCTTATACAAGCTGCTCACGAGCTTAGCCGAGTCGAGCTGAGCTAGTTTCGTTTAATATTCAAGTCAGGATTTGTGTTCACGAAACACTTCATTTAATATTCGAGTCGAGCACGAGCCGAGCCCAAGCTCGCTCGCGAGCGGCTTGCTCTCTTAACAGCCCTAGTTGCGGTTAGTGGTTAGGGGCTAAAACTGCTAACCGCTCGGTTAGCATATAAATAACCACTTTGCTTTCAACCAAGCCTGCAAACAGATCGATCAAGCTTTTTTAGCCAAAAAACCAGAGACCCAAAAAAACCAATATTTTCAAGTTTTTTCAACAGATCAATCTGAAGAAAAAAAAAATTCGTGCTTGAGAAATGAAACAAGGTATCTCACTATCTCGAATTCATGCTTGAGTTTGAGGGAGAGTGGCGATGGAGGCAGCGTCAGCGTGAAACCGAAAGAGAAGTGCTCGAGTTTGAGGGAGAGTGGGGATGGAGGCTGCGTCAGTGTGAAACTGAAAGAGAAGAAGGAGGCATCGAAGAGAAAGAAGAAGCTTTCCTAATATATATATTTTTAAAAAGCGGTTAGCGATTATAAGGCGGTTAATAAAAATTGCATTTTCACCCCCTATGCATTAGTAACATTAAAAATATTAATCCTCTAGAAAAAAAACAAAACATTAAAAATATTAATGTATGTGAATGGCCAAACGGTCATAAAAATTAAACTTTGAATGGCTCATTTAAAAGAATATTTGTAGCACATTTACTACAACATTATCAATGTCGACACATGGTTATCATCTTCGACTTTTGGGTCTATGCTAATGACTAATTAAAAACAGGAACGAAAGAAAAAAAAATATATAAGGAAACATTAGTATTGACCCGATAGTGGAAGCTAATAGCTAGGTATCAACATCGACACACACAAGTTCAAAGGTAAAATAAGAGTTTGTGAGATTGTGTCTTTGTCTATGATTAAACGGTCATATTTATAATGATTTTGAACACATCTAATAGTCCAATATCATTTGGTTTTCACATTCAAGTTTTTTTAAAATATTTTGCGTAATAGATAATTTGACCAATCTATTTTACCTTTCTTGTAAGATAAATTATTGTAAGAAAAATTTAATAAGTTGTCAACCAAAATCAAGGACACATGGTTGAAACTCGTAACAATGATAAACTAAAATCAACGGTGCTAATAGTAAGTATAACATATAAAATATTAAAAAATAATAATAATAATAATAATAATAATAGAACCAAGAAACAAATGAATAGAAGTGATGAAAAAAAAAATTAAGAGAAAAAAAATATATAATAAAAAGAAAGTGAGTCGTGCTTTGATTTTGAATTTTTTAAGATTTCAAACATACTTGATACTACAAGTCTACAACACCTTTTTTTTTTTTTTTTTTTCCTTTTTAAGGATTTAACCTTTTCTTTTGGGCCTTGTATAAATTGAAGGCCTTACCCAATACCCATGGAGCGGCCCTGTCCGGTTCGAACCGAGTTTTATTCTATTCAAGAAGCTAGTCAGACTAGTCAGTATTCACCATAACTTCTTCTTCTCTTGTTCAAGATTCCATGGAAATGCCTACGAAGAAGCAGAATTCTGGTGATGATTTTGGATTAAGCGACCTATCAGACGAAGTTTTTCATCGCATTCTTAATTTCATCGAGATGAGGGACGTTGCGAGACTAAGCGTCGTATCAAAAAGATTCCGAGAGTTGTGCATTTCAAACCCTAGATTGTATTTGAGTAACATCATCTCCAAATCAGGTGGACCTCGCTTCAACAGCTATGTGGATAGGTTCATGGCTCTCCGCTGCGTGCACGGGGTGAAGACGGAGCGCTTTGTGCTCCGTTGGTCTTTCGAAGGAAGCGTTGATCAAGACGAAGAATACCGGGTGGAGACGTGGTTGCAGAATGCAGTAAACTTGGGCGGCGTTGCAGAAGTTCGCCTGAAATTCTTTCTCCCCGGTCCTCAACACTTTGCCTTGCCGCTTTGTGTTCTGCGTTGTAATTCCCTAACGTTCCTCAACATCGACGGCGGGAATACCCTTCTCAAATTACCCTCAGCTCCTCCCTATTTTGCTACAAAGCTCCAACGCTTACATTTACATCACGTTGGAATCAAAAACGACTTCAATTTGGGAGAATTGCTTTCATCTTTCATGTCCCTCAAGGTATTGAAGCTTGACAACATTAGCGGGATGAAGGGTATGACTATCACCAACTCGTCTATTGAGATTTTGTCAATAACAAGCGTTGATCGTCAGCTCTGCGATGTTGAGATTCAGCAGCTACACAAACTCTACGACCTTAAGCTAGTCTGGATTCCCAAATCCTCTAGTAGAACATCACTGAAAATCTCTGCTCCCAATCTCCAAAGATTTCAGTGGGCTGGAATTACTGTCGATGACTACTCTATGAGGGATTCGGCTGATCTTTTGCATGCCATAATTCAACTACCTGCTCATTCGAGGGGGAATCATAACTTGATTAAGATTCTTCAAAGCGTACAAAAGGCTAGACATCTAGAACTATATGATTGTTTTGTTGAGGTAACGGCACAATTCTCCCTGTTATACTCTGAATGTTTGTGCCTTTGTTTAGGTTGATTAACGGGATAACACTCTCATTGTTCACTGAATCACTGGTATAAAATACTAAGAATAATTGATTTTTTTAAAACTAAACATAAACATATTAATTTTAGAATTTGGAGTATTAATAATACTATTTTTGTTTGGATTTATTTAGAATTTGAATCCAAGACCCATTTTGAATGTATAATAGCTAACCCCAAGGGGTTGAGATTTGGGCAAATTAATTTTAGGTTCTACTGGCGACTTTTCAAAATAATTGAAGAGAGAGATTGGAAACACTAGATAAGACAAATTCCCTAGAATGAAAAAGAAGCGTACAAAATGTAAAGCATCTTTAATACAAACATTTGCTTTTAAACTTCCCAATCTTTAAACCCACTTCCCATATGATTTGAGTACCATGCCTAATATTATTTCGTTGTTGCCAGATGTGATAAATTGTCGCTTCCCATCCAATTCTACAGAGGGTATTCTTCGAAGTTTTTATACCCCAACACATCATTTCATCCCAGCAGAATATGCTTACTAAAACCACATTGGAAAAATAAGTGGTCTCTCCCCTCTACACAACAACTGCAGAAGACACAAAGAACATTGCCATTATAGCCCCATATTTGCATCCTCGACTATCTCTAACACTAAGCCATGTAATAAAAGCTTGCAACAATTGGAGACCAAACCATCTTCCGCCAACCCACATCCATACCCTTCCCTTCTTATTGCATTCCGGGGCTCAGATTCCTTTTTTTTTTTTATTATTTTTTTTTTTTATGCAGTCCAAATTGGTTCATTCTTTACTCCTATAGGCACCAAATGGTGAGAAATTTGGATAGAGACCAAATCTTCTTATCTTGCTGGTTTTTCTGATCTATAATAACAGTTGAGAATTTATGATCAATCTTAATTCCTGCATCATAGATAACCAGTGAGCCTTATGTTTGATAAAGTACCCCAGCTGCAGCTGGATGCTAATGATCAAGCCAAAGGTAGATGTCCTTGCCATCATCCCCCACTTTGAATTGAATAAATTGTCAAGCAATGTTCCTCAATTTCAAAACTTTCTTGCAGCACCACGGGCAGTTTTGGGGAAGTATTAACTAACCAGAAACTCCTCCCTCTAATATTTGAAAGTTCAATAATTGTTTTTCTTCAAGATTAATATTTTTGAAAGTTTTGAATGTTACAACTCTTGTTTATTTCTTCTTTTTCTTTAAAACTATAACAAATTTAATTTACTTTGGAGTGATTTATTTGTGTATGTTAAGGTACATGCCATTTAGCAATATTTTTTGTTGTGCATTGATTTTACTTTTAAACTAAGATTTGCCTTTTAACGTTGTAGGCTTTACTTAAGCATGGTTTCTTGCCATTTTCATTTCATAGTGTTGAGCATTTAAGTGTGGTAAGAACTTCATCAAGAGGTGACCAAGTCCAAGTCCTACCATTGTCCGCCCTTCTCAGAGGAACAACTAATATAAAGTTTCTCAATCTAAACGTTCAAAGTAGTGTAAGTAAAAGAGCACCATATATGCATTTTCAAACTATTTTTATAAACTGTCCATCTTTTAACTCTGTCAATTTCATCTTCTCTCTTTTGTTCTTTTATCAGGTAAAAAACTCAATGCCTTCGAGAGAGTTTCCATTTAAGATGGGATATTGGCAATCTCAAAACTTCATATTTACTCATCAACTGAAAAAAGTAGTGGTGCAGCTTTTTGATACAGAGAATGAAATAGAACTAATCAAATATTTGCTCACGAATGCACAAGAATTGGAATTGATGCTCATTTTGTATACATCACCAGTGTCATCAGATATCATTACTGAGTTAAGAAAGTTCAAGAAGCCTTCAACAAACTTGAGTCTACGTTCAATCATACGATAAAATGGGCCGTGTTCGTGTTTGTGTTCATGTTCATCTTGATAGAAGACTTGTGTAATTAAATTTCCTTTGATGATTGCCAATCGGTGTGGTAAATGTTTTTTCAACCCTTTGGGAGTGTATACTTTTTGGCATTCATTATGTAATCGGTGGCTATTGATAGCACCTTAATGCGAAAGGGATCAGAAGTTTGAGAAGAAATGGTTTCCAAACTGCATAATGAAAAATTCAAATTCAAATTCAATGAGCATCAAAATGTTCCACTGGACAATTGAGATATTTTCCTTAAAAGTTATAGGGCCTTACTTTCTCGAATCATAGGTATTTTCCTTAATTGCATAATTGTGTCCGAGTTTGGCATCCTCTAGGGTCTGCTATGCTAATTAATCTTAAGATCAAAGCAAGTTAAGCGAATTGCTGCTACATCAGAATGATTCTATCCCTTGAAAAACGCTTTTAGAATAAGTGTTGATTTAATATTGTATTAAAACAGAAGCCCAAAATTCGAACTCTAGCTCTACAGTTCATTCTCTAATTTATAAAATATTTCATATGTTGATGAAAAGTTTGAGGTCACACGTAAGAAAAAGTGTTAAATTATTAATTAAATAACAAATTTCACAATTTTTTTATTAGCTTAAACTTTGAAATAATTGGTGATTTAATACAATTGAAGACCGGAATGTTAAAGTAAATAATGATGAATTAGGTCGATCAAATTTTTCCTTGGACAAAGAGAAGTTTCAAAAGTTGTGCATTATTTTTGTATCTACACTCATATGTATTTTCTTAGAAATTAATCTTATAATTTTGCACTTAAATGAACATTACATTGGAGGAAGAAAACATCAATAAATAGAATAATGCTTTAGAATTCTAAACCTTATATATGGGTCAACTCTCACGTTGACACGACCCAACATGTTTATTAAATGTGTCATAAACGGATGACTCGAATCCATTTAACCTAAGCCCTGACATTAAATCTAGGTGTCGTGTTCGTGTTGGGCTGTAGGTTAAATTGCCAGTCCTACCCATAAGTTGTACGAAAATAATAAGGAAAAATTAGTTTGATCCTTAGATTTTCATGTATTTTAATTTAATCCTTTGATTTCACTATAAAGTTCTAAAAAAATACCCAAATTTAAATCTGATTACCAAAAACTTAATGGAATTATTGGCTACAACTTGGGCTGGCTAACCAATCGGCGCTGCTCGCCAACCTTAGAGCATATTTGAGATTGCATTAAAGAGCTTATAAAGTATTTTTAGTACATTAAAAATAAAAATAGTGCTAGGCAAAAATGGGTGATGTTTGATGAAAAAATTGAAACACATTTTTTAAAAATTACTTTTTTGCTCTGAAAAATCCCAAAATGAGAAGCTTGAAAATGAAGCATGTGGTATAACCCCATTCAGACAAACTTGCATAGAAAAACAAAGATGTGACTTTTCTCTTCCAATGGTGTAAAACAAATTTACTTTTTTCTGCCATGAAATTTTGTGAAATCATAGGTATAGAATACCTTCACAAATGGTGGGATTAAAACAATGAAGATTTGCAATTATTTTGACAAATAATGATGTTCTCTAATATGCATAAGAAGCCCGAGGTATTCCAAATTTGCTTCGTTTGGTTGGTCCAATGACGAGACAAACATTATCAAAAACCCATCCAGCTGCTGCAAATTAGAATCATCTTCTCTGACTGGGGAATCAAAAGTCAAAAGAACATCAACTGAGGGAGTAATTAGAACTTTTATGTAACACCTCGGTCCCATATTAGGAAGATGAGAAAAAGCTCACATAGAGTAGGTGATTTATAAAAAGATAGTCATGAGTGTTAAGTCCCACATTACTTAATTACTATAGGTGAAATTGGGCTTTACAATAAATTTTAGGGAAGCTCTAAATTGACTAGTCATTTTGGGATGATAACGCATATCTGACTAGCGCTTTTTCCTAAATCGTTACATTTTATGTTGCAAAGAGCTGTTCGTGAACGAGCTCGGGTTTGATTTGGATAACCTCAATTCAGTCTTGATTCATTTAATAAATGAGCAAATCATAAAGACAAAAATATGATCAATTATTAACTGAGACGTACTCGTATAAATTGATCAACTCGACTTAGTTAATGTTCACAAATCGTATAAGCTCAATTCCGACTCGTAAGCTTCTATATATATATATATATATATATATATATTTTTTTTTTTTCTTCGTATATATACATATACACATCTTCAGGTAACCTATATAACATACTTGTTACTTACTAACCAATATAAATATAGGTATTTATATTAAAAATACATGCTATTACCATATATTCTAATATTGTTTAAACTGGCTCTTTAAAATGTGACAATTTACTTGATTGAATTTTCTCATCTAATTACACGAATTCCATCATTTTTCATCTTTCAGGAACCAGAGGATCCCCAATTGCATAACTTTTTTATTTTATTTTTTGTTAAATGAAAACATAATGCTACTATACTATGGCTTTGTTTTTGCTTCAGGTTATGCATATTAGTGCTAAAAATTGCTCCAGGTTTACCTTTTCTTCCCCATGTATGAGATCAGCAGAGAACATATATAAGTTGAAGAGGTGCTTTTTAGCCAAGATTAAATAAGCTTGCTTTGAAAGGTTAACAATCTTAAACATACATTTTCTGCCCAATAATCCAGTCTAGAGCTCACCGAGCAAAATGACGGGGAGAGCCCAATAATCCATCTTTGTTGTACATGCTTGAGAATTTCTCAGCTAAATATATATGTAGTAGCGGAGCCAGATAATTCATATTGGGGGTGCTGCTAAAAATGTAACATGTTGACACTATATCAAAAAAACAGAAATTAGAAAAAAAAAAAAAAAAAAAAGTATCTAGAACTACACTTTACGGTATCTTAGAAGTACAAAATCATCAAGTATCAAATCTCTAAGATAAAAGGAGTGAAAGAGAGTGAGTCCTTGACTTTAGGGGTGCCGTGTCTTGGGTAGGAAAAAAGAACTATATATATGAAAAAAAAAATTAAAAATCTTTGGGAGTGTTGTGGCATGTCTTAGGGGGTGACATACACTCCTGCCACGTGGCTCCGCTACTGTATATAAGGAGCATATGGTCAGAGGCATGGTCCTCTCTTGCAGGTGAGATCATCGAAGGGGGGTGCAGGGGTGCATGTCCCGCGCACGTGGCCCCATGCACCCCATCAGCAATGATGTTGATGATGTGTCACTGTTCCAATGACGGGGCCCACCTGGTTCACGTCGTTTGAACAATAACTGCATGTCATCCCACTGTGTGGTGACATGTAGTTACTGTTTAAAACGATGTTGCCCTACTGGGCAACGTCATTTTAGCAATGACGCACGTCACTATTGATGGGGTGATTTCATAGACAAAAAGTGTGATTTTAAATTAAATTGCAAAAAATGAATTATTTGTGATTACATTTAAAAAAAATTGTGGTTTGAAAAGGTAGAATATTTACGTTTTTAAATCGCAGATAAAGATGTGTTTTTTTTTTTTTTTTTTAAAAAGGCTCAATTTTAAAGGCTAAATTGTGATTTTAAAGGTCAAATCATGATTTTGCACATTCTAAAATCATTATTTTTAAATCGCATTTTTTGAAATAGTAAATTCAAACAAACTCTAAGAAAGGGTTAACAAGAGTTGGAATACAATAGTCACATAGTGACAATGCGTGTACACTTTAAATTAAGAGAAAAAATAAATATAAAGAGAAAGTGAGTCGTGCTTTGATTTGGAATTTTTACGATTTCAAAACATACTATATCACTTTTTTTTATTATTACCCCAGCCCCAGAGCCCAACACCCCCCCCCCCCCCCCCCTTTGGTTAAAAAACAATTAATATATAAACTTTTTTTTGGGCCTTTTATAAATTGGGGGCCCTACCCAATACCGATGTAGCGGCCCGGTCTGGTTCGAACCGACTTTTATTCTACTGAAGAAGCTATTAACCACAACTTCTTCTTCTTCTCTAGTTCAAGATTCCATGGAAATGCCCACCAAGAAGCTATTAACCATAACTTCTTCTCTTGTTCAAGATTCCATAGAAATGCCTACGAAGAAGCAGAATTCTGGTGATGATGTTGGATTCAGCAACCTTCCAGACGAAGTTGTTCATCACATTCTTAATTTCATCGAGATGAGGGACGTTGCGAGACTAAGCGTCGTATCAAAAAGATGCCGAGAGTTGTGCATTTCAAACCCTAGTTTGTGTTTGAGTAACATCAGCTCCATATCAGGTGGACCTCGCTTCAACAGCTATGTGGATAGGTTCATGGCTCTCCGCTGCTTGCACGGGGTGAAGACGGAGCGCTTTGGGCTCCGTTGGTCTTTCGAAGGAAGCATTGATCAAGACGAAGAATACTACCGGGTGGAGACGTGGTTTCAGAATGCAGTAAACTTGGGCGGCGTTGCACAAGTTCACCTTAAATTCATTCTCTCCAGTCTTCAACACTTTGGCTTGCCCCCTTGTCTTCTGCGTTGTAATTCGCTAACTTTCCTTGACGTCGATGCCGGGTATGCCTTTCTCAAATTACCCTCAGCTCCTCCCTATTTTGCTACAAAGCTCCGGACCTTACAATTACACCATGTTCAAATCGAAAACGACTGCAATTTGGGAGAAATGATTTCATCTTTCAAGTCTCTCAAGGCATTGAGGCTCGACAAAATTAGCGGGATAAAGGGTATGACTATCACCAACTCGTCTATTGAGATTTTGTCAATTGTAAGCGTTGATCGTCAGCTCTGCGATGTTGAGATTCAGCAGCTACACAAACTCTATGACCTTAATCTACTCTGGATTCCCAAAACCTCTAGTAGAACCTCACTGAAAATCTCTGCTCCCAATCTCCAAAAATTTCAGTGGACTGGATTTGTTATCGATGACTACTGTATGAGGGATTCGCCAGATCTTTTGCAGGCCCTAATTGGTCTTCATCTACCTACTCAATCGAGAGGGAATCAAGCTTCTACCAAACATAACTTGGTTAAGATTCTTCACAGCATGCAAAAGGCTAGACATCTAAAACTAACTGATTGTTTTGTTGAGGTAACGGCACAATTCTCCCCGTTATATTCTGAATATATTTTAATATTAGAATGTTTGGATTTATTTGGAATTTGAATCTAGAACCATTTTAAATGTATAATCTTATGTGTACTTGTTTCATACATTTACAAGCCCATATGAATTGACAATTCCTTGTCTAAATCTGTGTGTGAAGATGCCCTAAATTTTTTTTTTTTTTTTAAAAAAAAAAAAACTATCAAAACCAACTTTGCAATTCAGAATGTTTGTGCCTTTGTTTAGGTTGATTAACGGGATAACTGGTATAAAATGCTAAAAATAATTGATTTTTTAAAGACTAAACATAAACATATTAATTTTAGAATTTGGACACTTAATAATACTATTTTTGTTTGGATTTATTTAGAATTTGAATCTAAGACCCATTTTGAATGTATAATAGCTAGCCCCAAGGGGTTGAGATTTAGACAAATTAATTTTAGGTTCTACTGGCGACTTTTCAAAATGATGAAGAGAGAGATTGGAAACACTAGATAAGACAAATGCCCTAGAATGAAAAAGAAGCGTACAAAATGTAAGGCATCTTTAATACAAACATTTGCTTTTAAATTTCCCAATCTTTAAACCCAATTCCCATATGATTTGAGCAACAACTATCTCTTCAGAATAAACCAGATTCCCATGCCTGATCTTATTTCGTTGTTGCCAGATGTGATAAATTGTAGCTTCCCATCCAATTCTACAGAGGGTATTCTTCCAAGTTTTTATACCCCGACACTGGCAACACATCATATCATCCCAGCAGAATATGCTTACTAAAACCACAGTGGAAAAATAAGTGGTCTCTCCCCTCTACACAACTCCTGAAGAAGACACAAAGAACATTGCCATTATAGCCCCATTTTGGCATACTCGACCATCTTTAACACCAAGCCATGTAATAAAAGCATGTAACAATTGGAGGCCAAACCATCTTCCACCAACCCACATCCATACCCTTCCTTCTTCTTGCATTCCAGGTCTCAGCATAGGTATAGATTCCTTTTTTTTGATGCAGTACAAATTGGTTCTTCCTTTACTCCTATAGGCATCAAATGGAGAGAACTTTGGATAAAGACCAAATCCTCATATCTTGCTGGTTGCCAGCACCAGTCCTGATCTCTTATAACAGTTGAGAGTTTATGATCAATCTTACTTCGTAACCCGTGAGCCGTACGTTTGATAAAGTACCCTAGGTGCAGCTGGATGCCAATGATCAAGCCAAAGGTAGATGTCCTTGCTTGGGGAGTATTAACTAACCAGAAACTCCTCCCTCTAATATTTGAAAGTTCGATAATTGTTTTTCTTCAAGACTATTATTTTTGAAAGTTTTGAATGTTTACAGCTCTTGTTTATTTCTTCTTTTTCTTTAAAGCTATAACAAATTTAATTTACTTTGGAGTGATTTATTTGTGTATGTTAAGGTACACATGTCATTTAGCAATATTTTTTGCTTTGCATTGATTTTACTTTTATGCTAAGATTTTCCTTTTAACGTTGTAGGCTTTACTTAAGCATGGTTGCTTGCCATTTTCATTTGATAGTGTTGAGGAGTTAACTTTGGTAAGAACTTCATCGAGTGTTGACCAAGTCCTACCATTGTCCGCCATTCTCAGAGGAACAACTAATCTAAAGTTTCTCAATCTAAAGTTTATTAATAGTGTAAGTAAAAGAGCACCATACATGCGTTTTCAAACTATTTTTATAAATTATCCATCTTTTAACTGTCAATTTAATGTTCTCTCTTTTTGTTCTTTTAATAGGTGAAAAACTCAATGCCTTCGGGAGAGCTTCCATTTAAGATGGGATATTGGCAATCTCAAAACTTCATGTTTATTCATCAACTGAAAAAAGTAGTGGTCCAGCTTTTTGATAGAGAGAATGAAATAGAACTAATCAAATATTTGCTCACGAATGCACAAGAATTGGAATTGATGCTCATTTTCTACACATCACCAGTGTCATCAAATGTCATTACTGAGTTAAGAAAGTTCAAGAAGCCTTTAACAAAATTGAGTCTACGTTCAATCATACGATAAAATGGGCCAGCTGTGTTTGTTGGCAAGGACATCTACCTTTGGCTTGATCATTGGCATCCAGCTGCAGTTGGGGTACTTTATCAAATGTATGGCTCACGGGTTATCTATGATGCAGGAAGTATATGGTTGTTGTGATGCAGAGTATGCTCTGCACTTGTTCCAGTTTTACTAAAGACAATTGTAAAGTAGGTTTTGATAGTAAAAAAATAAAAATAGAACTTTTGGGCATGTTCATTAGACTAGGAATTGTCAATTCATATGGATTTGTAAAAAGCTTAGCTCATTTGACAGGGAGAGCCCAATAATCCATCTTTGTTGTACATGCCTGAGAATTTCTCAGCTAAATATATAATGAGCATATGGTCAGAGGCTTGGTCCTCTTTACTGCTGCCTACCACCAATATAAGGTACTATAACTCATAAAAATGAAAAAAAGAAAAAGAAAAAGAAACAACGACAAATAAGCTAATCAGAATGGATAAGTATGGTAAACACAAAAGGTAGATTTCATGTAAATTAAAGATTAACTTAAACTTTACAAGGTAACTCTGACTCTATTCTTCCTTCTGTTTTTCACCACTTTCCTTTTCTCTCTCTCTTTTGGATGACCCACTTGTATGAACTGTTAAAGACTTGATTACAAGAGAGCAGCTTCCTACCCCACTATTTTACTTATCAAAAAAAATGAACTGTTAAAACCCAAAACACAAAAAGGAAGGTGTACATGGGAACTATTTTCAAATCATGATTATAATTCAGCATTCAGCATTCACCAATCCTGCTAATAGGTGTAAAGCAGCTAGGACGAGCAAAACGCACATTAATCCTCCACTGGATTGGGGTCATGCAGGAAGGGCAGTCCTTCATCCCTTGTTTCTCATGAAGCTCATTGCATTTTGCACAGACAACCTGATGTGCACATGGAAGGAAAACCACTGACATTTCCTCTGATAGGCACATGGCACATTCCCTCTCTTGTTTTAGACCTCGAGTCCTGAAACTGTTCTGCAAATTCGCCACCCTTTTAAGGACAAGAGGTTCCTGGTTTCTTTGCATAGCTTGGACATCCATGCTGTCTGTTAGGACACCGCCACAGCTTCTGCCAATACCGCTCCTAAGTGCTGCTATAGTGGAAGAGTTAGACTTGAATTTCATTTGGGATAACTTGTTCTCGAGCTTTTTTATGTCTTCCATATATTTCTGCAAATCACCTTCTGCTTTTTGTCTTATCACTTCC
This sequence comes from Corylus avellana, assembly GCF_965113065.1. Classification (NCBI taxonomy): domain Eukaryota; kingdom Viridiplantae; phylum Streptophyta; class Magnoliopsida; order Fagales; family Betulaceae; genus Corylus; species Corylus avellana. The sequence continues at coordinate 11,819,219 of NC_142490.1, read as the reverse complement.
TCCTCTGCTTTTGCATGAGCTTCAAGTAGTTCCCTTTCCTGTCTTATGGAGGCAGCTTGTGTAAGTAGTTTCTCTGGAGTCAACCTATCCAGTTTCCATCTAGCCTGTGATATTTACAATTACTAGTGAGAAAGTACCAGAAAATAAAAAACAGAGAAATTAATTTGTCTACAAAACACAAACACACATTAGCGCATGAAAGAAAAGCAAAGAAGCTCTCCAGACCATTTTCTGTAATTTAATATAAATGGTGAGATAATAGCCTTATAAAATTAAGGGTTAAATACTAAATACCCCTTGGGGTTTCATAACTTTATTTTTTCCTCCATAGGGTTTCATTTTTATCACAGGAGATCTTGTGGTTTTGATAATAGACCAAAGTAGTCCTTCTGTCAATTGACCGTTAGTTGACTTAACGGAATTCTACGTGAACCAATCAAATGTTGACACGTGGCATCCACTTAATTTTTTTTTTTTTTTTAAAAAAAAATGTATTTGTTTTTTTTTTTTTGAAAAAAAAAAAAAAAAAGAAAAAAAATTGGGAGTGGCCGAGCCACCCCCTTGGCCATTTGGGGGTGGCCAGGCCACCCCCATGGGAGTGGCCGACCCACCCCCATCTAGCCAGATGGGGTGGCCTTGGCTCCAAGGGGGTGGCTCCCTTGGTGCCCAAGGAGTGGTTTCGGCCACCCCCTAGGCTCCATGGCCCATGGGGGTGGCTCGGCCACCCCCAGTACCCACTGGGGGTGGTTTCGGCCACCCCCTCGGGCACCAAGGGGGTGGTCGAACCCCTTGGAGCCAAGGGGGTGAACCTCGGCCAGATGGGGGTGGCCTGGCCACCCCCATGGCCAAAGGGGATGGCCGAGCCACCCCCAATTTTTTTTCCTTTTTTTAAAATATATATATATACATTTTTTTTAATTTAAAAAAAATTAAGTGGGTGCCATGTGTCAACATTTGATTGGTCCACGTGGAATTCCGTTAAGTCAACTAATAACTAATTTGGTCTATTATCAAAACCACAAGGACCTCCTGTGATTAAAATAAAACCCTAGGGGAGAAAAAATAAAGTTATGAAACCCCAAAAAAGGGTATTTAGTATTTAACTCTAAAATTAAACAGTAAGGATGGCATATGATGGGGCTTTTGCATGATTTAGGAAGGAGAGCCCGTGTCAAACAGTATCTGCCCAACTAATTTCACTAACTTCATTATTGCTTTGTTTGGTCGATTGTTTCTTCCCTTTTTGAACTTTATTTTTGCCATATAAACCAATCAAGTGAATTCGACGACAAAGATAACACCTAACTTGTCAGCATTATGCAATGCTTGGTCATATAGTTACTGTAGTCTAAGTCTTGCGATAGGCATTGCAGGGGATTCACAGGTGTATAAAATCCCTTAACCCGAATCCCCTAAACCCTAAAATCCCTTAACCCGAATCCCTGGAACTTTGCTAGAAAGTAAAAAAGGTTGGGAAGTATTTGCAGTATGTTTTGTGTGTTCACTCAGTGCCTTCCGATTCTATAATTTCTCTAGTCTGTTTGTCTGAGACAAAATGTGACTTGGTGCCACTGCAAAACAGTGATTAATGGGTAAATAGAAGGGCCTCTAACAGTTACCATACATGGCATACATGTCCACAAGTATACCATTGGTGAAGCAACCTTTGATTATATACATTTAACAGATGACTAGTGCGTTAGCATACCTCAATCTGGTTGTGGAGGTTCTTAGCCTTGTCTAATTCCTGTTGCAGCTCAGCTACCTTGCATTTCTCTCTCTCATACGCTTCCTGCAACAACACCTTTTGACCCTCCCATGACTGGGCCTTTTTTAGAGTCATCTGCTCCCTTTCCACTACTTCCTGGTAACTTGCAGCTGACTCCAAAGCCCGTAATTTAGCAGCATCTAACTCCCTCTTCAGCACTGATTTTCCCGCCTCAAGCTTGAGAACAGTAGAATTAAGTATCTCAACTTGGCTAGTGGCACTACTCAAGGCATTCTCCATCTCAGACAGCCTCTTCATGGTGTTCTCCTCCAAGATTTGCTTCTCCTTTTTATATTGGTCTGCGTCTTTGTTCTCTAGTCTCAATGCTTTAAGCTCACGCTGGTCCTTGCCAAGCCTATGAGCAGCATGCATAACCTTCTGATTGGCCCATTCAGTCCAACCTTGTAGCTCATCCTGGAGTTCTTGAAGCCGAGGAACCAGCTTCAAAATCAGTTCATCCTTCTCATTTTGCGCAACATACTTTCCCAGAGAATTTTCATACGGAATTCCGGTGTAGTAATCAGATATTTTTGGGGCCTCAGAGGTGCTGACCTGGGGCTCTGGGTTGGATTTCTTTTCTGAAGGTGATGATATAGGAAGCTTGGTTTCAGCTGTAGGCAACATAGACATGGTACCCTTTATGCGTAATTTTGAAGTTTTTTCTTTTGCAGGTACAGCAGATGGAGACTTGTTTACAGGATGAATTCCATCTGCTAAAGGGACGTCAGCTGGAACTTCTGTACTTTTCTTTGAGGAGGCATTTTTCATTTGTACACCAGGAAGTTCAGATGGTGGCTTCAGTCTTCTTTCCAAGACAAAACCACCAAAGCTTGTGAGTTTCCCTGATCTAAAACCCCCCTTTGATCCATAAGTCCTGTAGCTTTTGTCCATATGGAAGCACTTCTGCCGAAGTACTGCAAGTTCTTTCTTAGTCCGCCCCTTGCGACCAGCTCCCACTTTTTCTTCAGAGGCATAGGTTTGTGATACGATCTGGACATTTTCTCTAGTGATACCCGAGGAATTCCTTAAAGTGCATGTCAACGACACCAGACTCTCTTCTTCTGGGGTTACCCTTTCCAGAGCAAGATCTTCAGGTTTGGGTAAATTTGGGAAACTTTCAAATTTCAGTGTTTTTGGCAGAGATTTTTTTGCTTTGGGGAGTGAAAGCTTTGGAAATTTTGGTTCTTTGGGATTCGGAAGAATAGTTTCAGAGCTTTGCGCCTCCGATCTGAATTGGGGAATGGCAGAGTCAGAGGAGCCCTCTCCTGAGACTTTTTTACAACCGAAACCACTCAAAGGATCTCTTTCCAGTGCACAAGCTTGTGAAACATTCAAGTCACATATCAACAACCACCACATTGCTTCCCCAATGGATAAGGATGGCCTAACCTCCCTAAGCACACCAATAATTTCCAACATCGTGTACTCAACCAGGTGCTGTAAATCATCAAACATGTCATCTCTTAAATCATGAATATCCTTCCCTTCCTCCATAAAATACAGAGTATCATTTACGATATTCACCACAGGGTCTTTACCTTCTAAATAAAGGCCACCCCTTGAAACGACCTTTTCAGCAACCTCCTCACTGTATCCTAATTCAACAATCTGCTTAATTGCACACCGGAAAACCACTTGCAAATTGGAAAACAAAATTTCTTCAAGCTGACATGCAATGGGATCATCCCAATCAGTAGCTCTAAATGCTTCTGGCTCTGGTCCTTCTTTAGGCCGATCCAATCCCAACTCTAATGTGAGTTCACTCAGAGATCTTTGAGAAACCTCAAGATCAGGAGATAATTCATACCTAGGGAACTCAGTCAAGGACGGAGGGATGTTAAGTGGGTTCCCCATAGAAGGATCTGCTGATTTTCTCTTGTTTTTACTCCCTTTATCCTTAGGTGAGACAGATAAAGACCTTTGCTTGCTACCACTATCAGCAATTTCATCCATTTGATGAACAGTAAGTAGTAAATTCCCAATATCCTCACCAATTGATTCTCTTGGTAGAAAGCCTATATATGACCCAACAAATCAAAAAGGGAAAAAAAAATAAAAATAAAAATAATGAAAGAATAAATCAGTAATTTATAGAAATGAAAAATCAAAGAAACATTGTCAAAATTGCAATGAGCAGCAAAATTCTCAAACAAACCCATTGAAAATCAATGCAAATCAAACTCTTCCATTTAGTGGTGAGCAATTCCAAACAAGAAGATAAGAAACTAAAAAGAAGAAGAATAAAAATCATACCTTTGCTAGTGAGCGAGAGGAAATAGGCAAAACAAGTTGTATCCTGTACCAAAGCACTCAAAATGATCAAAACCAGACCATCCCAGAAACCAAATTCAAGAAGAAACAGACTCTGAACACGGCCAGCTAAGAAAGCTCAAGTACAAACAGGTTCTGAGCAACCCGGCTCGATAAACCAGCAAGTAACGTATGCACCCAGATAACACCAAACACCATTAAACCACCGACAACCCATTGCACAAAAGCAATAAAAACTCAATGCCCAGCATCCAAAACCCACCAAAAATCAATCCTAAACAAGTGCAAAATTTGAATATGTAGAGCAAAAAATAAGAACCCAATAGAGCAAAAGACGCAAGTTCTCATACCCATGTAGAATTGCAACGTATTAGCCAAACGCTGAGGTTCAATCTGACAGCAACAAAAACAGCACTGGCACGTTAGATATTAAGGGAAGCTGAGTACACTGGACACCAATTTTTTCTTTTGCTACAATGGCAATACGCAAATTTGCTTCACTGCCTGGTGTGTCACTGTCTCTTTCGAGATGGCTTATATGGAGGCGCTAAGCCAACCAAGTTTCTATGCTGGCCCAATTTGGCTTATATGGCTTGGACCCTGGTTAGGCCCACCATGTGCTCAGATATATGGCTTTGACTCCTCTAGACCCTTTCACATTACATTTTGACTCTACAGTAGTAGCACTCTCTTGATTTCAATTTCAAAGGAAATAATATATATATATATATATATATATATATATATATATATATATATATAATTTTTGTTGTATTTAATGGTGTATATGCTATTAAGTCATTTAAAAATTTAAAAATTTTACATGGCCTGAGAAAGTATACATCATTAAATATGTAAAATTTAATTTGAATTATAAAATAAATTCTCATTATTGCAAGTCCATTTCACTTGAAATAGATAAGATCTTGATCCTTAATTACAAGATTCTTATAATCCTAAACAAACAAATAACAATATTACAAATTCAAAATCAATCTAAAACCAGTTTCCCATATATATATAAACCTATAACCAGTTATACGGTTATCTGTTAGTGGTTATTAAGGGTTAATAACCACCCTACTTGCACCTCTAGTTGTAGGAACTCCTAAAACCTAGTTTTTAAAAGTGTCATGCGTCCCATAAGCAAAACATGTAAAAAACACATATTATTAAAACAATAAAAATTATATATATATATACTAAGAGATACATGGCACTCTTAGAGAGAATTAGAGAAAATTTACTAAGACTGTAGAATATTTTTGTCCTATCTGTAAACAACTAGATAATTCAAATCTACTTAGCACATGCTCCATATGACTTAGAATAGGTCTATACAACATCCTCACACTACATAATCTAGGTATTACAGTTTATATGAACCATCCATTTTATGTGGGACAACATAGGATTGTTTTAGATTTAGCAATTTTTGCAGTAAAAATAACAGAGTCTATGAATATCTGAAGTTGGACATACAAATTCATCATTGTCTCCATGCAACTGGACTAAAATTTCGATGATGTGCTTGAGTTTGCCATACTCTTAAGTTTTCCAACATGCCCTATAACTGTGTTGCAGGCGATGATCAAAGTGTAGTCATTCCCACACTTTATTGTCTTTATGGAAGGCGGCCATAACTTTCATGAAGGTCAGAGGAGAACCAATGCAGCTCTTCTTCTACTAGGCCAAAACCCATTGAAGCCCATCTCAACCTGGCCCAAAGTGAAAGCATATGGCTTGAAAGTTAGTCATGCAAGCCCAAACCCAAAAAGTCAAGGCCCAAGCAGATTAGGCCCTGTCAACGGTTGGCGGTCAAGGCTTGATCCGCGGATCTAACTAGACGCTCAACCCGACTCGAGCGCCAAGCTGCACCAGCTAATCGAGCTACTGTTGCAGCCTATTGGTCTTATCAAACTGTCTAAATAGGCTAGTTCAAGCAGAATTTGGTATTTTTAGCCTGTTTTAGTCTTGATTTGGATTGTTCGAAAACCAATTTAAAGATTCTTCAAGGGAGAAGAATCTTGCCGGTTATAACCAGCTACCATCCAATAACGGGCCCGGTGCCAGTTACCGGGTGTATACAACAAAGCCTAGTTTATTAGGCCAAGAAAATTATAATTGTTTTTTTTTTAGAAAAAAAAAAGGCTAAATTAAGCCCAAAAAATAGGACTAATACTCAAAATAGGCCCAAAATACCCAAGTATTTAAAAAACCTGGTTACTAGTCTGAATACCGGCTACCAAACGGTAACTGGCGGTTAATACATAATTGGGTAACCGGTTACTAGTTTCAATTTTTAAAATTAACCAACCAACTACTCCGATTTTGGTTAGCAATTAGCCGGTAACTGGCGGTCAATACATAACTGGGTAACCAGTTACTAGTTTCAATTTTTAAAATTAACCAACCAACTACTCTGATTTCAGTTAGCGATTTTAATCAATAATCGTTAATTGGAATCGGGTTTACACCCCTACATGTACATAAATTTTTATAGTAAATATATATAAAAGGAGAGAGTCATAACACCAAAGCGACAAAATAAAGTGTAGACCACTTCACTTTTGAAGAAAAAATAAATGAAGAAGAAAAAAAAAGTAAAGCCGGTCTCCACGTGGCACGATTTTAAGTCACCTGACGCTTATTTGTGCTCGAGCAGGTGATGTTATCCTTCCTCCCGGCCTACAAGTACAAAGCCAAACTAAGTCTACATTGGTAGTTGAGGGTCTTCTTCTTCCCGGCCTACAAAGCGAACAGATAGAGAGAGATACGCAATGAAACCCAAAAGCCAGGGAACCCCCAAAACTCCATCCAAGGTGAGTTTCAAAGAATAATGTTTCTCAATTTCACATGTAATCTATATTCATAGTTGAGGGTCTTTCATGAAATATAGAGATAGGTCTCTCGTTGGCTGCCGAGAAAATTAGGAAAATAAGTTTTGATTTTTTTTTTTTGTTTTTTTTTTTCCTGCTCATAGATGTTTGATTACATGAGGAAAGAGAAATTTCTATTAGCTGAGCGTATTAGGACTATGTTCAACTCAGTTGAATCGAGTTAATCACCTTCGGAAACCGAAACAGATATAATAAATGCTTGTTTGATTATTAGGATACTTTAATTTGTTGCGTTTGTGTTATTTTCCTCAGTTTTCTCAGCAACCTAAAAGCGGGTTAGCGTGGACTGTTACTGGGTATTGGCCCTTTATTCGTTTAGTTATTTGTTTGTGCTGATAGGAGTATGCGGCGCCTTTGAATCTTGCAATGCGATAGTTATATTTCTACCAAACAATTGGAAGATGTAGCTCATTACACTTGCACAATGATGATTTACACGTGCACATTGATGAATTTAAATCTGAAGTAAAAAAAAAAAAAAAAAAAGTGTAGGGATTTTGTTATCTGGGTGATTGTATATAAGGGTGTTTGGCAATGTATTTAATTGCTGGGATTTTTTTTTGGAGTTCGTTTATATAAATTTGGACTAGATTTGCATGAGTCTTCATGAATGCTTATTATATAGCAAAAGGCTGTGGGGGAGGTGTAGTTTATGATCCATGGATTTCTAATTGAAAAACTGTATCTAGCCTCCATGGCTAGGCTGGGCTCTTTGGACTTCAAAAACTTTGCAAAAACTGAAACATTTGAGGAGCTAAAGGAGGTGAACTGAGACTTTGGATATTTCTTTTAACCAGAACTAGCATGAGTATCGCTGAATGCTCTTTGGTTTGTTTGGCTTTAAAGTTAGTGATTTTGCGACCTTTGTTTTTTTATGTTAGCTTGGTAGGAGAAGCAAAAAGGGAAAAAGGAAAACAACATGTTCAAGCACATACTTTTTTTCAGTAGTTTATGTTTTGTGGTAAAGGATATAAATTCTCCTGTTGATGATCTTTTCTTTTTGCTAATTGAAACGGGTAGAAGAAATTCAAAAATGAGAGCTCCTTATTCATTATTGGACTGAATCAACGGATTAAGTAGTGCATGTTGGTTGTTCAAGCATTTTGCTGCATGCTTATATACTTTTGGATTTTCATGACAGAAATCATCACAAACACATTCAATTGGTCTATATGCTGCGCAATGCGAGGAATGCTCTAAATGGAGGCTGGTTGATACACAAGAAGAGTTTGAAGAGATCAGAAGTAAATTGATTGAGGAACCATTTTATTGCAACAGAAAACCTGATGTTTCGTGTGAGGATCCTGCTGATGTCGAGTATGATGCCACTCGGACTTGGGTCATTGACAAGCCTAACATCCCGAAGACCCCAGTAGGTTTTAAGAGAAAGTTGGTGCTGAGAAAAGATTTCTCTAAATTGGATTCTTACTTCACTACGCCCACAGGGAAAACATACAGAACCCGTAACGAGATTGGATTGTTTGTAAAAGAAAATCCAGAGTACAAAGATGTGAATCCTTCAGATTTTGATTTTGGTAGCCCAAAGGTGATGGAGGACACCATTCCTGAGCATGTTTTGGAAAATCCTTCTTCTAATGGTAGCAGTAAGAAAAGGGTCAAGAGCCTTTGTATTTGAGCTTAATCTGGTGAGTATTCTTTTTAGCTTTAAGCATGGAGTTTGTTGGCGCATTCCAATTAACATGATGTGTGGTGCAATTAGATGTAGCATGTATCTTGCAAGATTAATCTGGTGAGGATGTTGTTGGGATAAACTTGGCTTGATGCATGGAATTTGTTGGATCGTGCCTATTAATATGATGAATATGAATTCCTAGACAATTATTGTCTTGAAAATATTGAGTTTTTCCCCTCTAGTTGCTTTGCTAATGTCCATCCATTTTCTGCACTAGTGTTTTGAAGGTTGGCATGATATAAACGGGCCGAAAATTGATTTCCAAGTTGCAAGAAATTGCCAGTAATTCATTTGATGAGATCCCAGAGGGTGAAAGTTTAGTATCTTTTTTCTCTCAAAAGGAATATCATCGTAGCTTCCTTGTTTTTTTGGGCCCCTGAGAATTAATTGGATAACTTACCAATTTTAGCCAAAATTTAGGTAAAGAATAGAGAGTTTATTAGGTAATTAAGCCATTGTAGGTTAACATATGATTCATGACGATTGGCTCATGCAGAGTCTCCCGGGTCCAGCGTGCACCAAACACCAACTTACCTTCATTTGTTTATTCTGGAATGGCATAGCTGAGGTCTAGGTCGAAAAGTACATCAGTGCTTCATTTGGCAAGTGAACGCATGGTGTAGGAATTATACCCCCAAACCCTTGTGTTGTCCATGGGTCTGAGAACATCGAGAGTGTTCAACCACCATTTTCATTTTTTTTTTCCCATCTTAAGAGACCTGATATGATAATCCATCCCCCAATTTAACGCAGTGCCAAGAAAGCTCCACGAAAATTTGGTCACCCAATTTGATGAGGGTAAAATTAAAGGAGAGACTTGATTGGCCGAAATTAGTTAAATGGAGATTTTATAGCATTCACAATACACACACATGTCCTGCAACATGTGGGCATGCATGCGTGCACACACGTGCGAGCGCGTTTACACGAGAAAGAGAGAGAGAGAGAGAGAGAGAGTTGAAGTAATTTTTTTTCCTATTTAGTATGGTTCTATCTGATTTTGTTGAATAGAATTCCAGATGCACATATGTAGCACAAATACATAGGGAAATTAAGAGCACAAGATGCCGGAATGCCTGTATGATAAAACATCTAGAACTCACTATGGCCAGAGAGCTTCTCAGGAGCGCAAGAGAAGAATTGTGATTGGCTGTATCCTACCAATATAAATGAATGCTAGTTAGTACCTTCTTCTGCTATACCTAGGTGCGAGAAGTTGTTGGGAAGTGAAGGCAGCATTTGCATTGGATTCTTCTACTCAGTTTTGGTGTACTCAAGCAGCATGTGTGGTGACCTATAAATCTTCACCAGCGTCCAGTAAAGTACCTCTTCTACTCCAAGCTCACCCTCTGCTTTTGCAGCATATATATCCTCACATAGGGCTATCAACCTACATCAGAAGAAATTGAAAATGGGCTTACTACAAAGCAGTCACAAGATACTTCTCCCACCTCTGCCCTAGCCATCTTTTTATGGATAAGGGATTAACGACAAGGGGGAAAACTGACAAAGCACTATCATTTTTTCATCTGCCAACGATGAAATTGACCTTTCTGGCACAGAAAAGGGAACACAAATTATAATCAAAGTGAGGCATTATTATTTGGAGAAAATGGTACATAAAAATGTTTTACCTATCGCAGGAAGGAAGGTTCTCTTAGGGGATTCTCATTCTTATCCATTCTTCTGCTTAGCTTATTTGTTTTTGTGCTTTTGTGTTTTTTCATTTTTATGAAGTATAGTAGCTTATATTGGTGGTAGGCAGCAGTAAAGACCATATGCTCCTTATATATTTAGCTGAGAAATTCTCAGGCATGTACAACAAAGATGGATTCTCGGGCTCTCTCTATCATTTTGCTCGGTGAGCTCTGGACTGGATTCAAAAGATATCACCTTTAGGTAGAAAATGTTATCTTTAAGATTGTTAACCTTTCAAAGCAAAAAGCTTATTCCTCTTCATCTTATATATGTTCCCTGCTGATCTCATACATGGGGGAAGAAAAGGTAATCCTGGAGCAATTTTTAGCACTAATGCATAACCTGATGCAAAAACAAAGCCATAGTAGCATTGTGTTTTCATTTAACAAACGATAAAAGTTATGCAATTGGGGATCCTCTGTTTCTGAAAGATGATTATGATGCAATTCGTGTAATTAGGTGATCAGAAAATTCAATCAAGTAAATTGTCACATTCCGTCAATTTTTTTGACTGAAGATGGATGGGAGTACTATCTCTGTTTTGGACAAAAATTAGCTACAAACCGGTTTAATAAGAAGACAAGTATCCTAAACCATGTGACTTTTAAGTGAGTTTAACGGTGTTAACCTTCAATTTGTTTTTTAACGTTTCTAATTAACCTAATCTCTCTCTCAAGCTAACATCTCTTCTTCTAATCTAATCTCTCTCTCAAACCGTACCGTTGTAGAAGAAAAAATTATGATCCATTAATAAAAATCAAAGCTTGAAAAATTAAGACACTTGTCATCTTACTAAATCGGCTAGTAGTAATGACTACAAACCGGTTTGTAGCTAATTTTTGTCCGTTTTAAATGCCAAATGTCTACAAACCAGTTTATAGCTAATTTTTGTTTGTTTTAAATGTCAAGAAAACAAAAAAAGAAAATATTAGTGAATGCAAGCCAATGCCATATGTGGCAAACAAAGTCATTGACGATAACAAGGCAGTCCACAGCATATATGTTTAGCAAGATGTGTATTCATGTTGTGCTAGGTTAGCCTTTTTGGCCTCCTTATTCGAGCACAAATCAGGCTGATGGTATCAAATATTATACCAATATATATATATATATATATATATATCATAAAAAATGAAAAAGAAGGGCACAAAGTCCTATTACTATGTTGAACACCCTTTTTATTATATAGTTTTGTCAAGAAAGAACATTTTAAAGAGTTTATAATGTTAACAAGTTAACAAGTCGAGTCGAGTTTATATGATCTATGTACACGAACATTAACCAAGTCAAGCTGAATTTATACGAGTATGTCTCGATTAATAATCGATCACATTTTTGTGTTCACGATCGGCTCATTTACTAAATGAACCGAGACCAAATCAAGTTTATCTAAATCGAACCCAAGCTTGTTCGCTAATAACTCTTTGCAACATAAAAGCTCTGGTCATGACATGGGGTAAGATTGGTTATGATAATGAATGCGGGCAATTTTCTTTTGGACCGCCTCAACTATGATCGGTGATAGCATTCTCATTTCTTCTCTTTTTCTGTTGTTGTGGTCCCTCTTAAGTCAACTCAAGATTTAAATTTTTCATTACGTAGTTTGGAATCCATCTCTTCTCAAACTTGATAAAATAAAATTTACTGATCCCTTTCGGATTAAGGTGTTATCAATATCCAGTGATTACATAATCAATGCCAAAAAGTAAAGAAAAAGCATTTACCACACCAATTGGCAATCAGCACAATCAACCATCTCTCATATCTTAAACATCACGTAAAATCAATTTTGTTGAAGGCTTCTTGTACTCTCTTAACTTAGTAATCACACCTGATGACACTGGTGATGTATACAAAATGAGCATCAATTCCAATTCTTGTGCATTGGTGAGCAAATATTTGATTAGTTCTATTTCATTCTCTCTATCGAAGAGCCGCACAATTACTGTTTTCAGTTGACGAGTAAACATGAAGATTTGAGATTGCCAATATTCCATCTTAAATGGAAGATCTCTTGAAGACGAAGGCATTGAGTTTATCACCTGATAAAAGAAGAATAAGAGAGAAGATGAAATTGACGGAGTTAAAAGATGTAATATATATTTCCATATATATATAGTGGGTGGTCTATAGATTGAGACGCTTTAGAGTAGTTGTTCCTCTGAGAAGGGAGGACAATGGTTCGAATTGGTCACCACTTGAAGTTCTTATCACAGTTAAATTGGCAAACAACCATGCTTAAGTAAAGCCTACAACGTTACAAGGCAAATCAAATGTAAAATCAATGCAAAGCAAAAAATAAATTATTCTTAGACCTAAATTAGTTTTAGATGTCTAGCCTTCTGTACGCTGTGAAGAATCTTAACCAAGTTATTCTCGGTAGAAGCTTGATTCCCCCTCGATTGAGCAGGAAAATGAAGACCAATTAGAGCTCGCAAAAGATCTGGCGAATCCCTCATACAGTAGTCATCGACAGTAATTCCACTCCACTTAAATGTTTGGAGATTGGGAGCAGAGATTTTCAGTGACAAACTTCTAGGGGATTTGGGATTCCAGAATAGATTAAGGTCATAGAGTTTGTGTAGCTGCTGAATCTCAACATCGCAGAGGTGATTATCAACGCTTACAATTGATAAAATCTCAATAGACGAGCTGGTGATAGTCATACCCTTTATCCCCGCTAATTCTGTCAAGTGAAGGACTTGAAAGATGAAAGCAATTCTCCCAAATTGCAGTCGTTTTCGATTCGAACGTGGCGTAATTGTAAGCTCTCGAGTTCTGTAGCAAAATCAGAACGAGCTGGGGTAATCTGAGAAAGCCATTCCCGGCATCGACCTCGAGGAACCTTAAAGAATTACAAAGCAGAACACAAAGTGGCAAGGCAAAGGGTTTTGGCTTAGGGCGGCGGGGTTGGGGTTGGGGGCGAATGAATTTAAGGCTAATTTCTGCGACACCACCCAATTTTATTGCTGCTTTCTTCAACCACCTCTCCACCCGGCGTTCTTCGTCGTCTTCATCATCGAAAGACCAACGGAGCAGAAAGCGCCCCGTCTTCACCCCATCCGCGCAGCGGCGAGCCATGAATCTATCCACAAATCTGTTGAAGCTAGATCCACCTGATTTGTCGTCCATGTTACTCAAACACAAATTAGGGTTTGAAATGCACAACTCTCGGCATCTTTTTGATACGAAACTTAATCTCGCAAAGTGCCTCGTCCCGAGGAAATCGGCATCTTTTTGATACGAAACTTAATCTCGCAAAGCCCCTCGTCCCGAGGAAATCAAGAATGTGATGAACAACTTCACCTGGAAGGTCGCTGAATCTATCATCATCACCTGAATTCTGCTTCTTCGTAGGCGGTTCCATGGATATACTGGAACAACGAGACAGGCTTGAGAAGAAGAAGAAGCACAAGGAAACTAGCTAACTGAATAGCTTCTTCCTTCTTACATAAGGTAGAATAAAAGTTAACGGTCTTTCATCCAAACTCTTAAACTCTTTTTAAATTCAATAAAGATTCCATTGTTTTAAAAAAGGGGCAAGGCTTACATGCGGTACTTTAGAAGTACTGCAATCTGCGGTAATATGGGTTGGAAGGCTGAGATCTTCCAAGGGGATTTTAACCCCAAACGGCAGTAGGAAAGGCTTTTTTTTAAAAAAAAAAAATTGACGAAAGGGATGCCTGTTAACTAAATATAGCAGAAATCATGTGCAAAATTTGACCAACTCCCATCACTAGCTACCCAGTTCAGTTCACGCCAATCGATTACAAAATCTCTAAGCAGCAACAATGGTTTCTCCGGAGATGTGGAGGAGAGAGAAAGCGGAGGAGAGAGAAGGAGGTGGGGTTGAGGCCGGGAGGATGGAGGAGAGTGATTGAATGGCTGATTGGGGCTTTGGAGAGGGAATTAGATGGTGGAGATGTGGAGGGTGTGGGTTCTGAAGTGTCGGTGCCTGTGCCGATGGACGCAGGAGAGGTAGACGCCAGCGATGATGGGGAGGAAGCGGAGAGCGACGAGCTGGAGGAATTAGTTGTCGGATTGGAAGGTGCCGTAGAACCAGCGGCAGAGGTTGTTGACGCCGGCGCTGGAGTTGGGTGGCAGATGAGGGAGGAGATTTGGACAGCGGAGGAGAGAAAATGAGGGGGAGATGTGAAAGGAAAAGATTCTACCCATAAAACAGAGTTGAAAAAGAGTTAACAGGCATCCCAATTTTTTTAAAAAAAGAAAGCCTTTACTACTGCCGTTTTGGGGTTAAAATCCCCTTGGAAGATCTTAGCCTTCCAACCCATATTACCGCAGATTGCAGTACTTCTATAGTATCGCATGTAAGCCTCGCCCTTAAAAAAGTGCTGCTGCTATACGGTCAAGGCAGAAAATATCATATTTTTTGCCTTCCACTCAAATGCTGCTACCTCATATTATTTCAACATACAAAATAAGCTTGGTTTCATAGGATAATAACTCAAACAGCAAACTTCACCCGATAATTTCCCTAACAAAAGCTTACCAAATAGTCTGAACCAGAAAAATTTCTCAAACTCCACTGCCTAGACCACGCCGCCCCCTCTCCGGCAAAGACGCTGCCACCTCCCGCGAAGCCCACGCTGCCCAGCTCCGCCAAGCCCACACCGCCAGGCTACTCCGACGATTCACGACCGTTGCTCCGGCCGAGGGAATTAGAAAAAACCATTCCTCCACCGATGAGTTCTAAGAAATTTTGTGATTACTGCATGTGTTTTGAGTTGGGGCTGTAACTGTGTTTTAATGTTAGTGAAATGTAGAAAATTTGTTTTTATAGGGCTGTAAAACCATCCTTCGATTGGTCTGTAGTTGTTGATGTAGAAATTTTTTTGTAAGAGAGCCGGTGGGCAGGGTTTTTTGTAAGAGAACTTTTGGGTTTCATTTTAAGAGCAGGTGGGGTGTTATATTCTGGTGTGGATAAGTACATTTTGTAAGTTGAAATAAGCTAACTTGTCACCTTCTGGTTGGTGGGCGTAAATTGGGTCATTTACGCCCTGACCGAACGGAAGATATTCCCGTTTTAAAAACCCACCCAAGTGTATCCAAACTCTCATCTTTTTAAATTCAATAAAGACCAAAATGCTGGGTCATGGTCAAACTTGTTGTGGGTCAGCAGACCCACCGTGGGTCGCAGCCAGACCCAACATGGGTCACGACCTGACCCATGTGAGTCACGGCAGCGACTCGACGTGGGTTAGAAGACTCACGCGGGTCTGGCCGTGACCCAACGTGGGTCTGCTGACCCACGGTGGGTCTTTGGCTGAGACCCACCTGGGTCACTTGGTGACCCTCAATTTTTGTTTTTAAATTAATTAAGTTTTTTTTTTTTAAAAAAAATATTAATTAATTAATTTTAAATTAAGGATAAATTTGGAATTTTAAAAAAAAATCAAGGATATAAAGATCATTTTATCACTTTTAAAGTTTAAAATATGACGGAATGGTTCAAATTGATTGCAATTAAAAGTTTAGGAGTTCAAATTGAGAGTTTTTTAAGTTCATGAGAGTTTTATAAAAAAACGCGGTAATTTATGGCACTAAAGTGAAGTTTTCCTTATATTTTATAATTTGAGCTCTTAATTTCATCTAACGATTTAAACAAATGCAGAAGTTTGTGTGTAACTTATCGAGTTAATTAATTTTTGTTTTCAATATGTCAAATCCGTTTGACTCGGTAATACAAACTTTTACATTTATTTAAATCGTTAATTTCCAAATGCCATACCTCTGGCTTCTTTATGCGCATCAAAGATCATTATTTGTCAAAGAGAGCCCCTACTATCAAGTCAAGGTGTAAAACACTACTTTTGCAGCATCCAATAGAAATGTAACACATCAGCAAACACAATATACAGAATAGAAATGAAAACACCCAAAAAAAACCCATCCATCACTTTTATCATCCCACTCCAACTGGGTTTTCACCGTGATGCTATGATCGTTTGGTAGAAGAATTGTCATTTCGTAGAAGAATTGTCATTTGCAAGAATGGGTTTCGATTCTGTACAACTCCCTGCAAGAATGGTTTATGATTTTGCCGAATTTGAACCATTTGTTCAGTTATATATCAGTTTGGTAGAAGAATTGAACTGTAATTTCAATCGTATAACACGACGGCAAATGGGCGTAGCGTAGTGACCTAAGAATGGGTATCGTCATTGATCTCGTTACGTAGATACGTTGTGGTTAGGAATGAATAGGAGAAAAGCGATTTTTTTTTTTTTTTTTTTTTTGATATCTTGGTTTGGGCTTAAAGATCAAGTGTTTTCAACTTTTTTCTATTAACTAACGTGTCAGTGTTTAATTGGTTGCTGTAAAAGTAATGTTTTACAGTCGGTTTTCTCTTTGTCTAAATAATAGCAAATCTGAACTGTTTTAATCCCACTATCTTTGAAGGTATGCTATAGCTATGATTTCAGAAAAATTCATGACAAGTTTTAGGCTTTTAGCAGTACGTGTTAGTTGTTGATTTGATTACATTAGTCAAACTTTATCTTTAACCACAGCCGGAGAGGAACCTCTGGAGACTCTGAAGAGGCAGAAACAAAGATGGGGGTTGTTGGGGGATAAAATCCCCTCGTGGGTCCCACTCAGCCACATCTATATGGAAGATAATCCAGCTGATAGAGGAAGTTGAATTTAAATCCTCTCCTCATGGAAAACTATACCCAATACAATGTACATGGAGAATCACATTTAAATACAAAGACTATACTGATAATAACTGCATAATCTCCTTAAATGAGGGATGCAAATCCCAAGAGATCATGAACTCCGGTATTCAATTAATATTGATCTCCCCCACGATATAGAGTTCTACAAGGTATCAACTACCAAAACTAATATAAAAATGACACAACGCATCAGGTAAAAGAGGACAAAAATACTCCTCTAAAAAACCCTTAGCTAATTGCGATATATGACTCTACATATGAATGATAACTTAAGCATTAGAGTTTCCACAGACCGGTGGACTCTTTAACACTCTCTTATTTTGTAGGCAATCCATCGCACTACATCGACAGGGGTAACGAGAGTGTTGTGAGCTATAATCAGAGTATCCACTCTTCGGCCTCAATGAATGTAATGCTTAAATGGCTGCAGTGAGAGTTTATTGTTACAGGCAAGCTGTAAATTGTACTTCTTTTAGACAGAAATCAATAATAGGTTCATTTCAAATTCTAAGATTTATTCTCCAAAAACCCTTGTGTTGTCCATGGGTGTGAGAACATTGAGAACGTTCAACCACCACCATCTTAGAGACTTGATATGATAACCCATCCGCCAATTTTAACACAGTGCCGAGAAAGCTCCATGAAAAATTGGTCGCCCAATTTGATGAGGGTAAATTAAAGGAGAGACTTGATTGGCCGAAATTAGTTAGATGGAGATTTTATAGCATTCACAATACACACACATGGCCTGCAACACATGGGCATGCATGCGCGC
The DNA here is from genome assembly GCF_965113065.1 of Corylus avellana. Classification (NCBI taxonomy): domain Eukaryota; kingdom Viridiplantae; phylum Streptophyta; class Magnoliopsida; order Fagales; family Betulaceae; genus Corylus; species Corylus avellana. The sequence continues at coordinate 11,801,416 of NC_142490.1, read as the reverse complement.
GCGCACACAAGTGCGAGCGCGTGTACAGAGAGAGAGAGAGAGAAACTTGAAGTAATTTTTTTTCCTAATTAGTATGGTTCTATCTGATTTTGTTGAATAGAATTCCAGATGCACATACGTAGCACAAATACATAGGGAAATTTAGAGCACAAGATGCCGGAATGCCGGTATGATAAACATCTAGAATTCAGTAACCAAAATTAAAGGAGATTTAGTATGGCCAGAGAGCTTCTCAGGAGCGCAAGAGAAGAATTGTGATTGGTTGTATCCTACCAATATAAATGAATGCTAGTTAGTACCTTCTTCTGCTATACCTAGGTGTGAGAAGTTGTTGGGAAGTGAAGGCAGCATTTGCATTGGATTCTTCTACTCAGTTTTGGTGTACTCAAGCAGCATGTGTGGTGACCTATAAATCTTCACCAGCGTCCAGTAAAGTACCTCTTCTACTCCAAGCTCACCCTCTGCTCTTGCAGCATATATATCCTCACATAGGGCTATCAACCTACATCAGAAGAAATTGAAAATGGGCTTACTACAAAGCAGTCACAAGATACTTCTCCCACCTCTGCCCTAGCCATCTTTTTATGGATAAGGGATTAACGAGAGGGGGGAAAACTGACAAATCCCAACTTCAAAGAGAGCATAAGAACATCAAGTAAGCAAATCATCATTTTTTCATCTGCCAACGATGAAATTGACCATTGTGGCAGAGAAAAGCGAGCACAGATTATAATGAAAGTGAGGCATCATTAATTGGAGAATGGTACATAAGAATGTTTTACCTGTCGCAGGAAGGAAGGTTCTCATAGGGGATTCTCATTCTTAAGTCAGAGCATTGAAGTCTGATAAAACGGCCAACTGCAAGAACAAAGGTTATGTACAGCCCCCATATGCTGAACTTGCTGAGAGTGTCACCAATAATACCTTCTGAAATAGTATGGCAGTATTAACAATACATCAATAAAAGAAAAAAAAAAAAAAAAGCACAAAAAAATACAATAAAACCAATATTTGAACTGATATAAAAATCCTTAAAAAACTTACGCGGCGGTGTTTCCTCAGATATTATGATGGCCATGGGTCCTGTCAAACGTCCACATCCGGTAACATTCGAAGAATTCACATCATGGAAGGACCACCATTCATTATCCACACGATTTATAACAAGATCCGCACTAACAGAAATTTCCTGTAAATTGTTTGCGTTTTAGTTATCTTGCAAAATATCTGTTTCCAAGGTCTGAATAAACAGTATATGTGATCATTTAAAGGACAGAGTAACTGAGGCCCTGACCCAACAGCCCCTGCGCTGAACAGAAACTTTAAAGGAAATTCCTAAAAAGTTGGACAATAATATAATTAAATTTGGAAGTCTAACCAAAGGCTCATATTTCATCTTAAAATCCTAATAAAAGCCATGGCTGAGAAGGCCTTGTTCTTCGTTCATTTTTTACTACCATGATGGATATTTGAAATTTTACGAAACAAGGGAGGAGGAGAAGCAAAAATGGCTAAGAAGTATGGGAAGGCCCAAAACAAAGTAAGGGGCATTTGATTATGGAGAAGAGAGAGTGGAGTATTGTTTAAAAAAAGAAAAAATAATTAAATGAAAGATAAGCTCTGATATCATTCAAAAGATTTTACCACTATAGTTATAGATTAACAGTTATTACATATGCAAAATACTGTTAGAAAATTAATTAAATGAATAAATTTATTATTTTTTATCAGTTTAAGCTTTTGGGATAAGTGGTGATTTAACATGGTATCAACGTTAAAGGTCTTAAGTCGAACTTTAGAGGAGTAATTTCAAAACGCGTGGAAATTTAGAGGGGTTTTCTGAAGTTTTTCCTAAAATTAAAAATAAAAAGGTGTGGCATACCTCTTGTTCCAAAGGTCTGATATCACCAGAACCAGTAACACGGAAGTATCTTGGATATAAATTATATATCCTAAAGCTGTTCATAGAGCCATTGAGAACTTTTTGAACGTCTGATTTTTTTGGAAGATATGGAGGATCAATAGTTCTTTCATATTTCACAACTTCCTTGCCCTTTGGCCTGTCCCTGGTAAGTACCCAAGTAAAAATAATATCCATGTCCATCTCCCAGTCAAGGGACTGAATGAATCTCGTCTGAACCACATTGGGGACAAGCCACAATATACTGGCATCAGCTTGGCAGCATATCAACTGGATATCATTCTCATTATATGTGTCCAAAACACCTCTGGGATCAAGATTAATATCAGCATTGAGCTTATCCCATTGGAGTCTTTCACAAAGAGTAGTTTGGTACAAGGTCAACCTTCCACTCGCTGTTTTAATATCAACCTGAACATTGGCATCTTTAACAGGGTTGGCAATGTTTGTCGGGTTACCACTGCTATACATCTGTAAGGAGAAACGAAAAGTACATGCACAATTAGAATAGATGGTGATGAAGAGAGGATCATGCTTACCCCTTATTGACATTATATTCTAGACAATGCAACGACTCTTTTGAGGGAGAAACTCCCTTGTAATTTACCAGGGCCTTTAAGATGATTGCTTCTGCTTAACTTCATCTAAATGAAGAGTTAAAGGAAGCCAGCAGATAGATGTACTCTGATCTTGAATAAGTTATATCTCTAAGGATCTGCACTGCTGTCCATAGACAGGAAAATTGAGAAGATAGTTTCTATCCATGGAAGAATCTGTAGATACAAAGGAATTTCAAGGGTTCATACACTCTCAGGGTCTTCTCTGGTGTTTAAACCACATTCTCTAGGCTTTTTCCCTCTCTCGTCTCTTTTTTTTTCATCAAATTATTCCTTTCCCTTTTTCTTTTATTTACTTATGAATTCTCCTCCTCTTTGTAAAGTCTAAATTTTTTCCACAAGACTCCCCCCTCTCTCCTTTCCTCTTTGCACATGGCAGACATGCATCCATTCAAGCAAGATCCTCTTTGTGTTAGTCTTGATTGTTTTATAAGTTTGGATACCGAATGTAATTGTAGAAATAAAAAAGCAATATAACAAAAGCTCTTTAAGAGTATTCTGAAATTGAAGTGAGTGGGGATTGACATAATTATTACATATATACTAAAAAAAAAAAGATAATTATCTTCTGCATTTTACTTGTTCTTAGTCATTTAAAACATCTTAAACAAAGTTGGTGTTCATAATAGGTTCTACCCATCTAATATATCCAGCAATATAGATTCAGAAGCAATTTGTCGCAGATTCTGAAATGTTATTCAGCCCAATCAAGATCTAGAAGCACAAGTAATTACCTTTCTGCATTTTCTTTCAGTATTCATTAATGATGGGTAATAAAAAAAATCATAGAAACTCAACCTATGAATAGAATAAAGAGTCATACAATCAAGCATCTCTGTAAGACACTTATGAGTAGAATTTCCAAGCATATTAAAGCTTTGAAGTACTAAAACTTTTTATTATCATGAAATCTTTCCAGAAGAGTTTCTAAAATTCAATATCTTTTTTAAGGGATTCCTCCTAAAGCTCATATACACTTCTTTTTAATCTCAACGTCATTAGTAATTAAGACCGTCAACTGCTTTATAAAGCTCCAACTATTTTTGTTCCTAAATGCTATGAATCTTCCAAACAGAAGTTTAGGACACATTTAATATTATTTATCGACAAGCTTCTGCTTTGGAAGTTGCTTACCAGCATAGGAGCCCAGATAACGCAGATTAATATGAAGAACAGACATATCCCATTACAACATTTGGTCATTTTTGTTTGCTTCTCTCCTTGTTTGTGCGTAGCTCTATTCAAGACTGCATCACATTTGACAAGGTACAAGCTTGCATGTATGTCCTCCAACTAAGAAGAAAGCCATTCTTTAGTTTCAGCTATAAGCTATTACTAGAAAAGATATACCCAACAAACGGTTAATTATTAATTAAAAGACACGATAATTGAATAACAAATGACAGGTATGCAGATTACATATGACAAAGCTACAGTAGGCAGAGTTATACGGTGAAGCTGAAACGTAAAAGCATTGTTCATGAGCTCACCAAGAAATTTAATCATGCCGAATACATTATCGATTATCAAGTTATAAAAATTGGCTACTGCCAAAGAGATCTAACCACATGATCTCACATCAATAATCCATTTTGATGCGGAGCACCAAATACGAGCCATAGATTACATGAGCTGGATCATTATTGGGCTTCAATGGGCTTTTATTTAGTTGCATTGTTTTTTTATTATTTATTTTCAGATGGGTTGTATTAGTTTCATTTGGACTATATTTATTTTCATTTTGACTTTATGTTATTTTAGCGGGCCATTAGCCCAAGTACCACTAGGGTTAGGGTTAGGGTTTAGTCTTAAGTTTATTTGAACAGAATTTTCTTTTGTATTTGCAGCTTTTGATAAATAATTTTATGGACATGGACAAGTAAATTTAGTTTCTAAACTTAAGGTATCTTTGTCATTTCACGTTCTTTTAATGATTTTGACTAAATGCAGGATTTTTTGTAAAGAAAATATTAGTTCAAGAAGAATGGTCGTTTAGGGGGAGAAAAGGTAATTAACCCAAAAAAACTATTTAATGGTAGTCATGCAGGGAATTTAGAAGAACTTGGTCACCCTGCTGAGGATAAAAATCATAGGTTCATACAAAAAATTAGGATGGTCAAGATAATAGGAAAACTGTGGGGCCTGCTAGAATTCCTATTGAATTTTGGAAGACCTTTGGTAATGAGATGTTGGATGCTTGACTTATTTTTTCAGAAGATCTTGAGTGCAAACAAAAATGATTGATGGAGATTAAGCTTATGAGTCACCCCATGAAACTTTGGAGACAATTACTGAGCATACATTAGGACATGAAACAACAGAATTGGCCATCAATTTGGCTTTTTGCTAGGACGATGTACTAGAGAAGTTATTTTCTTACATAGGTGTCCAATGGAGACATGTAAAGAAATGAGTAAAGATCTCATATATAGTTTTCTTCAATCTAGAGAAAGCATATGATAGAGGTCCTGATGAGGTAATGGTTGGTTCTGGGGAAAAAAAAAAGTTTCTTTGAAGTATTAATGTGGTTAAGGATATATATATATATATATATATATATATATATATATATATATATATATGACACAGCTTTAACTAATATGAGAACAAGTAGAGGTATCAGTAGAAAATATGTTTACAGCAACGACCAAGATTAATTTTGTACGAGTCACATCTTCATAAAATAAGAACAGTTGTGATGGATGGAGGAATAGTAAAAAGTGAATGAGCAGAATGTTGATAGTATGGGAATCATATTTACTAAAATAATCATGTCTTATTACAATAGGGAAAATTCTATAGGAATTATAAAAACAGTTATGCCCTATGGTACAGAATATTCAAAATACGGATGTTCAAGATGGATGAGCAGGAATACTAAGTGAACGACTTTTATTAAAATGTTTTTATTACTCATCAAAAAAAAAGAAATCATTCATTCAAACGTAGGGGTGGCCCCTATTGAGGAAAAGATGATGAAAAGTTGCTTAAGATGATTTGGTAATGTGCAATGTAGACTGATTAATACACCATGGGAAAGAGTGATTTAATTCAAGTTGAAAGAGTGAGAAGAGTAGAGAGGCCTCTAGTAGAACATGGGCAAAAGTAATTAAAAAAAAAAAACATATATATAGGGGAGCCACAAAGAGTATACAATTTTAAATAGGAGAGAATGGTGAAAAAGAATACATGTGGCCGACACCAATTTATTGATGAGGGCCTATACCCAGCCCCAATTTAATTAGGATTGGACTTAATTGAATTTAGTTAAGTTGTTTTTGGTCAGTCTTGTTAAAATTATCCAGATGTGATCCAATGAAAGTTCGTTAACTACCATTCAATTTGACACAAGCGGAATAGATATGCTTCACAAGAAACATAAGGAGAAACAGTCAAGGAGAGATAAAAGGAGCATAGAGTAGATAACAAAGATAAAAGCACTCTCCATCTTCCACATCTAGCAAGATATCTACCATGACATTGGAAGCAATCGCATGGTATTTTGCCATAGGCATTCCTCTGGCTAAAATAGTTGGCTTGATTTCATGGTTCTAATCTTCCGATAAATATTAATACACTAATAGAATTCAGCATTTTTTTTATTTTTTTTATTTTTTTTATTTTTTGTCCTCTCTACAATGATGATAATGATAATGACAATAACAATGATAATGATGATAAAAGACTAATTGTAATGATTATACAAAAGGTAATCAATGGTACTATAGTTTCAAAGGTTAGGGGAATGTTAAGGATATGTATTTCAAGGACTCACCTTCAGCCAGTCATACATGGTCAAAGATGTTGTTGTGCACGACCAGTCAAGTACACATCGCAATTCATATAAGAAGGGAAGAGCACGATAAAGTCTATAGCCTAAGTAATTAATTCGGGAAATTTCACTGGTCAAGAATTGCCGATACAAGGTGCTTTTGTGAGGAATCCCATATCGAATTTGTATAGCCTGCAGAGCTAAAGATATGGCTTTAGCAAGATATATAGCACGAAGTGCTAACCCTGCAGCATGTTGTTGGGAAGGCTCCATGTGCCAAGCATACTCTGTAACTGAATACGTGAAGAGGATGAGGTTGAAAAGGTAGAAAACAACTTTTCCCGTTGCGAGGGAACAGAGGTAAATTATGCGATCAAGCACGATCATGAAAAAGATAATCTGCAGGGAATACGCATTCAACCTAGTTAGGAAGCTAACATGCATATCCCAGCCATATTACCCATACAAAATGCAAAGGACTAATTATTAATCTGACATACTTCTCCCAAGTAAACAAAGTAGCAAGGGGTCCCTAAATTTATATCCTTTTGATAAGTAAAATTCATTCAAAGGGGGGGAGGGGGAGCATCCCCTAGTAAATGGGATGTATACAGAGATATGCAAAAGAAAAGAAGAAAGATCCCAAATTATACTTTAAAATTCCTATAAAAAATAGATTATTTGGGTCAGAAATACACATGGAAGATATTCAAACTATCGTTCTTTTAGAAATGACACAAGTTAATCAAGTCAGAAAGCTGACAAAGTTTGGGATAAGAATTTCCGGTTGACAAAATTTCCAACTTAGTTTTTTATGGTTTTCATGATTGTTGTCCCATTTCTCAGACCCAAGAAATGAGTCAAAGTGATATGGACATCAGTTGACACAAAGGAGTTCAAATTTGCAACTCTTCAAAAAGTTGATTTCAATAAAGCAATGGTACAGAACAACGAAAGAAACATATCACTAGACTTACCATTAAGATAAATACGAACTCTTTCGGAAACTGATCCTCAAGCTGATACACATCGAGAAATTCGCTATTATTCTTTATGACTGATTGGTAGAAAATTGCAACTAGAAAAAATACAGTCAAATCTGCACCAAATATGTAGGCATACAGATCAACTTCTCTTTTGCCTCCCCCGATTACAGAGAGTATAGGGTAAGGGAATCCCATTTCTTCAAGAAACCCAGCATGCTGTGCTTCAAGAATCTCCTTTGCCACATCAGTTGCTGGAGTAAGTGACTTGTACCATTCTGCTGAAGCACACTCCGTTAAAGGGGATGCATATACAACCTCAAAAACAAGCAACGCCATATTTGGGGTTTCTTGGCTTTTTTCAATGCTTTGAACATGAACCCTACTAGCAAAAGGGCAGAGGTTAGGGTTTTTTTCTCTGCATCTTTCATTATGGACAATTCTTAGCAATTGGTTTATTCCAGACTCAATCCTCTCTGGTTGAATCCCATCCTCTGGCCAGGATTTGACATCCATAGACACCTGGACAAAGTAAGGAGGAGATTCTGCTCCGTGTGTCAATGCTTTCCAGAACCTAAAAAAGCTTCTGATTATCAATTTTACTGTATTTGCAATCAGCTGTAGCAGCCCCAATGTGCTCTCTTGCGAGCTATAATTCCCAAGATCCTCTTTTCTATAGAGAGCATTCTTCTTAAAGAAATTGAAGTCTGTAGAAGACATCAATTCACCATCTTTTGCAGTTATAGAGCTCTGTATGAGGGTAAATAAGTAGACAAGAAAAAAAGGTAAAGAACTGACAACAAAGGACGACCTGATTTTATGAGCAGGGAATCCCAACTCACGAAGTAGGTCTGAGTCAATACTTAACCGACAGTGCTGGATGATAATTTGGTACAGATACTGAAGCAAAATATAAACTTCTGTGTAGATTAGCATGATAACCCAGAAGATGTAACTTGGGCCGGTACTTACACATAGAGCATACAAGAATAGAGCTGCAAGATACACCATAGAAAGCAAACTGAAGTTCCACAAGAAGACAAGAACAAAGCAACAATAACACACAACATCATTGTTGGATCTCATTTGGGACCATATGTGACGAAAGATCCTTCCTAACTGCAGACTTGCAGCATCAAAACTTTGATCAGACTGCAGAGAAGATGAGCGATCCATAGATTCCATACACAAGTACCCCATTTTTTGGCTCTCCATCTCATCATATACTCCATTCTCTGCAAACATGTTCTCTTTCATACCTGAATCTTCTTGTTCTATGTTCAAGAAACTCGCAAGGTTGTTGACTGCCTGATTTCCAATAGATTGTACTTGGGAAACACCATCACCTATCATCTGTACTGCCGATGTTAATAGGTTTTCCTTTGCTTGGCTTTTGTCTTTCTCTTTCTTGTCTAAATCAAAAAATGCACTATCAGAAACATCCAATTCAACTTCAGTGATCTCACAATGAAGAGATCCCACTGAATGCTTTGTAGACTCAGCTGCTGATGGACTTTCTGCAGTCATACTAGGAGCAGATTCATGCAATTCAAAAGGGAATAATGACTCCTCTCTGATAATCTGTTCTTGTTTCCCGAGAATTAGTTCCTTATCAGGGGTCCCAGCTTCATTATTTGAAGTAATAGAAGTACTCCTTCTCCTTAGGCCTTCACTGCAAGGAGAAGTGACGTTGCAATTGGCAGTTGACCCCACGCTGTGAAGCTGGATTTGCAAGTTGAGCATCTCAGATTTCATCTTCTCCACTTGCAAGTTACGCTGGTGTTTCTTCTCTTCAGATTCACGAATATGCTGTAACTGAGCAGTTTTCCATGCAGCTTTCTTTTCTTGCTCATGCACAATGGCACCAATTTGCTCTGCTTCAAGATATCGAGACACGTAATCAAACTCTTGGGAGGAAAACATATATGACTGAAGTGCCACAAGCATAAATATGATAATTTCAACTAGGGCAGATCTTGCAGTAATCCGGAATCCATAATCATATTTATAAAATCCAATCATTTCATAAATGTAATCCACTGTCTCACAATTCCCAGGACAAAATTCTCCCACAAAAGGAGATTGATACGCAAGAGAAAGAACAATAAGAACAAGGTTGTATATGCGCAAGAACTTGAATATCTTGTTCTTCTTCTTCAGTATTTCAAGTCTCATTCGAAAGAAAATCAGTGCGAAAGCAAGATAACCAAGGTGCAGAATGTCATACTCGAGGGTTCCAGTAATCAATATCAATGCAAGCACAAGATCCAATAGATGACAATAGCAGTAAAGCCTCAGGTAGTCAAGAAATGTCCACATGCTTTTAGTTTCAAAAGATAGATCTCTCCAAACAAATGCGTTTTTACGTTGAGATATCATCTGGCGAGATGTCGATGACCCTGAGAAACTGGACAAGCGATCAGCACGAAGTTTGAAACAAGCAAGCATGAAGACAACAAAGTAGCTGATAAGCATTCGAGGATCATCAACAATAAGTCCTGAAGAAAATGTTAACGGATAAAGATTAATGGCTTAAACTGCATAGAGAACAAGAGATGAAAATGGAAAACAAATAAATTTAAAATCATCAAAAAATCATTTGGTATGGCTCAGGACATGGTCCAAGACTTCAGCCAAATTGAAGGAACCAATAAAATGGTTGCAGTTTGATGGAAGAAAAAACTATAAAAGCTCTTCAAAGTCCATATCAAACATCTCTAACGCATTTCTTTCAGATGCAGAAAAAGGTACAAAAAAAGAAGAAACACTATTCTTACAGACAGCAAGAAGATTAAAAGTTAGCCAGAGACTGAATAGCTAGAGCATCTGAACATTTAGGCGTTCTCAGAAGATAAAATTTATTCATTATACCAGCATATTTCATGGATACACAAATAAGATAAATAGCCAACTAATCAGCAATTATAACATGCCAAGAAAGTAATACCCAACCAACAGTTCTTGCAATACTGGAAATTTAGAGTCGAGCTTCTCCAGCAGTCATGGCATTGTACATCAGTCTCACTTGGACTATGTTGGTTCAAAGGCCACATGTTCTTCCAGATGGCAAAGTACTCAAGAATAAGAATAGAAGCGAACAAGAACACTAACACGGGCCACAATTTACGAATAATGTGCCGATCCAGAAGGATGCAAGCAGCAAGCAGTGCAATATATAGCATAGAGATGGCGTTCAACAAAGCAAAGCTGGCAAGAAGCAAGGCAAACATATTTATCTCAAGACCAAAGAGATTAAACAAATTCTCCATCCAAAACTTCAAATATATTTTCAAAAGAGTCCTCTGTGTTTCAAATCTCTCCTTTCTCAATGCAAGAATCCTCTTCTTGTCCCACTTATGACTCTCCCTGGTGCTTCCCCAGATATAGCCAAATGAATATTTACTAGCACTTGCACCCTCAGAGCCTGCTGCTTTAGAGGATACGGGATGAGATGCTTGAGACAGACCAGAGGTGAAATATGGCTGTGAGTTGCTTTTCACCCCCTCTTGTTTTACAGACAGTGCGCCAGAATCTGACAATTGCTTATTGTCCTCATTAGAAAGGGTAACACCAACTGAGACATCCTCTTCTGAAACAAACAAGGGACAAGGCTCTTCCCACTGCCCTTTGTTTAGAATAAGACTTGGCATTTTCTCCCACCAATGGAAGACATTGTACTGAAGAGTACATGCAGCAATCACCAGAACTTTTCCCCTCAAGCCTGATTCTATTCCCCAAAAGCCCTGCTTAAATACAGAGAAACCTAAAAAAAGGGATAGATTGGAGTGTTTCTGTCCAGGAAACATCCCTCCCTGTTCACCCCACATCTGAAAGAGATATTCAGCTGTCACTAGAAATCCAGTGTAAACTAAGAATAATTTGGATGGGACCCGGGAATGTTTAGGTAAAGTTGAACAGATGACAAGGCCAAGTAGATACAGAAAACCAAGTGCACTAATTGGGGATAAAGATGCATAGAACAAAGCAATAAACATGATCTTCTGGCTATGCCAAATAAGAATGCGTTTGAAAAACCCAAGTGCTCCAGAGTCCAGTCGATTCGAATCATCTGACCTGTTATACTTACTCTGCCTCCTTTCATAGCTATAAAGTTGCATCACAATCAAGACTGCCAGAGATTCCCAAACATTTTCCAACGATGAAGCTTCCGGGTTATAGCCCAAATAAAAATAGAGATCTATCAACCTGGACAGCCACATCTCAAATCTGGAGAAACTGCTCAAGCTATAGATAAAGATAAACACCATGATTGAATATGCTTTTAATGGAAACCATAGCTGCCTTTTCGTCCTCTCAACAAGTTGTCTTCCAATTATCCAAACAAGGAGAAGGAATATGTACCCAAATGATATGTGATTGGGTCTCACCAGGTACACCGTGAGGAGAATAGTTATGAAAGCAATGTAGGTTCCACATGATCTATACATAGATAGAAATTTCTGCCCAATTGCACTGAGGAATGATGCTATCCTTCTTTCTGGAAAAAAGACATAACATATGAGTGCATAACACTGAAAACAGAAGTGACAGCAATAGTACTAGCAGTCATATTAAAAATTTCCTAGACCCAGCAGTCCACATAAACTGGATTTAGATATTGCTGTCTTTTAAAACTACATAGAATATGCAACTGATCATAGTTTTCCTATAATCTCATCCAAGAATTTGAATCTGCAATCTCATAGAAGGTTGACATCAGGCTGAGAGCTGTCCCTGAAATGATCTCAAAAAGTGATTGATCGTACTTTAATTCATACACCCATCAACAAATAGTTTGGATAAGGCTGATTGGATCCGACTCTGGTTCATCAAACTTTTATCTAGATTATCACCATAATCAATTGACGCATCCAAAAGAATGCAATTATCAAATAAGTATGTGACCAGTGTATCACTAAAAACATCTAAGAGTATCTATATTGGAAACGTTATTCACAAAAGATTAAGCCAAGAAAAAAATTGTACCATAAGAAGGGTTATATTGGCTGTATTTTGTAGTTGAGGAATAAACTGACAACAGAACCGATTTGTTCAGACCAGCTTTCAAGATGCTAAATCCAATAGGGAGGCTTGGGGTGTGCTGCACAATTGCTGAGAATGAAAATAGCATCTCAAAACCATGGTTATGGATTGCACAGAAGCAAGCAAGCAAAGCTACTTCCAAGAAATCCCAGGAACTGTCATATTCAAGCAGACCTGCATCAATTCACATAAAAATGGAATGCTTAATTTTTGTTTTTGTTCCAATACTGAAATTTGACATAATAGTACCAAAACTAAAACTCCAATACAGAAAATAATTGACCACAACCATGTCCACTTGAAAGATAACAACTCAAAATGAACCAGTTAAAACAAATGCGTACCTAACTGCGATAGAACTTCCATACTAAAAGAGCCTTTTCGCTCCAAACTATTAGAAACCAAATCAATCTGAAGAATGTACAATAGTGCAAAGTGAGCCTCACATAAAAGAATCAGAGACTGGCGTATATTTCTGCTGCTGTTGTGGCTCAAAAGATATATCAGAAAGAATATCACTGAAAAACAGATCGAACATAACACATATCAGCAAACTGCCACAACCACAAACACATGCCATATCAATCCACTTTTATGCAGTTAAGATTGACAAACAAAAGGCATTATGCAATAATTCAATTTCATGAATAATATAGACTGATTACTTATTAACAAAAAATTAAGAATGAGTTGAGAAAACATACTATATACAGCATGGATGAAACCAGGTTTCATGGCAATGAGGAATATCAGTGACAGCATTATAGCCCGAGAGCATTTGCGCAGTCCCCACGCAATTGTGGCAACAATCAATACCTTCGTCTCTTCCTCTACTGCGATTAAAGAATGCGAAGACAAAATCAGATAGATGGAAGTGAAGTATATTCCAAATACAGAATATCAGTGTATCAAGTCTAAGCAAAACTGGATTAAGAATACAGAATTGAAACATTCCAGAAAGAAAAAAATGGGATGCCATAATACAAAATCTGGAGAACTGAAGTACCTCTTTACAAATAAGTCAGGAACCATGAGAAATCAAACAACACAGCAGAAAGACAACTAAAATTTATCATCAGAATGACATCAGCATCACATAAATTATCTTCTCCATGGTTTCATATAAGCTCTAAAAAGCTACCATGGGAAAGGTTGCAAGATTAAAATCTGCAAATGCTTGTCATGTCGGGCAACATAATAAGCTTTGGTTATTAACAATGACATCTTTAAAACATAGCCTAATAATTGGGGGAGATATACTCTTGAAAATGCATAGAACAAAAACGGTACATAGATTTGCATCTACTACCATGGTATATGTTAGAATATTAATAAAATGATTAAATTTACCATTTCCTATTAGCTTAAGCTTTTGGGATGAGTAATGATTTAACATGATATCAGAGCCAAAGTCTTAAGTTCGAACCCTCGCTCTACAATTTATCCCAATTTCAGTTAAATATTTTATGTGTTGGGCCTCACTTATTGTGGGGAAGTTTGAGCTCACACATGCGGAAGAATATTAGAATATTAACTAAATGATTAAATTCTTCATTTCCTATTAGCTTAAGCATTTTGGATGAATGGCGATTTAACATTATATAAGCAAAGATGCCAAAGAAAAGGTGAGTAAAAATTCAATACATAAGGGTACAAATCTGATCTTACAAGTCCTGAAAAACAAAACTCACAAAATTGACACCATAAGTAACAAAATGAGAAACCAATGAGTGGATCTGTAAATCAATACAGCAAAACATGTGGAGCAACATCACTCAACGAGAAGCCAAAGACTTCACCTACAAAGACTGATATGGTTGAAGTTGAAAGCCGTGAAAGGACAAGGCAGACCAAAACAGATACGGATTGAGATGGTCTAGGAAAACTCAATGGACCGGCCATGTGTTTGATATGACCTTAGAGAGATGATGGAAAAACAAGATTTGTGTATCCAACCCCAAATTATTAGGAAAATATTTAGAGACGTATCAAGCTAACAAACAAAAAGGAAACAAACGTATCGACCTTTTTTTAAAAAAAAAAAAGGTATTTAATTTAAAACACACACACACAAAAAAAAAGAAAAAAAAAATAATAATAAAAAAATAAAGGGTGAAGCAAGCGGGACTATTAATCATTCAGTTACTTACCAAAAAATATTAATGATTCAGTTAACCAGTGTCATTGTTATTGTATTTGATTTTTTATTTCCCTTTTATTTTAATAAGAATTTTATTATATTTGAAGCAATCACAAAACTTTCATATCTTACAAAGAAATACAGACTACACTATAAACCAGAGACACACATGCTACACTTCAAACCTTCCCACAAGTTTGCAAAACACATGCTGCATTACAAACCTTCCTGACAACATTGGATTTAATTACCTTCCACTGTAGAGTTCTCATCTGAAGATTGCCCATGTTCATCAGACAAGTAAAGGAAAACGGAATTGTTCACTAGATTACCCAAGGCAACTAAAATTCCAAGACAAAATTGTGCAAGCAGATAGAACCCAGGTATTGGATAATGCCACAACCCAACCATCTCCCAAATTTCCATGTCCTGTATATGCATTCCAGCAATAACTTTACTATTTGATACTAACATAGAATAATAAGCAGAAAAAATTCATTCCAAAAGAGAGGACTACCTTTCCAAGTTTCCGATTCAAGAAAGCGAATGCTACATTGAAAATGTATGTGCTAACAGCCCACAAGAGAATGAAGACAAGAAGCAGCCCATTCAACCGGTGCAAACGGAATAAGGAGGGGAAGCCATATACGATGTAGCCAACATATGCAAGTAATCCAAATGCACATAAACTGGCAAAATGGAAACTCCAGAAGGAAAGAGCAAACAAGGAGACCTGCCGAAATCACCACAGCAAGTTTATATATAAACCATTTGATATAACTAGATGCAAATGCTTGTAGAACTTAATAAGCTGACCATGCACCTTGAAGTGAGAGCATAAACAATGAAAGAAAGTTATGTACTTCCCCACCTATTAGTATAGATGGTAGCGGTTGGGTGCTGGCAGCTTTGGGTCCAAAACATTTTTTTATTGGTAAGTTACATAAACACTCGGTGGGTTTTGAACTAACAACCTCATGCTCCACCCTGTTTTTACAGCTGGAGGAGGCACTGATAGCTAGAGCTTATTGGCAGCTTTGGGCCCAAAACAGTACAGTACTCATCCCATTCAATAGGAAGCGACCAAATACAGACCCACGAGGATTCAGATTCAAGTAATTAAAGCATTTAAAGAAAATAATATCAACACAAAATCATAAAATAATTGTGAAACAAGAAACCAATTCGATTCAGGAGAATGCATTCCCGAGAAAACGTTTGTAAATATTTTCTCTTCATTGCATAAGCAGACTTTTTTGTCTCTCCCTACATACAGATGTCTACATTGTGTTTGTAACTACAACTATTTCTACTATGAGAAATAGTAGCATATTCAAGGTAAAACTAAAAGCTGACTAGCACAAGTGGAATATCTACATTGTGTTTCAAACTAAAGACATAGCAAATACCTAAGCGTCGGCTTCCTGGAACAGGACTCACAACTGCATTATTATTTATTCAAAACTAATTACATGTATGGATAGTCAGCATCTAGTGCCATGCTCATTAGGCATCAAAAATTTCATCTAGTTAGGAGAAACAAAGACTAGTTTAGAAAGCAGTTCACTTCACATTGTTCACGAATATATACCGGGAAACCATACGTGAAAAAGTTGATACTAAATGTCCGGAACACTGCTCCCCTCAATAAAACATTGGTATGCTTTACACCAGATCTGCACATTATTGAAACAATCATGTAAGCTTGAAAGCATCAGATCCTTGAATGCAATTAAGATATTCCCCAACAGAGAGTAACAGAAGAAGGCCCTCATTCAGCAAACTGACATTGAATCTAAAAAAAAAAAGAACTTTTCAACATGATAAATGATGGAAATGCAATACATCAGCACAAATAAGAAGGAAAAAAAAAATCTTGTTAGAAAAACAAAATGATCCAGATATATAGCAGTAAGTTTCCATCTATGGAACAAGTTCTTTCAACGTTTGGCACAAACTTTACAAAGCATTGGTTGGTCTTAGGTATCCAATACTATATCTATGAATATCAGATCTATAGACCTCATGAAAAACGGATTTGAATTTTTAAATAGTAAAGCTAGTCAAATTCTTATTTATGCACCAGGAAAGCTTTCTCATTAATGCAAAATTTGAGAAACAATTAACATAAAATTGAGAAGGCTAATTAAGTTTCCCTGAATTATCTATGCAGCACTTGATCAACATTGAGGGAACTGGAAAAGAGGTGACCTGATCGATTTCATGGACTTCTTTTGCAATCTCTCATCAATGAAACTCTTACAACTTTTTTTTTTTTTTTATGAATAAGCATTTTTTCGATTACCAATTACAAACAACCAGCATAACAGCCAGACTCAAACACAGAGACTACAGACCAGTCTCTTTACATCCCCAAACAAAACCAAATTAGACACAAAACCACCAAGAAAGCAACTCAACTAAAGAGAAAAGTAGAAAACTCCACTCTGCAAAACCAGAAAGCACAACATATACGAGACCAGCAGAATAAGCAAAATTCTGCAGAAACCCTCAACTCCACATCTAAACCAGTAACTTCTCCGTAATATTCCAGTTACAGCATGGCATAACTTTTTCCTCATCTCTCTGAAATCTACTCTTGCCCAAGATCCAGGTTCTCACCTCCCAAATGATGATCTTCAAGATCTGCTCTTCAGTTTTGGGAACTGAACCATGCCTTATCTCATTCCTATTCTTCCAAATAGATCGAGGACCTTAAAACTAGTCTACAGAGGTTATCATGCAAGCTCTTCTGCTTCCAACTGTTCACCCCGTAACCTTACAACATCATCCCATATAACAGGAGGGTTAACTACATTGCATCGATATATCACATTCCTCCATGTGGGGGAGCTGAAGCTGTATTCAAAAAATAAATGATCCCGGCTCCCATACCATTTTGACAAAACAAACAAGATACATTCCCTTTGAAACACCACTTAGCCAAACGATCCCCAGTGGATAAACTGTTCTTCATCACCAACTACAAAACAAAGGCCTGTTTTGGAATTGCTAAAGGGAACCAAACAATCAGCCACCAATCCACAATAGGATTTTTCTGTGTAAGTCAATCCCAAGTATCAGAACTCATGAAAACTTCCTTCTTTGAAATATTCCAGATAGGATTATCAAAGGGACCAAATTTAACATTTAGCTTCCGGGAGCCTGCTCTGAAACTTCCTTCAATTTTCAGGGACCTAGGCAAGGAAATTTCTTCCCCACGCCTCCTAAAAAGATGGGATGGCAAAGAAGTTAGTCATGATGGTGAAGGACGGCTTCCCCTAGCTCCTCTTCACAGACAAATTCCAAGAGCAGCCCTCAGAGGCTTAGATTGTCAAAAAAGGGGCACAATTTTCACATTCTTACATGCAACATCCCTAAAACAAGTACCAAATGGTAGATTTGATGTTGAGGCAGCACAGGGGGCAGTTTTTTTCTTGATAAGTAAATATAATTTAGTGAAAATTCAGAGGGAGTAAAACGAGGTATACAGGCTGTATAGGAAAGTATTCTCTCAATAACAATTTAAAAATACAGTGAATCCAAAATATCCAGTATAGTTGACGGACTTCTTCCATCTAACAACATCCAAAAGATCGGGAACCGACCAAACCAGACTTATCAAGTGCAAGCTCCTGCCCTCAATAGTCTGCCCTTTTTTTCTTTCTTTTTTTTTTTTTTATAAGTAATTGGCCATGAGGAGAAGGAGAGGAAGAGGGGAAAATTCGAATTAGTGACCTCTGCTTCTAAGGTGTGCTCCCTAGCCAATTGAGCTACCCTTTAAGAATAGTCTGCCCATTTCTTTCCCTCCATATAGTCCACATGAGACACAAAGCCACCAAATTCCAAACTTTTTTCCTGTTAATTAGGTTTCCTTCACCAACATTGAAGCAAAGCAAACAGACTTAGGCAGAACCCATTTTACACCAAATACCACAAAGATGAAGAACCATAACTCCATAGCAACTGAGCAATGTCTGCACAGTGGGAAGTTATGATAAAGTTTCTATATCAAATTAGCTAGCTGCTAGAGTAGGAATAAAAGAACAAACCTAATGGCAGACAAAAGGTCAAACACATCAGAGCTCAGACTGCGAATTAGATTCGGCAGACAGTTTTAATTTTGTAATGATTATCTTGTGAGAACTAGACAATTACAAATCAATGCAAGGAGATGGCTTGATGTTAACTAGATTTAAATTTTCCAATACTATTACCTTGATTCACGAATGAAAAATGAATGCTTCGAGGGAAGAAGTTGCTCAGTCAAGCTACTTTCTCCCGTGGACATAATATAATCCATTTCCTCCAGATCACATTTAACACAAGATAGCTGCATCAGGGGAAAGAAATAGGTAAAAAAGAAACAAACATGAACAACAAAGAGAAAAATGCAACAAAAAAAAAAAAAGGACAAAGAAAATAACATAAACACATACACACACACACACGTATATCAAAAGACGAGATAATTTTAACCATATATTGGAAGGCTTTTAATTGCATATTGTATAGGACTTGTTTGGATGGCTGCACAGATAGTAAGTTGGAACTGAACTATATTCCTGCAAGGCAAACATTTGGATGGCCAATAGCCAGATTTCACCTCATTCAGAATGACATTCACCGTAGTATCCAAATTTCCACCAAAAAAAGGAGCTCTTAACAATTTTGCCATCCATCATCTGAAATAGATACCTTGCTATGAGGGCACCTCAGGCATCTAAGTGACAGTTCTCCTTTTATTCCATACATTAAAAAAAAGACCACCTAAGCACATTACCCACAGGCATATCCAGAAATACGCAGGCTCCAATGATTTAGCTTAAAATCTGATATGAGTCAAACTTCAACTCTCTCTATCTCTTTACCTTGTCTATTTTACTTTAAATAACAGAGTTGATCATAAAGAACCACATCATGACTTCAAATATTTGTAAAGTACATCCCAACATGCCAATGGGTACATGCCTCGTTGTTCAGGCCTCAAAAGAATCAAAGATAGAGCAGAAATAGGTTCCCACATGATAACTTGGAGACTGGTTCTGTAAAGCAATCCTACAAGAAGCATCTCTAGCACCTCAAGATAACCTTTGCTAGAACCACTCATGATTGAGAGATGAATGTCTTTGCCTCATTCTTCAATTTGTTGTCTTTAGTTAGACTGAGACAGGAAGGTGAAAACAAGCTTTGGTGAGCTGCATCCAAAAGAGGATAGTTCAATGTGAAATCCTTCTACAGTGTCCTAGTTTGTAACGATGACATTCTTTTTCCTTCGAAAAATATTTGGCAGACTAAGGTCCCTTGGAGGCCAGCTTTTTTTGCTTGGTCATCGGCTCTAGGAAAGATCCTTACCATGAACAATCTAAGGAAGCGGCATATCATTGTGGTCGATAGGTACTGTACGCAAAAGAGGAATGGGGAGTCCATGGACCATCTTCTTCTCTATTGCGAGGTTGCTTGTGCCTTACGGATTTTTTTTTTTTTTTTTTTTTCAGTTGCTTTGAGCTGTCTTGGGATAAGCCTAGACAAGTAGTTGACTAGTTTGCTTGTTGGTGGACTATTGGTAGCAATCGGAGTGCTATTGTGTCAAAAATGGTGCCTTTTTGACTTTTGTGGTGTTTGTGGTGAGAAAGAAATGATAGAAGTTTTGAAGATCGCAAGAGAACATTGGAAGAGCTTAAGTCTCTTTTCTTCAATTCTCTTTATTTTTGGACAATTACATTTGTATCTCCTTTGGTGCATAGTTTTCATGATTTCTTGTTCTTTTTCCTCCTTCTAGCTAGATGTTTCTCTTGTGTGCCTAGATGCACTTTTTGCTTTTAATGATATCTTGATTACTTTTCAAAAAAAAAATTATCGATCACTTTGTTTTCTCATCAATATAAAACCCCTTTTTTTACTAATGGGGCAGAACATGATATTTTTTGAATTTAGTATGTAAATAATCAATTGTAGAGTAGAGGATGCAAGCCAGCAAGCAACTATGCCTTAGTTAAACCAAAGCCAGATATTTCCATGGTTGACCACAAAAGCTTGCGTGCATATTTCTAAAGCCAAAGAAAATTTTTCAGGGAATCTTATTAATGTACTTATAAAGCCAAAGACAGGCTCTTCCAAGCAATTTTATAATACAAGTTGCTTTAGTAAGAAACTTCCTGCTTAATTCATTGCAACGAGTAATGCTATACATCACCCTTGCATCACCCCAAAGCTAATGTGGCGTGGTCCCCTCAAAAAAAAAAAAAGAAAAAAAGAAAACCTATTTTCATGCCCCACATGTTATAGGGGACCATGCTACATCAGCTTTGAGGTGATACAAGGGTGATGTATAGACTTACTCCATTGCAACCATCAGGATTCATCAAAATGCTCTTTGGTATCCTTGTGTTACTGTTGGACCTTTATATATATATTGAGAGAGGACTGCTGTAGATGAAATACCATGACCTAAACTGTAAAAAGTTTTGCAACAAAAAAATCCAGCTTTGCAAGAACAAAAGAAAAGACCAACAATATCTTTGCTTAAGTGATCATCACTCTTGGTATCTTTCTATATTATAAATCTAAAACTATTAAATTCATGTATCAAAAAGAACTACAGAGGATCTCAAAATGTTAAGCTGAATCTTGATCAAACAATTTAAAATCTCATGGCAACACCAAAGCTCAGTTGATGCCAAAATAGTACTTGAAGACTCAATGTACAAGAGGAAATAAAAATGAAACCCGTTTATCAACAATATGGAAGAAGATCTGATCTATTTTACAAAATATGTATCTGGTGAAAATCTACATCCAGAAAAGATTCTAAGGCAACACATAGGAGAGAGTAAAACATAATGGACCTCCAAAACCTAAATTGCAGAGAAAATGAAAGTAATAAATGCAACAATGAGTATTCTGCTGCTAATTTTAACGGAGTTGAAGATCAAAGAATTGTAAAACAGATGCATACCATGATATAGAAAAGTACAAGAGAAAAGCAAGAACAAATTTCAGGCCACTCAGAATTTGCAGATACTTTGAACAGACCAATGAAATCAGCTATCCATTGAAATGTATTTGGGAACCCTATTGGGAGCTGGTACACATAAAGCAGGACAATGTTGAAGCCTGCATAGAGCTGAAGAGGCCTCCACCACCTTCAAGACCATATGTACAAATATAAGCCACAAAAGGGACAAGCAACTGACTGAGAGAGAGAGAGAGAGAGAGAGAGAGAGTAACACTATTGGCCAGTAAACATTAAAGATTCATAAAGAAAGAACCTGAAAAGCCCTAGAAAATTGCTCGTTAAAGACCAATCCACAAGACCAACACAGCTTCCAATAAAAAATGGTAGGGTAACCCATGAGGGATGGCTAATTCCCACGACCAGCTGAATGGCAGGCAACAGCAAACAGGAAGCAACCCTAAGACGAGAACCTAACTTATTCCAAAACAAAAAAGAATTCCAAATTAATTCTCAAATAAAAATTTGAAATATATTTTACTCATACAAAGAGGAAAATCAAGAATATACAATGTAATTTAATTTAGGAGGCAATGATCATGGCAACATAAATAAATAAATATGGAATACACACATGAAAGCAGCTGATTATGAACCATTATGCATTTTTTTTTTAACACTTTACAACATCAATAATGCATAGAAAAGAAAAAGGCACAACATGGACCAAGCCAAGCTCGTATTACAGATATTAGCAACTGAAATTTTCCTGATGCCAGCATTCATAATGCCAAGCCCATATTTTGTAAACATGATATCAATCAAGCAGCCAAAGAAACAGCTCTCTGCAGGATAGAACCCTACTGCTTCTCTCAAGGCACATGGTCAAAAGTTATCCTATTTGTTGAGAATGCAACTCAAATCAATAATACAACTAGGGCATATAAATATACAAAAGGTATAAGGTCATTTTAGATTTCCATATCTAAGTTTTTAAATATAAGTGGCTTGATCTTTAAATGCAAATCCGCTTTTGAATACATCTACAAAATTGAACTGGAAGAATGGTTAAAAAAATTCCCCAATAAAATGAGAGGAAAGAAATTCAAAAGACTATATCCAAGATTTCTCTGTCCAAACCACACAATTTCTGCCTTCTTAATACCTTTGAATTCTTTTAAATATATGACATTTTCACAAAGAAGTGATGACAAATATTTTAAAAACAAACCCTAAGAGGCAAAGGAGTGTTCTAGAAATTCTGGGATTCAATTCATAAGCCTGCCAGATGGCTTGTCCTGTCCCTGCAACTGGTTCAAGCAAATAAATGTCAAGATTTCATTAAAATTTCCAGACACCACCACCATAATGAAAAAAGATTCTGTAAATCCACATCTCAAGTCTGAACTCATAATTTTAGTGGGGAACCCTCATCTAATATTTGGATTTCTTTGTTCCATATCCATCATCTGTATCGTCCTCCTGAACCCCCCCTCAATATATTCCCAAAGGAAACATCTTCACAGTTTCATAGTCCTCAGAGTCATCAAACATCTAAAACACGGGTACATAATATACTGAAAGACTCAAAAGATTACTCAGTATCGAGATGACTCTGTCTTTAACAAAAAAAAAAAAAAACCCTATGAAATACTTTCTAGTGTCCTCTAAAAACACCAGGTCCAAGATCTGGAAATTGAAACCATGAAAGAGAAACAAGAACCGAATACCAAGTCTAGATAAAAAGGAATGATGTCAAGTAATCAAGTAACAACAATTTAGCCAACAGACTCCTCAAGCAACCCTTGGAGGTTCATCCCACGAGATATCTGCCAAATTAAATAGGGGAGGAAGCAAGATTCTCCAAGACACAGCCAACCCCATATGATAAGGTAGTCAAAGGGAAAAAAGATAAGTAAAAGTTTACCTTTTCCTTTGGCCTTGAAGCATGCCCATCATTTTTTAATTGAAGAAATCCTGAACAACTCGAATTAAATGACCCTACACAAACAGTGTTTGTGTTCACACCATCTCTCCCCTATCCTTTACTTTTTAAGTCTCATGCATAAGCAGAATTGAGGAACCTTCCACCCAGTATAGGAACTATTTTTGTCCAATTAAGTCCACTTCAAGGCCATAATGTCCAATAAATTACAGGCCATCATGTGTTCTCCTACAATATCACCGACTTTCTTAAAGTTTGTCCCTTGCAACAGCACATGTGTAACTCCATCCTTCAAGGCATTCACTGGTGATAGCACACATGACACAACCCCCACAGCTTATGTGTTCCCAAACTTCTCCACTTCAAGGTGCCTCCAGCTACTCACAGCTGGATTCATTTTAATTCCCAAAATCTTACTTGTCTTGCCACTAATTCAGAATCAGATATTCCCCGCTTCAGCTGCACACATTTTATGGCCATATTTCTTGACTGCTGAATATCCTATGACATCAAGCATGGCTAGTAAAATAGCAGTTAAAATATTTCCATTTTGTCTACTCAAAAAGGGAAAAAAAAAAAATTCCATTTCCACCACCACTTCAATCACCCAGAATGATTTAACCGAGAAAGCAAAACTGACGAAACTTGTGTGCAATCATGTTCAATTTACAATAATATATTTCTATTTCAGACATCAGACACCACAAATTTGCAATTAAAATGCAAAAGAATTGATAGAGAGGATTAAAAACAAACTTGAAGAACAAGCAACCTGTACAAAATATAGTGCTGTAATGAACTACTTACAAACCTAAATGTTCAACAACTGAACAGAAATGCCCCCAACAAGAAGCCTGCCATGGAACCAGACCAAATCTATTTCCGTATATACCAACTAAAGCAACAAAAACCGCTAGTAGTTGTACAATCAAGAAATAAATTACAGAGGGAGATTTCCAGGTAAGAACTCTGCATAAGCATACAACAAAGGGTAAATTATCAGTTTTTGAAGAAGAAATTAAGAACTAGAAATAAAAATTATAAAAAAAAAAAAAAAAAGAACATCAATTCTTACGTCATGAATCCAATCAGTTTTGCCCACCAAGCTTCAGCTATACTCCATTTATTTCCCTCAACGGTCCATACGACAAGAAACGTTACTTGAGAAAGAATGACAAGCAAGGAAAAGATGATAATAGGCCATAGTAACCAAAACCGCCTTCGGGAACGAAAGCCTACGAAAAAAATGTATTAGTGGTATTAGAATAATAATAATAGCATAATACACTGAATTATAGCATTCGATGTAACAGAGAGCAGCACTGTGGAGCCAAAGCTAATCAACAAAGTAAAGATTCCTCAATCAGGGGACCCTTTTTATTTATTTTTTTCTTTTTCTTTTTTCTATTTTCAATCAATAATGCAAGAAATCAAATAGCTATAGTATATTCAAGAGGAAACTAATCAATGACATGGTACGAATAAAAGCACAACTAGCAACGATATTTTATGGAAATGCCACTCTCTTGAATGCATTCCATATTTCCTTACATTCCTTATCCAGAAATGTAACCTCTATTATATCTTTCCTAATCATTCCAGTTCCTTCCTGACAAAAGCTCCTCCAAACCCACAATGCCCAACCGAGAAAAAGATTCCAAATGATAACATCATACAAGCATAATTGCATATGGCATTAAAACCATGCAAGAACAATAATAGTATAGAACTCAGACTGCATAAAGCAGCTTACCTATTTTTGATGCATTATATTGAACGAGAAGGAAAGCTATCAAATCAACTAGAGAGATCAGACTCCAGTTGATTACAGCAGCTGCAACAAAAAGGAGGGGAAAACACGTCAAATCAATACAATACTTCAGGTGAAGCAACCACACATGTGTTCTATTCACTGAAATTATGACAAAAGCAACTCGCCGACGAAGCTAAGAAAGAAATTTACATATTTATACAAATGTGTGTCTGTACATGCAACCTTTCTGTCTACAGGACAGCACCTTAAAGAAGGAAATATTGCTCTTCACTCTAAGACTATGAGACGACAATTCAAACTAGTTCCATACATAAATTTCAAAAATGGTAAGAGAGAATGGCAACTTTTATTTAATACAAATATGGTACAGATATAATTCATTTAAACTGCCATGGAAAAAATCAAAAGAGGATCATTCAAACTGCTGTAGAAAACACAACATGTTAGAATATAATTGAAATGATTAAGCCTACAATTTCCTATTAGCTTAAGCTTTTGAGATAATTTAATATCAGAGCCAGAGTCTTAAGTTTGAACCTTATTTCCATCATTCACCCCATTCAACTAAAAATTCCAAATGTTGGACCTCACTTGTTAAAGGGGAGTTTGAACTCATGTGAGGGGGAGTGTTAGAATATAATTTAAATGATTAAGTCTACCAATTTCCTATTAGCTAAAACTTTTGAGAAAAGGGGTAACTTCCTACAACAAATAAGTACCGAAGCTTGCAATTTAATTACTATATATTTTGGTTGTAATGCAATTGTATCATCTAGCTCAATTCAAGAACAAAGTAGTAATAGGACCATCCAGCTCACTCGCTCCAAATGATCTTCCTATCACAATTAAGCAGCTAAAAAACCAACAGTAATAATCGTAATAAAACTAAAAACCAAATAATACTCATATTAACAAAAATATTAATACAACAACAATACGAATAAACAAAAGTAAATAAAAAACCACAAGAACGATTGCAATTGCAAAGCATACCTGTTAGGAGCAGCAGAGGCAATACAAACCCACCAAGAAAGTTCGCCATACGAGCCTCTTTCTGCCAATACGATCACTTCAATGCCATCACCTTTTCATCAAATTTGACAAATCCGTCGATGGGTTTTCAATTTGCACCAAAAAGTCGAAAACCCATGTCCGGAAAACCCCAAATTTTCCCAGAAATTACCAATTAGAAACCACAGATGTCGGTTCACTTCTTCTCTGTTTAGGGAACGCCATCAAACAATGAAAATGAACAGAATTTAGTTGACAGGTTTATCTAAAATTACGGTAAAAAAAAATCAATAATTGTATCAAACGGGCGTCAAATACTTAATCTAATTAAACAAATCAATGTCTGTAACTACTAGTCCAAACTGAAAGTCACACATTGGATAATATGATATCGAGCTAGGCGGGTTAAATAGACGGGCAAAAATAGAGTTTAGACTTTGGGAAAAATAAGGTTACAAGTTACAACGTTTGAGCCAGGGAACACTAAAAAACTTTCACATTTGAGACGTTGCGCAACATAAATGGAGAAGAATTGCACTTTCGGCTGGAGGGTATGATGGTCAATAACAAATAATATAGTATCTTCTAGGAAAAAATATAAAAAAGCGACGGTTTAGAATATAGCCTCCAATGTTTAAAAAGTATTAAAGTAACCTCCAAACTACCCAAATGTATTAATAATGCCACTTTTTTTTTTTTTTATATTCGTATAATTCCCCTATTCTTTTAACAAATAAAATAATAGAATAATTGTAAAAAAAAAAACAATTTTTTTTAAAATACAAAAAAAACCAATGGATGAATAAATACAAAAAAAAAAAAAAATGTTTTTTTGGGATAAATAAATAATTTATGCCAACTACAGGGACTAATTTAAGCAACTACAGTGACTATTCATGTTGTATTAAAGTAAAATCAAATGTACAGTTCTTGAGATATTCCAAAAAAAAAAAAAAAAAAATTAGTCCCTGGACTCAAATTCTGTTAAAAATTGTTTTTATTCGCCGATTGATTTTATTTTAATACGACATGAAGCAATTTATAATTTAGGCAAACTACAGTGACTAATTATTTATTTATTCCAAACAATTTTTTTTTTTTTTTTTGTATTTATTCGCCCATTGGTTTTTTGTATTTTTCACTATTTTTTTTTGTTTTTTTTACAATTATTTTATTATTTTATTTGTTAAAAGAATAGGGGTATTATAGGAATATAAAAAAATGAGAGGCATTTTTGATACATTTTGGTAGTTTTAGAGGCTACTTTAGTACCTTTCGAATATTATAAGACTATATTGCAAACAACTGATAGTTTGAGGGACTTTTTTATATTTTTCCCAATCATTTATATAAGTCTAATGTGAGCCTTTAAGGAAAAAGGCCTTTTTGTTTTTCTTTTTTTTGAACAATCAATTGGTCCAATCATCCTTTTAGCTTCAGTTTTAATGAAGAATTCAAAATAAATTTCAAATTTAAATTTATATTGTTTACTTGGATCATTACAATAATAATGCTAATATTGATAATAATAATAATAATAATAATAAGCTTGATAATTGGTGGATCCAATATACACCTAATTAGGCCTCAAGCCCTAGGCCTAAAAACCTTGGGTCCTTAGCCCAATAATTATGGCCCCGTTTGCCAACAGTGCGGAACGGCACTGTAGCTAGAGCTATAGTACCATCCTTTAAAAAATAATTTTTTTAATTTATTTAAAAAAAAAAAGAAAAATATTTAAAAACTTTAAATTTTTTTTTTTTTTTTTTTTAAAAAAAACAAAAAAAAACACCCTAGCCCAAAACGGTCTCGTTTTGGGCATTAAAATTATTATTATTTTTTTCTTCAAAAAAAAAAAAGGGAGAAAGAGATCGGGGTGGCTCCAGCCACCCCTTTGCCAAAAAAAAAAAAAAAAAAGGGGATTGGGTTCATTTGGGGGTGGCCGGACTGGGGTGGTTTCGGCCACCCTACACCGGCTGTATGGGGTGGCCGAAACCACCCCCAGCCCCTTGGGGGTGGTCCGGCCACCCCCAAATGCACCCGGTCCCTCTTTTTTTTTTTTTTTTTTTGGGCCAAGGGGGTGGTCGGACCACCCCCATACCGGCCATGGGGGTGGCTCCAGCCACCCCCTTGGCCAAAAAGGGGGTGGTTCGGCCACCCCATTTTGGCCAAGGGGTGGCTGAAGCCACCCCCGATCTCTTTCGTTGAGGTGTTTTTTTTTTTAAAAAAAAAAAAATCATTTTTTGAAGGATGGTACTGTAGCTGGAACAATACCGTTCCAGCTACAATGCCGTTCTGCATTGTTGGCAAACGGGGCTTATGATTTCAACCCAAACAATCAACCTTTTGATCCTTTTTTTTTTTTTTTCAAAAAATGTTGGAGGGGGGAAACTAATTGTGGCTATTCTACATGGGTGTGACCATAGTATCACCAACCCACAGAGGACTGCTCAGGAGGGACCTAAACAGCGAAAACCGCGTGCGCACCCTCAAAACCAGTCAAGTCATAGCTTAACAGTTCGCCCCACCAAGACATCAATGGAAACCAATGTGATTTATACTAATCAAGCACGAGGATTCCTTATTGCGGAGATTCAAACCCACACCCTAGTACTTAGCTAATCACTTAAAATTTTTCTTGAGCCATTGAACCACTAACCTTTTGATCTATTCATTAGCTAAAGAGTTATCTAATTCTCTTCGCCAAAGGCTTCCTCTACTAATTTAATCATTTAAGTAATTCTCAATTTTCGAGCTTATTTCCTGTTAGAAATAAAGTTGGTACTTTATTTTAATAGAGTAGATAAACTTTTAGAGGGTGGAATGTAAATTTGGTGAAGTGGGTACATAATTATTTTTTTTTAAAGAGGAAATTTTACTTAATCCTCTAATTGTGGTCACTTTTTCAATTACCCTCTGAACTTAAAAAACTCTCAATTTAGTATATTCATAATTTTTTTTTTCAATTTCTCTCATCCGTTAAAATTTTTTCGTTAAATCCTGTCAAAATTTATAAAATTGCTTAAATCCTTGCAATTATTATTTTTTTCTTAGAAAAATGGAGGATTATTTTGAAAATTTGATGAAAATTAGGATTTACGGGTGAAAATGAAAAAAACTTTAAAGATGAATAAACTTAATTGAGGGTTTTTTTAAGTTTAGGGGCTAATTACAAATATGATGAAAGTTTAAAGGGTTAAATGAAGTTTAAAAAAATAAAAAGGTTAATTTTTTAGCCAAAATTTGAGTGAAATGTGATGTGAATGCCCTCACTATCCAATTTAGACAAAACTTTGCCGTTTTGGTGTCTACCTCAACGGCCATACGTTCCTTATCTTTCTCTCTCCCCTCAAAAACCCAAGAAGTAAGAATACAGCGTTAACAAACATGAACACGCTGATCCCGACGTCTCTCTGCAACACCCAGATTTCAAGCTTCCGTTTTGCTGCTCCAATCCTCAGAAACAGCTTGCCCCATGTTCACTCACGCGCCAAAAGCTTCAAAATACATGCCACCACTCCCGGTGAAATAGATACGCAGTCGGCAGAGGAAGAAACACAAGCAGAATCCAATGAAGCAGCCACTGCTCCTGCTGAGCTAGAAAAAGACCTCAAAAAGGTTGGTCCATGCTTCATTTGTGTGTTTGAATTCTTGGTTTCTGTTAATTTTATTTATTTTATATGAAACCCAAGATTGAGTGAGAAGTGCTTGATGATAATATAGTATTATAGTAATTGTTTTAAAAATCTTATAGGAAATTAATGGAAGAATTTATAAAAGAGTGACAAAAAAGCTTTTTATATTTTACATTTCCACAACAGGTGGTTCAGAAGACTGCTGCAACCTTTGCTCCAAGGGCTTCCACAGCTTCCAAAAACCCTGCTGTGCCTGGAACTGCCCTGTATACTATTTTTGAGGTTCAAGGCTATGCTTCAATGTTGTTGGGTGGAGCTCTGTCTTTT
The DNA here is from genome assembly GCF_965113065.1 of Corylus avellana. NCBI lineage: Eukaryota > Viridiplantae > Streptophyta > Magnoliopsida > Fagales > Betulaceae > Corylus > Corylus avellana. The sequence goes on along the minus strand of NC_142490.1, from coordinate 11,771,293 downwards.
AATCTCATATTCCCATCAAACGAACCAGACATATGGAGATTAATGGGAATGTGGTCCATTTGGATGTTCAGTAAGTATAAATAATGCACCCCACAAATTTCAATCTCACAACATATAACCAAACGTTGGCGTTCCCCATTTTCAATTAAAATAGTCTATGTGTTGTTACCGAGCAAATTATAGTTCTGTTCATCATATCTTGAAGTGTTTGAAGATTTGATTAAATTCACCTATGGCATACACTAGACAATTATTTCTGTTTGTGTAACATTGAATTCTATCAAGAAATTCCTACCATTTTGCAGCAATTCCTTCACTCCGGGCCCGAGACTGCTCGAAGAATGAGAAAGAAGCTCTCAACTATCTCTTTCTCCTTGTCCCATTAATCAATGTTTTAATCCCATTCTTCTGGAAGTCCTTTGCAGTTGTCTGGTCTGCAGATACTATAGCCTTCTTTGGAATGTATGCATGGAAGGTGAGCTTTACTTCTTCAGAGATGTTGAATTTGGTATTCCCTTTGATAGTTTGTGTATTTCTCTACTGAAATATTTTCTTTTTCTTTTTCTTCAGTTTGGGTGGCTACAGAGAACAGACTAGGAATTCAATGTGATGGCTGTCTTCAATTTGATTGATAATCTCATCACCTACACATGATTCTCAAATTTATAGCTTGTGATGCGTGTCTGACAAGAAATTTCTTAAAGCCCATTGTTGCTCAACTTACTACCAAGATGAAGATGATTTTGTGAATCAGCATGCCATAGGGCTTGCCCCACAGGCAAAACAGAGACTGAGAGACACCTTCATTTCCTTCTAATTATGTACTGAATATACCGACAGAAAATATTGACATGATTTCTTGTTCTCCTCCTCTGTTTTTATTCGTGTTTGGGATGTGTAGTCTTGGGATGGATGGATACATGTATAGGGTTCAAAAGCTCATTTAGAGAAGTTAATTCAAAAGATTTGTATATGGCGAGTCCTGAAATACTGTTTTTTTTTTCTTCACAAGTTTACAGCAATGCTGTTGCAGCTGCAACTATTCATTATACTAATACTACTAACACTTGGAATAATATTAATGACCACATTGTGAAAACAATATCTGGCTTAAAAAACATTTTTTTTTTTTTTAAAAAAAAAAGGAACAGAAGAAATCATGTTGGTATAATGTTGACAATACTGGCAAAAACAGTATCTATCATAGATGCAGGGGTGGCAGGGTATAGGTTCTGTTGCACTACTAGCAGTAATTGGATTTCTGGGAGAAGAGGTGGAGGGATGGCTGCCCTGGACCAAAGTGGTGGTAGCCGTTGTGATATTTGCAAGAGCAGAGACAAAACAGAGGTGGAGGATGTAGAAGATTAATAAATGGCTTTTTGGTGTTGTCAACGGCGGTGGTTGAGGCTATTCTAATGGGAGTAGCCGAGTAAGGTTCCTTCCATTTTATTTGAATTGAGAGAAACGATTTATGGTTCAAATTAGATTTTACAGCATCTAACGGTGTATATATTGATTATATTAACATGTTATTTAAAAATTTTAAACGTGTTACTATGTACACCTTTAGATGTTATTAAATGTAATTTGGACTATGAAATTATTATTTGAAATGGAGAGAATTCTAGTCCCTTCTGATCTTGCATTAGCTGTGTTGTTTGTGATTATTACATCAACTTAGGAGTAATAATCATAGCTTTATTAGCAAAAAGCAAAACAAGAAATGCTACACCCAGCAAATTTTTATTTTTCAAAATAGTAGATCACAAGTGATGATGAATTTTTTTATTTTTTTTGATAAGTAATAAAAAGTTTTATTGAAAAGCGTAAAGGCGCCCCAAAGTACACTGAGAGTATACAACAGGATCACTTAACTAGAAAGGGAAAATCGAGCAAGAAAATCATTATAACTAATCGACACTGAAAAGACATGCGCAATGGTCCAAAGATACAAAGTATGAAAGCAAGAAGCTAAGATGTCTTCCAAAGTCCCCTCCAAATCCTCAAAGCATCTATTGTTTATTTCCCTCCATAAACACCAAAAGAAACAAGTAGGCACCATCTTCCAAACCGCTGCACTCCCCGTCCTCCCCGAAGACCACCAACAGGCGAGTAAATCCGAAACCCGTCTCGGCATCACCCAAGACAATCCAAACCGACCAAAGAAAGCACACCACAAAGCATAAGCCACCTCACAATGCAAGAGAAGATGATTCACCGTCTCCTCATTCCTCTTACATAAATAACACTTATTCGTCACAATCACTTGTCGCTTCCTGAGGTTATCTAGGGTTAGGATTTTGCCCAAAGCCGCCGTCCACACAAAGAAACTCGCCCTTGGAGGAGCTTGAGTTTGCCACACGCTCTTCCAAGGGAACTCCCTCCCTTCAGAACGTGCCAAGGAAGCGTAAAAGAGCTTGACCTTGAAACGACCTTTTTTGGAAGATTTCTACCGCAATCTATCTTCACACCCTCGATTCACTCGAGCAAATTGTAACACCTGAAAGAAATAGGCCAATACATCTACCTCCTAGTCATGAGCCTCTCTAGAAAAACTAACATTCCACTGGTTATAGCCACCCATCACCTCCAAGTCCGCCGCAACTGGGGCGTCCTTTGCACTAGCAATACTGAATAAGCCTGGAAAAGCTATCTTGAGAGCCACATCACCACACCACAAATCATGCCCGAATCGAACCCTAGTCCCATCCCCTACCTCGATCCGAGTAAACCCTTTGAAGGTGTCCCACCCTTTCCTAATGTTCTTCCATAACCCCACCCCAAAAGAACCTCCCGGCTCCAAGGAACACCAACCCCACCAAAAACTTCCAAATTTCGCATCCACAAGTGAAGATGAATTGAGAACCAACTTTTGAGAAAAAAAATTTAGTAAGAGTAGCCTTTCTCAAAATGATGTAGGCATCACAAGTACAAAGAGTTCAATTATTATTTTTTAAATAGTTCTTTCAATTAATATCTGAAAACACTAGATTCATTGAAATTCAGAACTGATACTGAAATTCTAACAGAAACAACGGGTCAAAAGTTGCAAGATGTTTCTCTACATGTACAACATAGTAGCTAACCTTTAAAAGGACCTCTGTTCTAAAGGGAGATACACACCATACTAGTAAAGAAAAGGATGAAGACAACAGATATAGTATTCATTGTATTACGGTATCCACCCATCAGGATCCTCCAGCTTTCCAAGCAAAACCTATACACATCACGAAGACAACGAATGCCATCAGAAGCAGCAAGGTTCCATCTGCATCTGGCTGAAAAGCAAGAATAAATCTGGTCAGTACACAATCCTGTGTGTGTGTGCGCGCAGGGCGTGAGAGAGAGAGAAGCAAGTAGCTAAGAACTGAAAAAGAAAGAAAGACTGCTATAATTGGCTGCTGGAGATCCTTTCAAAACAACCAGCCAAACAAGAGCCAGTTATGAATGTGCTTATGACTGCAGAGAGAGTACTAGTAGCAATATGCCTTAACCATAACTAGCCAAGTTCTTTGAATCTGTACACTAATATGTCGCAAAAACCATGCCATAGACTATTTAAAGCAATATAAAAAGCAACATGCCTTCGCCAATCCTGTAAGTTATGTTCCTTGAAAAGTATCTTGGTTGCAGCATCTGCTATGTTTTTTCTTTTTTGTTAAATGCAGACCTAAAGAGCAAGAAAAAGACCAAACAAAAAGGTTATCAACCAGTCCATCAAAAAGCAGAGTCTTGGGAGAGAAGTGAGCGCGGACGCTCTCAAAAACAAAACCAATGCATTAGCGCCTACAAACTCATTGTAGCCTTATCAAATCTTTATTCAACTTCTAAATTATATATTGCCCTCTCCCCCCCCCCAAAAAAAAAAAGGAAGAACATGTTTTGGCCAAGATCAAGCCTTTGCCATGCATTAATTTTCCCTTTGAAGAACCAACTGATTTTATTTTCATATCTTCTTAACTTTGGACTGTCCACTCCCTATCTGTCCTCCTCTGTCACTTAATCTGCAAACCTAACTTTAGCTTGCTTTCTTTTTTAGTATCTCTACATTTGATGTAGAGCAATTGAGCAAAGCATTAAGACCATATCTCAGTTCTTGGATATTGAAAGTTTACAAGATCAATTATGCTTTCCAAGTGCTCTACATGAATGGTATCCAATGACATATTTAGACTTGACAATAACCTTAAGAAAGGGACCTAAAAAGAAATGTAAGCACCAGACTCTGATCTATTATATGTAAACACTCAAAACAACAATTTTTTTTTTTTTAAAAAAAAGGAATACTTATAGTAAAGAAGTTTACCATTTTAATATTGCATTTAAACAGTCAGCATGAAGATCCAGTTTGTGAAAGCCAAGATTTTCCACATCACACCATTGGCTGAAGCTGACACCTGATTCTACACATAGTCATCGTCACTGTCCTCATCGTAATCAGAAGTTGACTCATCACTCCTTGGTTGCATTAGTGTATTCATGTCAAATGATGGCTCTGTTTCCATCTCCTCCATGTCAATAGTGTCGTAGCTCATCCGTTCCTCAAACTTCTCATCAGAGCAATTAAGAAGCCATGCTAGAGAACATTTTAACCCCTTCTTTGCAACCATCCTGTGTCTCGGTTTTATGGTGGACTCCAGACCAAAAGTAAAGAATGCAGGGAACATAACCAAGTCATCCAGAGGCCTTTTCATCTCCATTTGAAAGTAATCAAAGTTAAGTTTCATGATGTTGAGATTCAAAGCAAGCAGTTGGGGACAGTACACCACCATCTTCCTCACTTGTTGCAAGGAGAATCCACAATTCTTTAGAAAATCCACATGCCTTCTCGCAGGTGTACTACTGAGACTAACAACCTGTGGCATCTTCTCAACAACTCTGCCAAAATCCTCAGGACCGACATCAATAATCGAATTTAGCAAACTCTGTTGACTGACAAGCTTCGGCTTCAAGTCAAGTCCTATAATCTCAGGATACTGTGCTACTACAGAAGGAAGTAATGCTTCTCTAACATTAAACTCTAAAAGGGATTTGACATTTGGTTTTACCCTCTCCTCCAACCCAAACCCTAGGATATGAGGCTGCTTCTCTATCAGTCTAGCCACAGCTAATCTTGGTATGCCCAAGCTTTCCAGATACTCCACGAAAGGTTTGATCACCCTGCCTACTCGCATGCCTAAAATCTCAGGGTATCTAGTTAAAACCCCACCAATTTCTCTTCTTGCAACGCCAATTCCAACCAAATAGGCCACTGATGTGCTCATGGTCCCCTCAAGCTTGAATCCCAATACTTCTGGATATCTCTCAAGAACACGAGGAATATCATTTGGCTTGATATCCATCCCTTGAAGATACGCGACCACTGGTGCAAGGTCAACAACAACACTAGCATGGAGAACTTGTGGGTATCTTCTCAAGAAATCAGTGAAAGTGGATTTCCTAACACCCAATTTTCCAAGATAATCAAGAACAGGGACCATATTTTTCTTTACACTGCAGCCAAGAACAAGAGGATAGTTGTTAATGTCTTCAACGGTAAGCCCTAATTTGTGAAGAAAATCAACACGTTCCCTCATAACCTCAGCTGTCACAGGAAGCTCCAAGCCGTCAAGCTCATCAGGAACGATGCCAATTCCTCGCAAGAACTCATAAACCCTTGCACGATTTGCAATTTTCTCATTTTTCATTTCTGATAAACTAGGACGACTATACAGTGATGAGAAACCTCCTTGTTTCCGACCCAAATGGGTGGCACCTGGCTTGGACACTGATGAATCAACAGAACTAGATGCAAATGTTCTATCAGCAACAGAGCACTGAAATCTTGTAATCAACCCTATTCTTCTCTCGTGGTTACCTGGTACCTTAAGAGTTGATAAAGAAGTTAACTTGGGCTTGAGGAGAGAAAGAGTAGGTAACTCTGAATGTACAAGCAAAAATCCAGGTTTTGTAATGCCAGCATAGCTTCTGATCGTCATATTTCAAATGTTTGTAATACCAGTGAATCTGCACAAAGATAATTTATAATCAAAGTTTAAAACTTATGCTCTTCATGTACAAAATAAGTTATAACAAAGTGATGGTGGTAATTACTAGGATCAGATAAAACCTCAGAAACAAAAAAGAACAGATAAGAAAACTAACTCCTTACTTTCTTTCTTTTTTCTTCTTTTTAGAAAGGAAATAGAATCTTGCAGTATGATGGTAAAAATGGTAACAGGGAAGTAGTGTCTAGAATGCCTAAAAACTGCTAATTCCCGAACAATGGTCTCCTGAGAATAAACAAACGAGCTCAAAACCATTATCTATTACACGGGTCAATTCTTTTATATATATATAGGCAATTGAAAAAATATCATAAAAACGTAAGGCACCCTTGAATACAAAGGAACACGGGTCAATTCTAAGAGTCGTCAAAACCAAGAAATCAATCTGCCTGAGCTCCTTAGCCAGTTCCACTTTTAGTTGTTGCGACAACCTAACCTAAGCAAGTTGTACTAAGGATTCATGCTTCCTTAATTGTCGATTTATGAACTCAAGCAATAGAATCAAAGCGAACCACACGATAAACACATGAGCTCAACCAAAATCAATTTGGTGACAAACCAACCCCATCCCCCACCCTCGATGAAGCAATATCACAGTGAAAAGACAAGAATGGAAACCCAATCCAACGAAGCCATATAGCAGCGTTAAGCTCAGTTCAGTGGAAGTTTTACCTTTCTCTAAGGTCCTCACTTCATAGATTTTCTCAGAAACCAAACAGACCACTGCTTCTCACTTCTAATACTAGTATTTTTCAGCTATAAACTCTAAACTCAGAACAAGTATTAGATAAAAATGCTCAGACATTCTTGGGCTCCAAAAGATTTTATTTAAAAAAAAACCAATATTAAAATTCAAACTATTTTTCTTTTACGTTCCCTTCTTTATCTTCATTTTCTCAGCAACCAAACAATTCGCTGGCAGAATATCATTAGCTAAAACCCTTAATTTCCGAAATAGCAAACAATAAGATGAAGACGAAAGGGTAACCTGTCAGTGAAATTCCCAGGAGTTAGCGGTCTCCGGTCGCCGGAGGATAACCAGAGCTTTGGAGCCGGAGGCGAAGGTCGGGTTCAGAGAGAGGGTAAGGTTTAAAGAAGTTGTTAGTTTGAAGAAGAATAATGCTATAAATTATATTTTTATATGTAAAAATATGTATTATATAATATTATTTTTTGCAAATATTTAAAAAGCATGTTACGTCGACTTTAGTCGACTTAACACATGCAAGGTTGCCACAAAAGTAAACAGCTTTACCAAAGTTGGTAACGCAAAAACGACGGTTCGCATTTCAGAGATCGCATGGACCATATAAAAGAGGAAATGTGGCAGGTGCTAGAACTTACTACTCGGTGAGAAAAAATGGCCGGACCTTGTCTCGTTATCTTCTTTGCGTTGCTCTTACTATCTGCAATAGCGGAGGCTTCCCAGTGCTCAGTAAAAGGTGAGTAGCGCTTGCTTGCTTTTGTCACCTTCACTTTCACGCAGTTCCTTGCTATAATTGCTCTCACTTTTCATCGGTTTATCTTTTGGGGAAGAGCCCAAAAAGCCTGAATTTTTTGTTTTGTGCACGATGATGCTTGGTTTTATTGGGTTTGTAGTGTTGGAACGGAAGTTCATGTTATATTGGTTTTTGATTCGTGGGCATTTGCTTTTCTGAACTTTTGATGCCTCTTGCTTTGTTTATGCATCTGGGTATTGAGCATTTGGGTTTTCGGTTTATGAATCTGAGTGGTAAGGACAGCTTGTTTAGAGGATAACTCTAGAGGGTTTAACTATTTGGTCCATATCCCAGATTTTTTGTCATTTTGATTTGTCTGATATTTTATCCGAGTCAATTGAATTGTATGGTTCTTGTTGCCAAGTTGTTTATGCACTGATATATGGGAGGCTCTTTAAACAATATATATATATATATATATATTGGCAACCAAAAAGAGAAAAACAACTGTACAGTGCATGAATTTGATTTAGACTTCGGATTACTTTATGCTCATTTAAACATGTTTAGAAAAATAAAAATAAAAATAAACAAGAATTAATTTAGACTGAGCTATATGTAAGTATCACCTTTTTAAATGTGCTGCTGATTATTGACACGCACTTTTGTCTATATTTCTTCCTGCGATGGTATGGGATGTGAATTTGACTGGAAGTGTTATATTTGAGAAGATTTGGACAAGCAAGATAAAGAGTAGTTGACTGTGTTAGTTTGAGTTCTCTATGTCCTTTAGATTGTGCTTTTTGGTGAAAAAGCCCGGTACATATCAGTTTAGTTAAATGTTTTGTTTTAGATAATAACATTTTTTTTTTCTCCCTTTTGGCTCAGGATTACCGCTGGTAAGAAATATCAGTGAGCTTCCTCAGGATAACTATGGAAGGGGAGGTTTGTCCCATATAACTATTGCAGGTTCGGTCATGCATGGGATGAAAGAGGTATCCTTTAAACAAATTTCATTTGGGAATTTACTTTTTCTTCTGGTTTCTACTTCAAATTTTTTTCATACGAATGAAAACATCATATTAGAAGTTGAACAAGGAGACTGTAAAGAAAACCATACACCAAACACAGAGCTTGATTGATTCAAGTACTGTAAGCAAGAATCTTGTTTGCTGGAGGATTAACATAATGTGCTTTATATCATGATCATAATACGATTATCTTATTGAGATTTATCCGATAATATACACATTGTTTGTGTATTTGAACAATACAAGCTCTCATTTTCTAGAGGCTGTGCATTCCTCGCATTGGCTTGAACCAACTCTGGATAAGTCTCTATAAAATACCAAGTTGAAGATGTTACACGTCTATTTTTAAAATTATATAATGCAAGTTTTAGATTTTTGCAGGTTGAGTTATGGCTTCAAACATTTGCCCCAGGATCAGCCACACCAATTCATAGGCACTCCTGCGAAGAAGTTTTTGTTGTTCTCAAGGGAAGTGGCACTCTGTATCTTGCATCAAATTCACATGAGAAGTACCCTGGAAAGCCTCAAGAGTTCAAAATCTATTCTAATAGCACATTTCATATCCCTGTTAATGATGCTCACCAGGTAAACCATTCTATGTGTATTGTTTCCTGATGGTGTTAGAATATATTATCTAATGATGTAAATTTCTCTGCTGTATGCTAATGTTAGGTCCAAAAAACAATTCTAGAGGGATGTTGTGAATCACAAGGAATTCGTCTTAACTTAGAAAAAAATGAAGCACATAAAATGAATTTTGATGCATTGACTTTATTGTTTGCAAAAGGGAATGGATTGAGGAGGATGAGAGTGGCAGATTTGAGTTGTTCATGGTTAATTTAATCAAAATAAAAGGAATACTTTATGAAATAACAATAAAGCTAAATGTTGGTCAATAAGGAAATGACATGCTACAAGGTAAGTGTGATTGAGATGATGATGTTCAAACGGATTGAGTTGGAAGACCTTAGAAGATAAAATCAGAATTTTGCTTATCTGGGAGCGCTTTTTCTAGCTCTTGAGCCAGGGCACACTGAGCAATGATTCAATTAAGAAAACATATTGAATCATTGATGACATTCAAACAGATTGAGTTAGAAGACCATGGAAGATAAAACCAGAACTTTGCCTGTCCAGGAGCACTTCTTGTAGCTCTTGAAGTCAGGGCACACTGAGCAATGATTTGATTAAGAAAACAAAGAATCATCTCTTTCAGATGTGTTAATGGGATTTAACAAAGCTTGCAGTCAAAATGGGATTTAACGGATCCGAGATTTACTCAATAGGGGTTGGGTACACAAAGTGGCCCACCTTTCGAGGGGTTCCTCGTTATCAGAAAGGATAAGTGTTGACATGCCGGATTTGGCTTCAAGTTGCCAGTCAAATTTTTTATTCGAAGCATTTTCATTAATTGATTGATTCACAGACATGATTAATGGCATCATTATGCTTAGATGATGCCCTTAAATGTGAGTTTCCCAGGCACTGCTAATCTGTTGCTTGGAGAATGTCTAGGTAGTGAACATTTATTTTATCCATTATGCTGGTAAAAAAAAATAGATAACTTAATTTATTTAGAAAATAATGACTATCACTTGAAAGAACTCCTTGTAAATGCACACAAACACTTCTCTATCTTTCCATTTGTTTTCAATTCGGTAAGATTGACTTTTTATATCAGGGTATCTGGGAACTTATTTTTATGTCTTGACCCACCCCTTTTCATTGTGTCCTGTTGACAATTTTTAACAATCACTCCTGGTACTTATTATTAGTTTTTTTTTTTTTTTTTCTTTTTAATCTTCGTTGCAGGTATGGAATACAAATGAACATGAAGATTTGCAAATTCTTGTCGTTATATCTCGTCCACCAGTCAAAGTGTATGTAATCTCTATTGCTTATAATCTTGCTGACTCCGTATTTATCATTGATATATTGCTTTCCACATTTTTTTTAGCTTGAAAGAAGACCAAGGTGAGTAGATCTGGCTTAAGTATTTTAAAGTAAATGTTGCTTGAGACTTAAAACAATTGCGTCTCTCACAGCAGCTAATGTGCTTTGAGAAACCCAGTTTCCAAAAACCTGGAGTCCTGCCTGAGTTCTTCAGCATATCACATACCATAGAACCCCTAATATATCATACTCCTTGAGTAAGTGCATCCTTGTTTCTAAGACATCTAATATCCAGTTTCCCAGAAGAGACTTGCTGTAATCTTTGCTCTCATTGTAGATTCCTTACAACTCCCTTCAGAAATTTATTTCCAATTCACTGGACAGCGGTGTGGCTTTCTCTTTTTTAATAGCTTTTATTATCCAAAGAGAAATCAATCCATTCCCATATTGCTACAAACAAAATGTAGCTGACTTGATAATTACCGCCTCCGTCATCCTTTTTTCCCCATGCTGCCACCGTCCCACCTGCCCCAGGGGTTGGGGAGAGGGGTTTTTGGTTGTAGATGTAGCTTTCTCTCCATCATAAACTCCAATAAAGAAGGAGGATGATGCTCCAAGAAAAAGTTCTCTATAAATTCTTTGTAAAGCTTTTTGTTGTTGTTGCTATTATTATATGGAATACCTAATATTTGAAAAAGGTTATATATATGGTCTAGCCCTTGAAGTTCTAAAAAATCTCAATGTCACTCTTACCTTACCTTACCTTACCATCACTTTGTGAATGAAATGACTGACTTAGCAGACGTATTTTGTATACATGTTCTTATAATACTGACATTTTACGTCAAATTACATGTTGATCTCACAAAATCAAAATATGTAGAGACGTGTAAATTTAATATTTAAAATCAGTAAAAAGAAAATTGTGGTGCTTAACATGTATGTTATATGTCTTCATGTTTTGTTTTTGTGAAACCGGTATATTGCCCAACATGCCATGACAGCATTATAAATATGCGTACAGAAAAGAGTGCCATAGTAGTAATTGTTGTTCACAGGATGAGGGTTATATTTTGGTGTTTTTACAATTTTAAGGACTAAATTGAAACATTCGATAGTTCTTGGATGAAATTGGAATCTGACATATAGTATATGGACCAAAATTGTTTTTTGACCCACTAGGACATATTAGCTTTGCAATCTATATGTCTAGATTCATGTATTTATGATCTTTATTATTGAGAACCATCTACCATCGTCCTATGGTTCCTGTACAACTCAACATGTTTGGTGTGTTTAGTAATATTTTTATAGCAACTGTGTTAAACCCAAGGGCAGGATACAAGAAGTTTAAGCTGATCAATGTGTAAATGAATAGCAGTTTAGGGGAGAAAATGTAATTAACCCTTTATTCAAACTAGGACCGTGTTATCACAATCATTATTATTGAGGGCCATCTACCAAACTTCATATGGTACCTGCACAATCTAATTTTCTTAAAGCTGAAGTGGCTTTTTCCTTTTAATAGCTTCCATGCCTATGTATATGTAGGTACTTATATAGCCTGTGTGTGTTTATGTGATGAAAGTACAACTATGAGAGTTCTCTGTTTGCAAAGATAGTAAAGTTGACGTGACTTCTAAAATCACCATTGAATTTTGGATAAATCTCTATACTTGGTTGTTTCTTTCTTTCCTTTTTTTTTTCCCCTCTATTGTTTCCAAGGAAAAAATTGCACTCTGACTCTTTCTTTCAGGTTTATATATGAGGACTGGTTCATGCCTCACACTGCAGCAAAATTGAAGTTCCCATTCTACTGGGATGAACAATGCTTCCAAGTACCTCAGAAAGATGAACTTTAGTTTTTAGGCCTGTGCTGGGCATATTGCTAATACACCAAGATGGTAAAAATACCTGAGGCTACCATATTCCTGAGAAAACAGAAAGTATAAGAAAGAGTTTCATGTAGTGTATGCTAGATATTGGAATGTTTACCATTCTGCCACAAGTTTTGAAACTCACCCGAAATAATGTGTCCTTGCTCATGTTATTATGTTGAAAGTGCAAGATTTTTAGTATCTAAGAGAGCTTTGGAAACTTTTTGGAAAAAGTACATACTCTCTCAAACTAATGCCTAATTTGCAACGTCTCCCTCCGAATTAAAGATTGCATTAGTCCCTTCCAACCTATCAAAAATTTGCATTGTCCCACAAATGGTAGAAATATTCTTAATAAAAAATTCAAAATATCCACAAAAAAAAAAAAAAAAGGTGGAGATAGACCAATGGCAACTGCAATGGGTCACTAGACTTGCGGCTTTTTGTCCTTTTTTTTTTTTTTTCACTAAATTTTTAGGATACTATTGTCTTATTAAAAAATGTTAAGGGCATTTTTATCTTTTTGAGACAAAATGGGTACATTGCGCTATTATGGGAGAGGGGGTTGATGTAATCTTTAACTTGGTGGTACCAGTGGTGGTCATATCAGCCTTGGAGCCCCTTAGCATCCATTCCGAGCTTTGGGGGTGATGCAACCACCCCATAGCTTCTAGTTGCGGTGGCTAGTAACTCTTAAGGAGATGGTCTATGCAACACCTTGAAAATGAGTAATACCTTGAAAATGAATTAACTGGTAATTAACTAATGAATTAATTGGTAATTAACTACTTTGTACATCTCCTCATCTAATTCTCTTAAAAAATAAGACTAATGGATCTTCTACTTATCAAAAGAGAATACTAAGTAGCGAAAACACATGTTATCTCTATCAACATTAATTATTACAATTAGAGCATCTACTAAAAATCATATTTTTCTTAATATGATTTCAATTGAATGTGCAAATTATCATCAATGGTTTTTTTTTTTTTTTTAATTAACAAAAACATTGTCACAAACAGATAACTAAATATAAACTTATTATTTCTCAAGTTGAAATGATTATGTATTAATTTGTAGACTCTTGAAGATGATACCAACACCCAAACACTTATGGTTATTTAAATATCGATCCAGATGAAGCTTTTATATATATATATATATATATATATATATATATATATATGTTTGAAGGATTTTGAAATACAAAGATTATTTAAATGTAGTATGGGCACAAAATAAAGATCAAATTGTTCCAGGTGGGGGCATTTTACAATGCCAATTTCATTGCAAGTAAAGAGAAACTTTAGCTAGGGTTTCGACCTATTCTAGCAAAGTTTAGTTAATTGAGTAAGGCTTGTATTCTCAGTCTTGTGCGTACAAAATGCAAGTTGGAAGTATCACATCAATAATTGGAGAGGCATGACTACCTCAATTTGGATTCTCTATATTTCATTTGAAATAAATAGTATCAATTTCATGGCAAAAAAATTTAAAATTAGTGCATATAACGGTGTATATGATACCACATCAATTTCATTTAAAATTGAGGATGGTCTCATTTCTCCCTCAACTTAATGTCGTGTATGCACAGACACGACATTATCATTTTCATATATCATTTAAATATTATTTCAAATAAATGATAGGAAAAAGAAAGAGAAAAGTGCAAGCAATTTAAATATTGTTTCAAATAAATGCTAGATGAAAGAGAGAAAATAGTCTTTTTATATTAAAATAATGTTAAGGGAAGCAAAATACTATCCTAGATTTAGGGTAACATTTTGGCTTTCTTGGTTAGGGAACATCAAGGGAGTAGGGAGTTTTTTAAAAGAGTTTTTCCTTAATTTTTACATTTTCTTCAACAAAGATGTAAATCACAAACTAATTTTTTACATTTTTTTCTTTTCCTTTCTTAAAACATCAATCTTTTTTTTTTTTTTCCCAAAGAAAATGAGTCGATGAAAGTGAAGTAATATCAAATGCACAGGTTACAATATCAACATATGCAATTGTATAAACGTTCTTCCAATTTTTTTGGTTACATATTATATGTATATTTGTAATTTTCTTTCATATTTTTTATATTTATATTGTAAGTTGGATTTTACTTTTGTTTGGAGTAATTCATCTTAGAAAATCCTCTTCTTATTGGTCTGTGTTGTGGTGTATGAATTTCAGACAAACAGAGTTCCCAAAACGTAATTTGAATTTCATTTCTACACTTGTAAAATCATACGAACCCTATGACGAAACAAGTTGCATGACAAAACATGTGAATGCATAATACAAATAACCCTAAAACAAACACATTCAAAGCATTCCACCAATTCATTTCGTGTGCCATTTCGGTTTCTCTTTTTGCTAAGTCTTCCACTGCAGTTCCTCCCTTGATCATAAAATATCTGAAAAACATGAAGGCAAAACCACCCAACCCCAATCATAAAAATGCAGGAATGGGCAGTTTTGGGAAACTACTATTTTTGTTAAGAATTATGTTGTATCTAAGTTTAGATGGATGATTGCAAACATGGCAAAAAGATACGAAATTTTTTGATATATGGGTGGTGCAAGATTGATAGGACTGATATAATGATCTGGGTAGAGGTTTTTGAAAGACATGGTGGGGAGAGAAATCAAGGGAAATGTGGTTATTGGATGGCTGATGTGATGGAGGACTATTTTGCTAATGTTTACATTTTTTGTATGTATATTTTCTTAATTTGGACTAATATTTGACATATTGAGATTGCTAAGTTTTATTTACACTGATTCACTTGTCATTTATAGAGGTAGCGAAGAGCTCCTCGGCCAGCTGAAAAATTAGCACTCCATTGATCAGCCCTCCATCGATAAAGTTCATAGTCATGGCGAAACATGGGAGATGATGATGGGGGCAGCGTAACCGACCCTCCCGTGATCAACCCTCCATCAATAAAGTTCATGGTCATGATGAAACATGGGAGATGATGAGGGGGAGGTGTAACCGATGCATGAGAGATGATGAAGGGGCTTGGAGAGGGGCAGCCAATAAGAATGGCTCATCTAAACGGGTTATACGTGTCTTGTCATGTTACCCGTTAAGAAAACGTGTCGTGTTCGGATTTGGATTTGGGTGTTTGATACGTTTATTTAAATGTATCGTGTTTGGGTTGGGATAAACGGGTTGACACGAACCCGACACGCCAACCCGTTTTGCCAGCCCTAGCCGATATAGGTGATTGGCTCTGTTTGTTTTTTAAAATGTGTAGAAGATGTAATAAATGTCCAACTTTCACTAGTAGTAAGAATTCGATTGGAACTTTCTTCGTTACATTTCCATATCTCACTCCAAAATATTTTCAAAATTGTAGTTGGATTGTCACATCTTGTAAGTAAGTTTATTTGACTTTGAAAATGTGTTTAGTAGAATCTTTTTGGATTTGGACGAATCAAGAAATTAAATGAAACCATTTTCTTCCCTTAGACCGAGTGTTATATATATATCATAATTGAATTCATTGTTTTGTTGTATGCTAAAATCATTTTTACTTGTATTGTTCTAAAAGCTAGTAGTTACAATCTTGTTGGGCAGCTGGGGTGAAAGTGTGGATACAATTATTAGCAATATTCACATTCGCATAATGCATGTAATTACTATTTGTATCTGAGTGGTTATTGTAATTATTAAATACGGTTATTATCCGCTATCTGTATCTAAGGTAATTGGTCTTTTGGGCTTTGAAGTTGTAATTACTACTTCTAGCAAATACAAAAAGGCATTATCGATAGGTGAACACTATTATTCAAATCACACTTACTAATCATTTTCCCATAAATTACAAATCTCACAAACATTAAAAAAATAAAATAAAATAAAATAAAATCCAAAACATAAAAAACGTAATAATAACTTTCATTACTAATGAACTTCTTAGTAAAGAGAAAGAGATGGTTAAGTCATTGAATTTGAAGATTATATATATATATATATTCACATCTACATCTGCATATGCGAATAATGAATAAAGAATATGTGTGGACAGCGACAGACATTAATTATCTGCGCACCTTTTCACTCCTAGTTACGTAGAGAGCCACTTTTAAAAGCCCAATCCATCGTTTTTAATTTGCTTATTCAGACTTTCACTCTTTTAATTTACAACTGAAATCAAATGTGAATAACTTGTTTTGCTTATATTTTCTTAGAGCATTCACAATAGACTGTTGAAATAAAAGTTCAATTTGATGAGAAAAATTCACTTTATTAAGTTTAGAGAGCCACTTTTAAAAGGAACCAAACATTAAATTTTCTATATCTTTCTATACTTTAGTTAAATATAATTTTTTTTTTATTAGTTTTAAACCAATAGGAGAGAAGAGAGTAAAAAATAAGAATAAAATTTTTTGCTTTTTGGCTCTTGAAATGTAGGAAGTGAATCTGACCATAATTAAATTTAAAGTAATGTATAGAGTTAGTTAAATGAGTTTTTTAAGAATTTTATTAAATTTTTAGATAAAATTTAAATGTAGAGAGATCATAATAAATGCTTAGGCTATTGTGAGGTCTAGTTACTTGAGGAGAAGGGGCCCTACAGGTTATCTTTAGTTAAAATTGTTGAAAATGTGGGCACCAAAGCCACATAGCAATTATGGTTACCAAGCATTGTTTGGTAGTACTTTTCATTTTTTCTTGGTTTTTATTTTCAAAATAAAAATATTAATAAATAATTTAAAATACAAAATATTTTAAACTTTAATGTCACATCAAAACACTATTAAAAAGTATTAACAAATAAGTAATGACTTGGCAATCAAAATCACTTCTTTTTATTTTTTATTTTTTTTAACAAATGCTAATTAATAACTAATTTTTACTACTACATCATCAAATTGCATGACAATTATATTATTATCTATTAAATAGCATCACTCTTAACTTAACAAATGGAGGCAATTATTTTCTTTTTATAACATGCTAAACAGTAGCATAATGGTCTGAGATGCTTCAAACAAATTTGATGGATCCAATGTGCCAGTGACCTCATTTTCACTATCAATCATAATCAATGATCTCCAATACAGTAGTAATTTCCAAGTCTATATATCTGAGTAAGGAAAATTCTAACATGTGTAATTTAAAAAATAAAGAAAAACTAATAATAATTGCCATAATCAGGACAAATGCAATTCTGTTTATGTTACATGATTGATTTATCTGCTCCACAACACACTCATCCTAACTTTCATGGTGCAAGTGGTTAAACAAAAAAGGAAAATTGAAAGAAAGAGGGAGAGGTGGAAGCTTCTCTAAACACTTGGCACATAATTGTGATACTAGAATCACCCCTTTTTATTTATGCTTCTCCTTTCAGCCTCCCCCTCTGCAACCAGAACACAGAACTCGGAACCAAGCATCTCATGTATATCCAGATTCAGAGAGCTACTCAAGTTAACTGTCTCCATGATCACTTCTGCAGTTATATTGAAGCCTAAAATAGCCGATACCCGGACTGCATTTGCAATCCTACATATGTTCTGCCTCGTCTCTATTGGCGTGTAGGTCCGTTCTTGCTCCTCAAGAGTTCCCGAATAGCTATTAGATTTAATATTCTGCAATTTAGGTTTATTCACTTGATCCTCTACCATATCATCTTTGGCTTCAACATGTTCACCAACCCAGATGAATCCATTACAGCCTAGTATTAAGTCAACTCCGTACTGTTCTAGATGGTGGAAATGCTGTTTTCGTCTCTTCACAAGATAAGGAGGAACAGTGAGCAGTTGACCCCTCTCAAGCTGTAATGCAAATCACCATCATTAATAGAAATAATAATGATCGTAGCAAACATTAATGGATAAAGGTTATGACATTGAACTAGCAAAAGAAACAATAACAAAGAAGGCACTAGAAAGAGCCAGTTATTTGATAACATGGTTCCAAATTTCCAATCTAACATAATATTGAGAAATAGACTTGACAAAAGAAAAATAAATATTACTGCTAGAGAACCTTTAGTTGATTCAAGAGTTATCACGTGAGCATGCAAATCATATGGCTTCACACGCCTAGAATTGCTGCTCTGGAAGCAACAACTCCAGCTCTAGCAATAACAGCAGGCAACTGATTCTACTTGCTTAATTTTTAGGAAACTGTATCTTCTAAAACAATTTGGGGTAAATTTCTTTATTCCTTGCATTATAAATTTCAACTTCAAGATACTCAATATAAGGAAACTTTTTCAAACTTTTTCCTTCAGTTTCAACTGTCCTCGCTCTTCTTCTTCTAGCTAAAAAGAGCCAGTCAAGAAATTGTTTCCTCCTTTTTGCTTTCTACATCTGAATAAAGAATTTTAAAAATTATAAATAAAATAAGACACACCTTGCCATACTTCTGACTTCTTGCTTGGAGGTGTAAGCCATCATGCTGTAAACCACGGACTTCAGCCTGGAAAGAAGCATTATTGGTCACAAAAGATTGATCATAAATTCATCCTTTCCGGAACAGGTAAATAAATATGTATTACGGGACTTACACAAATAACATCATCCTCTTCAAAAATACTGCGCATGTTGAGTTCATCCAAAGCAGTTCGCCGCCTCTACCATTCAAAAGGGTAAATTTTGGGTGAGGCATGCAAGTTTACCCAGGGAACAACATGTGTTGCTTAGCTTATAAACATAAACATTCAAGACATGAACCATCACACACACAAAGATCTCTTCACACATGAACATACAGAATTTGAAATGTTTGACACCTTTATGTCAACTGAATCTCACGCACACATACATGCTTGTGCGCAAATCATACATGAAAAACTCAAGAAATGTATCCATTAATAGTTTATGAGGTATAAGTAAAGGATGGCATAATGTAGCTTTATCCATGAAAAAAAATTCAGTTAAGCACGCCACAGTGCCATTTATGAATGGTGATGAAAACTAAACAACTTTGACACAGACACACGCAAAAGCACAGACAAAAGAAGCTGTAAGAGTAACTAGTTCACCCAAACTGAACTAAATATTACTAGTATCTTTTAGATGTGTTTAAATTATGCTCTGGCAACAATATACCAGTTTTGCTTTATAACAGAATACCATTTCCATTGATGAATGTTATGAAGTTTATGACTAAAGGGGATACCTGGATACCATCAGGTAAGTTCATCGAAGAAAGCATCAAAACTGCATTCTGGCTATAATTTATGTCCAATCTCCAACGCTTTGGAGCAACCTGAAGAAGTATGGGTTAGTAGAAGAAAGAGAAAAAGAAGGAAAAGAAATATCCTTTGACGAAGGAAAATGTATTGATCTACTAACTTTGTTTCTTGATTGGATGAGTACAATCTTATGTTGGTTCTATATGTTTCACTAGGCTAAGAAGGTAAAATCGTTTTCTTTGAATCTTTGATGAGCATAGCAATGTAAAAACAATCAGGTCATAAAATATCTTCACAACCAAGTTCTTTTTTTTTTTTTTTTTAAGCTGGTAGTCATAACCTATATTAGCACTAGGCATACAGACGCCTAACCAGGGAAAAACAACTTCTATCATCAGGAAAATCATATTCTCACAACTTTATAGACAAAATTTCCCATGACAACCTTTTTGGCAAGAAGCCAGAGCTGACGAGAGTATTAAAGGGCCACATATCAGTCTGCCATGTAAACTTGTGAACCCTAAACCGAAATTTAGCAGAGACAATTTCTTATCCAATTACATTGCAGTAGTGCACACCAATAAGCCTCCTCGGTCATACGCCATTAGAAACAACAACTAACAAAGAAGCACAATGTTTTATAGAGAGAAACCCAGCTCAATGCCGCATACATAACTTATAAAGGTAAATTTACTTTCATTAAAGCTAATCATTACAACTAAATAAAAATAGGAGTTGGGTATTTCTGTTTTACCTCACTAACACGCCCTACAACGATATCTCCGACCTCCGGCTTGTACCTAATCATCATTTAACCTAATTCAATCATTATAAACACAAAAATGTAGGATCCTGCTAAAATTGAAATGCAAGCAATGTGAGTGAATACCTGGCCCGCAATGTGCGGACATATACGAGCTTGTTCACGCGCTCAACCACACCACAGACCGTCGCAACCACTTCCCCATTGAGGTCCAAGGTTCCATGTCCCCTTAAATCCAACAAGAAAAAACGAAAGGAAAAATGTTATATAACACATACATACATACAAGATACATACACATATGCATAAATGGATGATACGGAATATACGAAACCCTAGAGAGAGAACCCAAAATTCAGAATATGAAAAGCTAATAGAAAAGTGGGTGGTACTTGAGGACGCCGTCCTCGTAGCTGACAGGGATGGAATCTGCGATGGTGACAGAGGCGTTGGCATTGACCTTTGAAGACAAAGACTCGAGCTTTTCCAGAGCTCTCTGGAGCCTGATTTTCTGCGTTTTGTTCAACGAAAGCTGTATTTCTCTCATCTCTCTCTCTCTCTCTCTCTCTCTCTGTGGAATCTCTCTGCAAAGGAACACACAGATGGAGAAGAAAACCCTAAACCCTAGCCGTAGAGTGAGTTCCTGAGTGTTTTTCAATTGGGCTGGATCTCATATATGTTAGACTTCAAGATTCTTTTAAAAGGTCCATTGGGCCTATGATCTAGTAATTCCTAATCACGAAAAATATTATTTTGTTTGAGGATTAATAGGGTGTGGAATTATTATTATTATTTTATTTTTGAACATTTATATGAGATATTTAAAGGAAAAAAAAATTGTAAAATTACCTTATATGGTTTATCTTATTTGCAATTAGTTTCACGTGGTATCACAATGAACTCAGAGTCTTTGATGTATCCCAAAAAAATAATTTACTCTCTCTAGTCAAATTTCATTTACTGACTTTAAAAAAATTCCGTTAATATGACATGTCAGACCCAATAAAATTATAAAAAATGTCCTATTTAAGTCCGTGTATGATTTCTTTTATAGTCCATATTGGACATTCTTTTGCATTATCTTAGCATGGTAAGATATTTTATATTTTTCTTAATATAATTTCTTCAGAATGTACAAATTATCTTCATCAAAGTTTGTTTGTTTGTTTTTTTTATTTTTATTTTAATTAACAAAAACATTGTCACAAACAGATAACTGAATACGAACCTTTCTTTTAGTATAAACTTACTCCTTTTCAAAGTGAAATGATTATATATATATATATATATATATATATATATATATTATATATATCCTTTGAATATTCTAAATGTAGCATGGGCATAAAATAAAGACGGAATGATTTCCAAATGGCCCAAGGGTGGAATTGGAAATTTAGGTTTGGGAGGCAAAACTAAAATAATACTTTGGAAGGGTAAAAAATTAATTTTAGATGATACACATGAGAACATTTTAAAACTTTGCCCCCTCATCCATGCACCTAATTTCACCTTTGGTGGGGCCATTTTACAACCCCAATTTCATCAAGTAAAGAGAAACTTTTGCTATGGTTTTTACTTTTTCTAGGAGAGTTCAGTCAATTTACTTAGGCTTACATCTCACACAAGATGGAGGTCTCATATATTAGAGTAATGATATAAGGATGATTAGTAAGTCATTGTATAAGGATGATTAGTAAGTCATTGTAAGTATGATGTAACTTTTAAAATTATTATTAAATTTGAGATGATTATTATTAATCTATTGGTAATTTTAAAAGTCACATCATATTTGAAAAGATTCTAATCCTCCTTATATCATTACTCGTCATATTAATAATGAGTAGTGATATAAGAGAGACTATAGTCATTCCAAATGTGATGTGACTTTTAAAATTACCAATAAATCAAAAATCAATAATGACTATCTCAAATTTAATAGTAATTTTAAAAACCAAATCATATTTGGGAAGACTCTAAGAGAACTATAACCTTCTTATATCATTACTCATTAATAATTGGGGATGCATACCGCCCCCAAATTGGAATAGGATTCTCTCTATTTCATTCAAAATTGAGAGTATTCATTTAATGTAAAATGATGGGTAGTATTATCTTAACATTAAAATTGAACGATAATATTTACAATATTACCCCTCATTTTACAATAAATGGATACTCTCAATTTCAAATAAAATGAAGAGGATCCTATTCCCCCGAATCCCCCCCAACTAATATCCCATATGGATAGACCAATCAATTAGGGCAATGTTGTGAGTACACTTGTGAGTGTTGAGTCTCATATTGAGAAAATATAAAAGAAAATAGTAGTTAATATATTTAAGTAGACCTTAGCCCATTAACTTAAGCTTTTGAACTAGAGTTGTGATCAATTATGTATATTAATGTAACTTTGGTAAAAACTTCATAATCGCTTTATCTCCTAACAAATGGTATCAGACACTCTAGGAAATGTAAAAGGACTCACAAAGCGAGGGGAAGTTGGGTCAATGTAAAGAGACTCACAAGTGAGAGGGAGATTGTTGTGAGTACACTTGTGAGTGTTGAGTCCCACATTGAAAAAATATAAAAGAAAATAGTAGTTAATATATCTAAGTGGATCTTACCCCCATTAGCTTAGGTTTTTGGGCTAGAGTTGTGTTCAATTATGTATATTAATGTCATCTTGGTAAAAACTTCATAATTGCTTTATCTCTCAACAAATGGTATTAGAGCCATGGTTACTTTCCTGAAACGGGTGTCTGGACGCGATGCGTCGGGTTTAGAGCCATCCACAACTCTTGACGTGAGACACTCTAGGAAATGTAAAAGGACTCACAAGCGGTAGGGGTGTCAAAAATTACCGAGAAACCGGTTCCGGTTCCAGTTTGAAAAATCCAAAAACCGAATACCCCGGTTCCGTTACCGGTTTTTGGTACCCGATTTTTACAGGGAATACCGGAACCGGGTTTCCATTTTATTTAATAATATATATATATATATATATATATATATATATATATATATATATATATATATATATATTAATATTTTTTACACTTAGGTTTAGGTTTAGGGTATTTTAAAAAATTAAATTTTTATTTCTAAGGTCCAAATAGGCAAAAACATTGATTTTTTAGGATTTTTGAACTTTTTTAGGTCTATTTTTTAATTGTTTGAAACAATCACAACAAAGCCCATTTAATTTTGACAAAGAAACTAATAGATTTTTTAAAACATGGGCCAACTTATGAAAAAAAAAAAAAAAAGGGGCTTATTTTAGGCCAAATACCTAAAATAAGCCCAAAAACCTTTTTTTTTTTTAAAAAAAAAAAACCGGTTACCGGATCGGGTAAAACGGGAACCGGCCGGTAAGCGGGACCCCGGTTAACCGGGGTCCCTGTTCCGGTTCCGGTTTCTTAAAATCGAGAACTGGGGTACCCCGGTTCCGGTTCCCGGTTTTGGCCAAAAACCGAAAAACCGGACCGGGTTGACACCCCTAACAAGCGGGGACTTTGGTCAATATGAAGAGACTCACAAGTGAGAGGGAGATTGTTATGAATACACTTGTGAGTATTAAGTCCCACATTGAGAAAATATAAAAGAAAAAAGTAGTTAATATACCTAAGTGGACCTTAGCCCATTAGTTTAGGCTTTTAGGTTAGAGTTGTGTTCAATTATGTATATTACTATCCTCTTGGTAAAAACTTCATAATCGCTTTATCTCCCAACAAATGGTATTAGAGGCATGGTTACTTTCCTGAAATGGGTGTCTGGACGCGACGCGTCGGGTTTGAAGTTGTGTCTCCATCCACAACTCTTGACGTAAGACACTATTGAAAATGTAAAAAGACTCACAAGCAATGGAGGGTTGTATTCAACTATGTATAGTATTCTTGATAAAAACTCCATAATTCTCTTTATATCCTCGAACTATTTTATCACTGCTTATTCTAAAGTTTAAACCCATATGAACAAATGAATTTAATCATTTAATTTATATTCTAACATGTACCCTTACCTTACTTGTGAGCTTAAACTCTATTTTAATAGATGAGACTCAACATGTGAAATATTTAATTGAATTGAGATGAATTGATAGAGTCATAGTTTGAACTCATGATCTCTGTCTTTCATATTGTAAAATTATCAAATATCCCAAAACCTCCGTATTTTCTCGTAAAAAAATATGGTGGCTTCTGCTTTGCTCTGAATTCTTGTAGTCCAATTATAGGAGGCTAAAACTAGACCAACGAGCCACATACATTTACTAAGTAAATCAAGTTCCAATTATAATACTGTGGAGAAATTAATTAGCAGTATACCGTTACAATCTTTCCTTTTTCTTTTTCTTTTTTTTTTTAATCATGAAAATTAATCAAGCATTTCTGATGACTTGCTCAAATGTTTTTTTTTTTTTGAAAATTAATCAAATCACATTGCTTTTGACTTGTTTTTCACAAATTGGCTTGGGTTCAATTCCACATAGAATTGGATTGGTTAGAATTGAAACACGTGTCTTTTATATTTTGTTATTAGACAAATGTCTTAATCTCAACGAGTGTTAATTCCGATTAAAACTAAACTCAAGTCAAATTCCCCATAGAATATTTTCTCTCCATATAAGCTAGCTAGCAATTAAAAAAAAAGAAGACAAAATTCTTCTTTTTTTTTTTCTTCCGGAAAATCTTACTTAATTACTTTGGAGCTAAAAAATTACTTTACTTTGAAAAATATTTGGTTAACTTTACTATGTATATATATTAAAAAAAAAAAAACATCTTTATATTCAAACAAATATACACCTAAAAGTAAAAAACTGAGTTCCCCACCTTTTAAGGAGATCAAAAAAGTATATATATAAAACATGGTTAAAATAGTAAAACAATCTAATAAAATGTTAATTTTTTTTTTCTTCCCATAAGCCATAAAAATAAAATTGGATTTCATCCAAATTCCATTCCACCAAAAAATTAAAAAATTAAAAAAATAGGGTAATTGGCCCCATGATTTTGGAACATGGATCAATCATCCCTTATTACAAAAGTCCCTTTCCGAGGATTCTTCTCTTCCTCACAATCCCACCAACCTCCCTCCCTC
This sequence comes from Corylus avellana, assembly GCF_965113065.1. Classification (NCBI taxonomy): domain Eukaryota; kingdom Viridiplantae; phylum Streptophyta; class Magnoliopsida; order Fagales; family Betulaceae; genus Corylus; species Corylus avellana. Next base: position 11,745,998 of record NC_142490.1, on the reverse strand, counting down.
CTTCCCTTTGTTTTTTTTCATCAAATAAAAACAAATCATTTCTAACCTCTCCCTAAACCTTCTCTTAACCCAGCCTAACAATGGCTGCCACTCCCACAACCACCGCTTTGCCCCCTCCTCCTCCTCCCCCTACTATTCTTCCCTAATTATATACAACACCACCTTTCCTGCCACGGTGAGCAGGATGGCCTTTTGGAGCCCCACTATTCCATCAGTCCTCATAGGCCTCCTGTCTCTGCTCCTCCTCCTCCTCTGCTCCGCCACCCCCATCCGCCTCGGCATTATCCGAAAGCCATCCCCGGATGTCCCTGTCTTCCGCGAAGCCCCCGCATTCCGCAACGGCGACGCCTGCCGCCAGGACAAAATCCACGTTTCCATGACATTGGATTCCAACTATCTTAGAGGAACAATGGCTGCCGTGCTTTCCATCCTGCAACATTCAACCTGCCCGGAAAACGTCGAGTTCCATTTTCTATGGTCGCGGTTCCAGCCGGACGTCTTATCCAGCATTAAATCCACCTTCCCTTACCTCAATTTCAACGTCTACCGCTTCGATTCCAACAGGGTACGCGGCAAAATTTCGAAATCAATCCGGCAAGCATTAGACCAACCGTTGAACTACGCGCGCATATATCTCGCCGACCTCATCCCGGCCGGCGTGAAACGCGTAATCTACCTGGACTCCGATCTTGTCGTTGTCGACGACATTGGGAAGCTCTGGGAGGTGAACTTGAAGAACAAAGTTTTGGCTGCCCCGGAATACTGCCACGCAAATTTCACCAAGTACTTCACCGACGCGTTTTGGTCCGACCCGGCATTTTATCGAACATTTGAAGGGCGAAAACCTTGTTATTTCAACACGGGTGTGATGGTGGTGGACGTGGACAAATGGAGGGAAGGAGGGTATAGGTTGAAGATGGAGGGGTGGATGACGACGCAGAAGCAGAAGAGAATCTATCACCTGGGCTCTTTGCCGCCATTTTTGCTGGTTTTGGCCGGTGATATTAAGGGCGTTAACCATAGGTGGAACCAGCATGGGCTTGGGGGAGACAATCTTGAAGGGAAATGCAGGAGCTTGCATCCGGGGCCAATTAGCCTGCTCCATTGGAGCGGGAAAGGGAAACCATGGTTAAGGCTTGACTCAAGGAAGCCGTGTACCGTTGATTACCTTTGGGCTCCGTATGATCTCTACCGTTCATCCAGCCACTCTTTGGAAGAATGAATTAATGAGCTAGAGAAAGAAAAGAAAAAGGGAAATTATACGTGAAGTTGGAGCTTTTGGGTCAATGGGATTAATGGAAATATGGTGAGTGATTAAGTAGAAGAGCAATCAATTAATGGGTAAGTCTCAGTTTCTTTAATTTTTTTTTTCTTCTTAGACAAAAGTTATTTTTTTTTAAAAAAAGAAACCTTGATTAATTTCAAGAAAAAAGGAAATATAGAAAGGGAGATGTGGGAAGTAATCGAATTTGGACTCAGTTTTTTACCACGACAAGGCTAATTTTTAACTCTTTTTGTTCTATGAGGGTGAAAAAAAGGAGAGGGTTAATATATATATATATATATATATATATATATATATATATATATATATATATATGCATGTGTTTTGGTCATGGGTCCTTGAATGAACTGTACAGGAGATTCTTCTAACAAGCAATACTCATGGAGAGATATTAGTTTGAGGTTGTTTTTGTTGAATTTTTTTTTTTTAATCAATGATGATGTTCCAATCGCGGGTTGATCCTCTCTCACATTGGTTTAGTGCGTATATCATTGAGTTATAATCTCCCCTTATATTTATTTTCTTTTTGTTACTTTCTTATTTGGAGAGTTGAAAATAATATCTAGAGATTTTCAAATAGGCCAACCTTTCAAACTGGTTATTAAATTTATGAACAGACAAGAGACAACCCGGTGAGCCGAAACATATTCTACATATCTTTTGAGAACCCCACGTCCCTTTTTTCTTTTAGCAATTTATATGTTGATCTTCCGAAACTTTTTTACAAACCAACTCTTTTAACACGAATATAAGTTTTCGGGGTAGTGTTTTTTAAATTTCTTTTGGGTGAACAATAAGGATTCAGAGTCTCAATAATTTATTATCTAAATTACTAGTAATAGGGACAACGACCTTACCTGCAAGGGGCGGCTGCCCGAGACATGCTTGTGATCTCTATCCCAACAGCAACAATACTAATGCCATGTGAGAAATGTTAATCTCTCCAGCTGGGCTACTGAGGAGGCCAAATTTTCATTATTTTCTTGAATTATAATCTATTGAAGTTCGGAGAGATTCAAGACCAAGAGACCAAAAAAAAAAAAAAAAAAATCACATTTTTTTGTTTATCTAACCTATGAGGTTGGTTGTAATGTGTTGCTTAACTTTATATTTAATCAATGGGTTAATTACAATATCCTCTAAAAAAATAAAATAAAATAACTAATTTCCATATTTAATTAATTTTAAAATTCTTGTTCTTGTCACTTTATCATATGCTGATGTATGTAATTTTTTAGTGCCAAATAAATTTAAATAGGATAAAAAATTGGAAAAATATTGACAATAAAGATATTACAATTAATCACATAGTAGGCTCCTATATCAATGGAATATAAAATATTTTTAGCTAGAGTTCAAATTTGAAGGATATCATTTGCTCTTTGCTAAAGGATTAGAATTCACTTATTCGTTTATTTAAATCGGATATTCGGTAACAATAATTTGGAGAGATAGTAGCACATATCTATAAGTGGCTTCTACATAGTTCATATAAATAACATAATGTTTACCGTTCGATGCAACAAAATAAAATCTTAACTGTGAATCGTTCATTCGAAAAGGATCTGATGATCATGACAAAATTTTCCTTGCAATGAGCTGATCTTATTCCAAAGTCCAAACATTTATTAAGAAGCATAGATTTGGATAAATACATTTCCCCCACAACCCATTGAGCCACCATATATATATATATAATAGGCTAAGAATAATTTCTTGGATCCATGCTATAATTTATTTTTTTCCATGGCTTCCTTCCTACTCCTAATAAAAGCTTCAGATATTTCATTTATATTAGCCAGTACCGAACTGAAACGTGGCCTTGCATGAGTTACAGGAGAAGCCTTCATTTGTGTGGTTTCAGGCTGATCTACTTCTTCTTTTTGCTTCTTCTTCGCTTCCTCTGCTTCATCTTTCATGGCAATGACCTCTATTTCTAATGAGCTTTTGCCAATAATATTCCCTTCAGCTTGATCCTTTTGTTCACTGCTCATCAATGTGGGTGCCTGAGAACCGGGGTTATCGGCTGGACTATTCTCTTTTGAGACATGGACGGAATAACTGAGTGCGTCAACTGGAGTCCAACTCTCCGACTCATCCGACTCGTCGGTCTCCTTGAATTGGATCGGAATTTTATCACCAAAGTTGTTGGAGAGTTGTTGGTCTTCCATAGAACCACCCGCCTCATTCATCAAAGAATCATCGACCGGCACGGTGGTGAACCCGTGAGGAGGCGGCGGATGGCCGCCCAGGGTTACGCGCTTAAGGCCACCGTGAGCAATGAGGATGTTCTTGACAAAGTTGAAGAGCCTGTGGCAAATGCCAAGAGATAGGAAGTGGTTGTTCTCCTGCATGGCTTAATTGTCTGAGAAATAAAAGCTAATTAATTGGGAAAAGAAGTGAAATTGGGTTGATGGTTAAAAGCATTGGGAGAGAGTGGTATTTGAACAAATGGATATTGCATGGGTGATTCTATGCTTGGGATGCAAGGTAACAAAAAGGGAGAATGTGAATTTCATGGAAGAATTCTTTTGGATTTTTTTAATCCAAAGGGAAAAGGGAAAAGGGGGATTATTTCTTCCTCTTTCACCTTCTTCAGTAGGAAGCAAAAGCAGGATGCAAGAATATCAAGGGAAAATTCATTTGATACCATGCATGGCAAAGAGAAACTGGAATTTTACTTTGCTTGTGGTTATTTTATTCTGCAACAGCATCAATTATTTGTTTTCTATTTTTTATTCTCAAAATAAATGCATTAACAAACAACTAAAAACATAAAATACTCATTAAAATACAAACCCATTTCTAGAAAGTTGTATTTTTCCTTATTGTAGGAATATTTTAACAAAATAAGTAATTAACCTATGCAAAGCTAAGAGGTAATTTATTATTTAAAAAATTAAAACAAATTAGGGTGGTGGTGTGCCACCTTAAGTGAAGGAGGCACAACCACCCCACTATTTTTTTTGGAGGAAACTTCACAAAAGCTCTGAATTTTCACTAGTTTAGTTTAAAAACTCTTGATTAAGGATTTTGAACTTTCAATTTATTTCAATTACCCCATTATGTTAGCCGTTAAATTTTTCCAAAATATCCATTTTTAATAAAAAGAAAATTGTAAAGATGTTGCAAAAATATTGCAAAGATATTTTTTTATAAAAACTAAAATAAATGCCTGACTCTTTAAATTTTTTCATTTTAAAAATATTGGTATTTTGTGAATTTGACAAAATTTAACGAAATGAAAGAAATTGAAAGTTCGATGCCCTTAATTGAGAGTTTTTGAATTTCGAGGAATATTTTCAAAACACATGAAAGTTTAAAGAGAGTTTAGTGAGTTTCCCCAATTTTTTACAAGACTCTACATGCAATTGTTTGGGTTCCTTAAAAAAAAGAAAAATATGCTCTATAGAAAATATTTTCTCAAATATGAATCCTTATAAAACATACTTTTAAAAACACATTTATATCACATCTAAGGCTGGCAAAATAGGTACCTCGTAGGTACATGTTTATCCTATGCATGTTTTTTTATAATAAGATTTTAGATAATTCATATATCTAATCTAAAATCTTATTATAAAAAAGCATGCATAAAATAAACAGGTATGTGCCAATTACCTATTTTACCAGCCCTCACATCAATACACATTTAAGAAAAAAAATACAAAACACTCCTCACAAACATGCATAACCTTTGATTTTATCTTTTATAAAGCAATCATGAAACAAACATATTTTAGCATTGAGACATACAGCTAGCATTTGGGTCTACATAGAAATGGGATGCTTTAACTTCAATCCTCCCTTAAAGCATTAGAAGCCTATGATCATTGTGTTAGAGCATTTATAATGAGCTTTTTATCTTTTATTTTTTTATGAAAATCTAACGAAACTCATGAAAACACTTACTTAATAAACTCATTTCTTTACTCTATATTTAACTATTTTCATACATGCTTTTATATTTTAAAAGCCAAAAAGTTAAAGTTATATAATTTTTTAAGTGTATTTTTTATTCCCATTTCTCTTGGTTGATTTAAAATTAATAAACAAAATAATATTTAACTAGAGTAGAGAAAAGTATAGGAAATTTGATGTTTAATTCCTTTTAAAAGTGTCTCTAAATTTGATAAAGTAAATTTTACTCAAATTTAATTTTTATTTGATGAGCTAATTGTGAATGCTCTTATACTCTTAATTGAAAGGTTCATGTTAATCGCATTGCATTTCTATATAATTCTATCCCGATCCATTTCTTCACCTTGATCAAAGAGTTAAACCAACTTCCTCGTGCATGTACCAAACACCAACGTAGCAAGTACTATTGGTCCAATGCATTTCGGGCTGAGAATTTTTGACATGACTTGTGAATTTGATATGAAATTAATAAGTTAAAGTTGAGAAGTCTTTCTTGTTTAATTAAATGGGTAGGATTGTGATTTATCTATATAGTCTTATACTTATGTCTCAACATGACTTGAACTTCATACACGACATAAAGGCTTGTAATATTTTATACAAACCTGACACAAAATTAGTAGGTTAGGATGAGGGGTCTAACCTATTTAAATATATTGATCACATTAAAGTTAACTAATATAATATTATATTCATGTATCGACATAACCTGAACCTAACACATGAACTAGAATTACCACCCTACTTTACCTTGATCTTGTCATTTTTTGCTTGTGGACTGTAGTGAATTACTTTAACTTATGGAAAATACATTTTAGTTCATTGAATTATTACTCATCTTGTACTTATACCTCCAAACTTTAATGACAATAGGTCATCTCATACTACCACAACATGTCAAATTAGTTACTCTTGCATTTTTCTCTCCAAAATACCTTTAAAGTTATTAAAAAATAACAATTTGAAAAATAATAATAATAATAATTAAGGTTTTAAAAAATTAAACCCAAAAAAAATAAAAATTGAAAACACCAAAAGGAATGGACATTTTCATTTCATGTTAACCCCCATAACTTTTTTCAATTTTTTTTCTTTTCAAATGGTTATTTTTATTGGACATTTTCATTTCATGTTAACCCCCATAACTTTTTTCAATTTTTTTTCTTTTCTTTTCAAGTGGTTATTTTTATAAATTTTTTAATTTTATTTTTTTAATAACTTTAAGGGCATTTTAGAAAGAAAAATACAAAAATATTTAATTTGACAAGCAATAATAATATGTGGGATATCAATATCAGTTGCAAAATAAGTGATAGTTAAAAGACTAAAATATATTTTCCATTTTTAACTTATTCTGTTTGTACTTCAATACACAACAGAGTGAAATGAGTAATGATATAAGGCAGATTAATTACAGTCTTTTTAAATGTGATGTGACATTAAAAATTATCAATAAATTAAAATTTAATAATAATTATCTCAAATTTAATAATAATTTTAAAATCAAGAGAATTCTAGAAGGAGTTATAAAAAAAATTACTCACTCCTTCATAAGATAGAATTCATGGACCCGGTCTGAATCTAAATCGGTCCGGTTCAACATCATCCCGTCCGAAAACTGCCCCCCAACCTCCCGGTGCGCACTACGCACAACTGCGCATTGTAGCAGAACCCAGCCTCCCACGGACACTCTGTATAATCCCAAACCACAACGCTGATTTCGCGTTCTCCGATAAGAGTGATCTACAGCTCTCTCTCTCTGCTTCTCAGAAGGCCCTCAATGGATTTCTTCAAATCCGTGTTCTCCGACGACCCACCAGATCCTCCGAGACCCGGATCCGAGTCCGAATCTCCCCAGAAGAACCAACAACAAGGCGACCCAGATCCGAATTCCCCACCGAACCCGAACCCAAGTTCGCCCACCGTTGTAGGTGGTGGGTGGAGCTTCGGGGGTCTGGTCAAAACCCTAACGACCAAGTCCGAGTCCGTCATCGAGACGTACCGTCGAGACCTCAGAGAATTCGGGTCGGGTCTGAAGAAGGAGATCGAGGTGGCACACGGGTCCTTGGAGAATGTCGGCCAAGTCATTGACGAGTTGGGGAGCACCGTGCTGAAGGGGACGGCCGAGATCATCTCCCAAGGTAAGGACGCTATTCTATCCGTTGATCTCGAATCCGATTCCGATAACAACTCGAGTAATTATAGTACCCAACAGAGCTTGAATTCGAAACCGTATAGTAGGTTTGAGGCTCAGCTTCGTGCGATTCAGGGTGAGGAGGGTACCTACTGTGAGGAACCTGAGGATTTGGATGATTACAATAGGTGGAAATCAGGGTTTGATTTGGAAGAGAAGGGTGAGGAAATTGAGGGTTTGCTTGAAGAAAATGGGGCTCTGGTGAGTGTGTACAAAAGGGTTGTTCCCAATAGCGTGGACAATGAGACATTTTGGTGTAGGTATTTCTATAGGGTTTATAAGCTCAAGCAAGCTCAGGATGTGAGGAGTAATCTTGTGAAGCGCGCGATTTCGAGGGAGGAGGAGGAGGAGTTGAGTTGGGATGTTGATGATGATGATGCTGAGGAGGAGGAAGAGGAGGAGGAGGAGGAGGAGAGGGATGTGGTGTTGAAGGCGGAAATTGCAAAGGATGGGGGGGAGTCGGGTGTTGAGGTTGGGAAGAAGAGTTTGCCTGTGGAAGAGATGGGCAATGCGATTGGAGAGGGCAATGTAGGATTGAAAGCTGGAGAGAATAGGGAGTTGGGTGGCAAAGATCGTGAGAAAATTGTGGAGGAGGAGAGTTCTGTTAAGAAATTGGAAGGTGGAATGGGAGAAGAGAGTTATAATATGGAGGAGGGACGGAAGGGAAGTGTTGGGGAATCGAGTGGTGATAAGGAGTCTGATGAGAAAATGGGTTCCAAAGGGGATGCTGAGGTGAATAAAGATTTGGTATCTAAATCTGATGAGAAGCCGGGTTCCGAAGGGAAGGCGGCTGACTCGGGTGAGTCTTGTAAAGGTAGTGACTTTTCAGTGGTTTCAACTCAGCCATCGATGCCTGAGGAGGATGACCTCGGGTGGGATGAGATTGAGGATCTTAGCAGCATTGATGAAAAGAAGGCGAGTCAGGAGGGTGGGAGCCCCAACAGAGCTGAGGTGCGGAAGCGGCTCAGTGCTGCAGATGAAGAGGAGGAAGACTTGAGTTGGGATATTGAAGATGATGATGAGCCTGCTAAAGCTTGATACAACTTTTATAGTTTCTTGTTTTTCATTCTTATAAATATATACCACTTCCCATTCTGCTATATTTTCCTCCATTTATTATGTTTCTGTGAGTCTGATATAGGTTGCGATTTTTTTTTCTTCCTTTTCTTCTTTAGTTGGTGCAAAATGAAATCTGTCTCTTAAATGTATGAAGTTGAAGCAACAGTTTCCATAAGGATATTACTGTTCATTCTTATGTATCTCTGATGGTGTAAACGGAATTCTGATGCAAGTATTGTTCAGATTGATAATCACTTCACATGAGGTGCTTTCTCCTAAGTTCTATTTCTTTTTCCTTCATGTCGATGTTTTCATAGTAGGTTTGGCGAGCAGCCAAGTACCTTTCTTTCTATTTGAAGGGTTTCTTGTGAGACATTAGATGCATTCTTGTGAAGCACGTACACCAAAATAACAGAGTCTGGGTGCTAGAATTTGTTCTGATAGATAATGATATTTGATCTGTAAGTTGTGCATTCTAGGGCAACAAAATATCTGATCGTTAATTTTCAGTATGGATAGGATAAGCGTTTGATAGAAGATTATGGAGAAAGCTACCTCAGAAATTATGGATTATATGAACTTCTCCAAACTGCGCAAAATATGCTTAAAATCAATTTACGCTTAAGTTTGTACTGTCTCTGAATTATTGCATAAGCTTATGGCTTTGACATATGTTGATAGAACTCACTCTTAAGATCGTAACAAAATAGCACGTTTTGCGGCTGACGTTTACAGCGGTCCACTCTATCGACACTGACCGAATAGTAGCTCCTTTTTTGACGGCTTTACTCATCTATTAATATTCAGTAACTTAATATTATGTCCATACATAGTATTAATACATTTTAATCCAGCCTATAGGTCCATACATATGCTGGCATGACATTGCAAATTCACCCATATGATATATCCACACTTGTTAAAAGAAAAAAACAATCAATGGTGAGTTCACGAATTTGATAGTTCGTTATTAGCATAGTAAAATAATGACATGGTATTCACTATTCAGCATTACACTCTGGAGAGTTACACTATGGAGAGTTCAGCATTACACTATGGAGTCAGTTAACTCAAGCGTTAGATGCATTCTTAGTAGCATCCCATCTATTGCAGTACCAAGTACCAAGTAGTGCTGCCTATGTTTGAACACTTCTCTGTCCGAGAGAAGCTTAAAACTATTTTTGGAAAACCACCCTCCTTTGTGAGGTTTCTCTCCACCTTGTGTGGTGTTTCTAGGGAGGAGGGATGGGCTTTGCCTCCTCTTTCCTCCTCTTCTCGTCTGCTTTGAGTGATGTCTCTCCTAATTTTTCTTCGGTGTTTTGGCTCTTTTTTATTGTTTTTCTCTATTTTCCTTCAAAAATGGCTACTTCTCAGCCTGTGCCGCCACCCACATGGTCCATCTCCTTTGTATCCCGTTGTTGTTCCTCTTCATCTATCGTCGTTTCTCCACTAGGAGTGGTCCCCATACACCCCACCCAAGGAAAGTAAATTTGAATATTTTAAAAATCAGATATACTCTCCTTCGCCTTTATTTCTACCACATGCGCCACTCCACTGTCTCTACTGGCTGCTCCGCTTTTTGCCGCCACTCTTGTTGTCTCCATATTTGTGTTCGGTTTATCTTTGTGGAAGAGACTATTTTGTACTTGTCACATTTTCTTTTTTACAGGATTACCTATCTCTCAACTGACTACTGATGGTCATATTTGTTGCTTGTAGATTGTTTCATTTACGAGACTATGTCTACGCCTTCTTTGCCGACCCTAGTTACCTTGAAGAGCTATATCATTTATTTTTATTTGACACATTCTTTAACTTCTTTGAGGGTTGTTCTATCTCTTTTGTTTATAAATTTTTTTTTTTTTTCGTCCTCCGCTTTGAATAAAAAAGAAAAAAAAGTAGTGCTGTTCGATGTTATATATGTATGGTCAATCACCTACAAACCCAAAATGGTTGTGGGTTCAAGGTTGGGTCATCCAAAGAGATTTCAAAGTCTATCATCTACGGCTTATAAAAGCATTTACATAATATATGGTTCTCGAGTCCAATTTTATAAAAGCATTTACATAATATATGGTTCTCGAGTCCAATTTTTGGCAATTCACTCCCAAATTTGTACTATTTAACACCGCGTACCAAACAATGTGGCATTCAAGAAATGCTACACACTCATTGACTTACGTTTTCATACTTTCAAATACACACTCCCTAACGTAACACTAAAAATCATCACTAAATTTTGAATAAATTACTATTAAATTTTAGATTTAATAATAATTTTTAATGCCATGTTAATTAGTCTATAGCATTTATCCTAACCTAAAACCGTATACTTCCATGTAAAAATATTATCAAGCATCAACTATTACCTTGCATCTACGAGTCATGTGCTTTCGAAAGAAGTGCTTAAGGGCACAAAATAATGATACAAATGAATATAATCACGTATATTCAATCACTAGGCATTTGCTTCGCAATTGAAAGAAGGAAACGGGTGAGGGACTTTCTGGCAGCCATGACTGCTTCATCTACCTCTCTCTCGTTTTCCTCAGTAGTGATCTGCCGTTCTTGAATTGAGTGAACTCTCCGGACAAGTTTACGCAACTCCTGTTAAGAAATGCTAACATAAGAGATAAGAGAAAAAAAAAAAAAAAAAAAAAAAAAAACACAATCCCGTGATTCCCCACTGAAAAGAGCCACACAATTTATATGAACAGTTTAAGTAGGTAAGGATTAATGATTTTGGGGCTCAAATAAAATAAATTGGCTTTTTTTTTTTTTTTTTTTTATTTATATAAGTAACAATCCAATCTTGTTAAATCGAGGACAAAGGTTCAAGTGCAAATCAACAGACTGCAAAGCCTGCTAGAAACTTATTTAGCTTAGCACAAAGTGAATGACTTCCTCTTTGATCAAAAAGTTGTCATATCCATAGCATATACTCAATTCATTTTGTGATTAGGAATCACGAAGGTGGAATTCAACTTACTTGACGATCAAACTCAACGCTCCGAACTGAATAAACTTCGTTGGTGATTTTGATGTCCTTACTGATCAGACCTTCAAACCATCTGATTGCTATGTTCATGTATTCATCAGACACCTAAACAAATACTCGAGAAGTAAGGAATAGGGTTCCAGAGGCATAATTCTCATGAAGCTTGATAAATTTTTCAACATATGATACTATACCTCCTCTTCTTCCTCCTCGTATTCAGTTTCTTCAGCTTCTTCATCATGCTCTCCAATAACCATTGACCCTGACAAAGCCTGCAGCCTACTCTGGTCACCATCTTTTGTAGCCTTAATCAACCCATCCATTAACTCAGGTTGCACTTCCCTCAACAGTTTACCTAACAAAAATATAAGTATCTTTATCAAAATCACATGCATGTGAACCGCATACCCTAAAAAATATCATATCAAACTTGCCATGCAAGTCCCCACCAATTGCAAGCAAAACAAAAGCATGTCATGCAGAATCCAGTTTATAGGGTTACAATCATGTCAAGATATGCAAAGCAAACAATACTTTTGATGGCACAATACGAATTAGAAGACAAAATGAGAAAAGCAAAAGACATACAAAGTTCGCAGGTATGTAAAACCATATAAGATCGCCATGTACTGTGGACGCTCAGAAGTTCTAAACTTTGGAGGCACCATTCAGAAATAACAGAATTATGCATATGCTATTGATAACAAAATATTGTTAAATACATCATATAAGAAGTATTTTTCACCACAACAAATTGACATTCTATCAACTACAAAATCGCTAAAGGCATAGAGTACTAGCATCTTTGTCATGCAACAACCAAGACAGACGGCAACTAGGATTTATGAGCTTTTAGAGAATTCACATCCAACACAACAAATTAACTTTTTAGCTAGCTCTGTAGCAAGAAATTACTAAAAAGCTTCCTACATCTGGCTCTGCTTTTTGCAAAATGCTAAAGTACTCAACAACTATAGAGAACGAATGAATGAAGAAAAAAAAAAAACTTGGCTTAAGGTGAATGAAAATTGGAGAGAAAATGGTCTTATTTATATTGAATGCATAAGACTCATCAAGTTCTCACTGAAATACGATCCGCACAAGGAAAAACGCTTGTCATTCGTTGGTTATTAGAGGCATCCCAACCGATTGGGAAAAGATGAATTTTCAAAAATATGACCGTTAAGCAAACACGAACTTTGGAAAATATGACCGTTGGGAAGAGATGAATTTTAAAAAATAATCGTTAAAACGAGCACTGAAAAAATAGAGTGAAATGTGGGGTATATTTGAAAAATAGATAGCTAAACTAGAAGGAAAAAAAAAAGGAATTTTTATTGGACAAATTAGCTAATGCTTAGGCAGAATCAATAAAACGTAAGCATAAATTAGCTGTAAACCATTTTAACATTCTTTTGCGTGCCATTAACTAAGGAAAATAGTACAAGTAGTAATCAGCCAAACCCTACAAACACATGAGCCAGTATTATAAGGAATGGATTTGCATACCAATATAATTGAATTGCCTTCGCTTTCCTTCTCGCACATCAGGCCCAAATTTCTGCCAGACCAAAATACAAACACCTTATCTTCAACAACAAACCACAATACCAAAACCTCACTACAACAAGAAATAAACTAACAACAAAAATTCTACAACTACGGAAGCACCTTCACTAGCATTATAGCTTCCATCACCTCTTGCTCAAGCGAGGCCAATCTGCAATTAAAGTAAAATTTTGATATAGCAATTGGTAATATGAAAAGCGAATAGAGGGCTAATTTTGTAATAAAGAAGGATTTGGCGGGGCACCTGAGGATGCGTTTGATTTGAGGGGTAGAGAAGGAGGCGAGCTCCATGGCCCAACGGACGGCGCGCCGAGCCTCGCGTTTAAGCTGGTTTCGACTCTTCCGTTCATCGGAATCCGAGCCGCCGCCACCGCGTTGTTCGAGATCAGACGGTATTGGCGCATTGGGCGTTCTGAGGCCGCGTGTTCGGTTATGGACGTTACGATGAGCCAAAGGCACTGCTGTTAGCGAGAGATGAGGAAAGACGGCTTTTGTGAGTGGCGGGAAGAGTGGGGAGAGAAAATGATGCGGTGTTGTGCAGGCGCAGCCCTGGTGGTGCAATGTCGGCCATTGCTTTAGACGCCGTACCAGATTGGCCATTTATCCTCTTGCGCCGCTGTGCGACTCGCCGTCGGGTGATTATTTGGCCAGTGTTAAAATATCGAGCCAAACGGTTGGGATTAGATAGAACAAAAAAAAAAAAAAAACAAAACAAAAACAACGGTTGAGATTTAACCAAAAAATTTCCAACCAAACTGTGTCGTTTAATTTTCATTAAACAAAAGTTGGTTTTTTTTTTTTTTTTTTTTTTTTCACAATTCAATCTCAGCCATTGGTTGTTTTAACAGCATAGATGCTGTAAGCCGGATACAAAAAAAAAAACCCAAAGTGCGGCTGGTGTATTTGGATTGTCCTAAGAGCATTAGCCGCAGCTTCCTAACCATTTTTTTTTTTCAATTTAAGAAATAAAGCTACCTTTTGTTTTTTTATAAAAAAAAAAAAAAAACACTTCACAATAAATTTTCTTATTTTTTCCTATATGAATTAAATACTATTTCTGAGACATGTGAATGAGAGAGGAGAGAGAATCAGTTTTTTTTATAATTTAATAATGCATTAGGCATCTACAGTGTTTCCCAATGCATTGGGAAACACTGTAAATGACCTTTGATATTGGTTATATTTAGGGCTTCTGATGTGGATGCTTTTTTTTTTATGATTTTTCCTAAATATAAGGAAGAGAATGGGCTGTAGGGAGTACGTTGCTAGTGCTCTAAGGCGGTGTCGTGTGCTATAAATAAAGAGAAAATAGAAGGGGGTGAGTAGGGTTTTTGGGATTGTATTTTCTGCCATTGTCAGTTGCTGGAAGTTCCGTGGAGAAGAAAGTAGTAATACTGAGAAAGGAAAAAGAGAAATATGAATTGGATCCAGATTTGAAGAAGGCATTAATCAAATGATAAAGTTTTCTTCTAAACTGAGTTGGAAAAATTTTCTTTAACCTAGTGAAACGTGTATACTTTTTTAATAATATGTGAGATGCATATAAGTTTTTAATAAAATTTATTCTAACTTTGTCTTTTCTATTAAAAAAATATGTGCATCTCATATGTTCAAGGGACACATGAAGAAAATTCTTCCAACCCAGTTTAGAGGAAAACTTTGTCCATAATGAAATACCAAGAACAAGTTTTGGAGAGTAATGTAAGTAAAACTGATTCCCTTCATCTTCTATGCCTATGCCTTTGCAACTTTTTTTAACACTCGTTGGTTCGTTTTTTTAGGGCTTTGATGTTGAATCCATAGGGGGTGGCTCGGCCACACCTAGACCGGCCCTGGAGGTGGCTCAGCTACCCCTAAGGTCCAACCACCCCCACCATAGAATTTTTCAAACTGAATATAGTGATTCGGTCTTTTTCAAAATCTGAAGTACTAGTTTTATTATATTTTAAAACTTAGGAGAAAAAATTAAAAACCCTCAAAATCCAAGTACCAAAAAAGTTATTAACCATAATAATAATAATATTCAATATGCTCAATAAAATGCTACTAGAAGACAATATCATATACTGAATTTCCACGTTCCTTTTATTTTATGAATAATATTTTCATTCCAAATAAAAATTTACGAAGAAACCACTACTCCAGTCTCCGGCTAGAGAAAACCTCCCTAGAACACAAGTTGCTCAATGAATAAGCAACTCCAAAAAAAAAAAAAACCCTACATACAAGCTTTCCCCATTATTCCGAGGAAGTACAAAATAACAAAACCTAACAACAAAATCCAACCGAAATTTATACAAATGAAACCAACACCAAACAACATCGGGTATCCACAAACCACAAAAACAATCATCTACATCAGTATCTTGTATCAAACAATATGATATAGTGTGTGGACAACGACGACAAGCAAGTGATCACTCACGCTTGAGTGTCTTGTGATTCTTAATAAATTGCCATCTCCTCACTCCTCCCCTCAAGAATTCTTCACCTGCTAATACGTCTTATCATCAACATCATCCATCCCGAACTTAACAATTACAATAGCGTGATAAATGTCTACTGTCCATACTTTGTTCTAACATGATCATATATTTCTCTATTTCCTCCGTTGTTGGTGATAGAAAGTAAAATTTATAATTATGCACTCACACTAACTACTTAGTAAGGCAAAATTATTGAATGTAAATCACCATAAACATTACTAGCTTGTATCAAACAATAGGTATCAAACTACCATCTACATCAATAGCTTCTATCAAACAATATGATACAACGTGTCAATAAGCAATTACTCCCCCATGCTGGGGATTCTTCAAAAGCCACCATCTGCCTTCTACTCGCGCAAGGTATTCTTCACCAGCCAGTAGGTCGTACCATCACGAACCCAATAATTACAATAGCAATAGCATGATATATGTATACTGTCCATATTTGGTTTCACCATGAACAGATTGTCCTCTATCTCCTCCGATGTTGGTCCTTTCCAAATTTGCTATGACATATAACAATAACTAAAAATGTAAAGAAACAATAATTTATTATTGGCGGTCAAGAATTCTTATGGGAGCCTTGGGGAGATGTTGGGTTTGGGAAAATTGCAAGAGACTCAAGTGTGGGGCAGCACTTTGTTTTTGACACTCTTTATCCTATTGTTTGATGGGCTCTCTTGATTTAGATGATGTTCAGAAACATATCATTTGATAGGGGTAGGCAGATTAACCGATTACCGATTACCGACCGATTACCGACTTTAACTGAACCGATATTAACCGTAACCGATAGTTATCGGTCGGTAATCAGTTAAAAATTTTATACCAATAAGCCTATCGGTCGGTAATCGGTCGGTTAAAAAATTTTTATCGAAAAACTGATATGACGGATAAGCTATTTTAATTTTTAATTTTTTAGAATTTTATATTTATTATTGTAGTGGATCAATATTAAAAAAAAAAAAAAAAAAAAAAAGAAAAAAAAAAAAGAAGCTATTTTAGCCAAAAATATACTCTAAAATAACTAATTTTTAATAAGCTATTTTAGGCTTTAGCCCAACAAAACGTATTTAGGCCTCCAAGACAATTAATTTTTTGCCCCAATTAACAACCAGTAAAAGCCCAATAAATAGCCTACAAAAGCCCTAACCGATTTAACCGACCGGTTAACCGATTACCGATATGATCGATAATTTTCAGTAAACACTTCTTATCGGTCAGTAATCGGTTAGGATTTGGTTAACCGATAGCCCATTAACCGGTCCGAACCAACCGATACCCAGCCCTATCATTTGATACCTATTGTAGACCTATTGTGTTGATAGAAGATGGTACTGATGTAAAGATATGATGTAAATGTTGGTGTGAATAATGTGTGATACATATTTTTTCGAAACAATTGGCATATTATAGAGAAATTATAGTACTAAATCTTTTTTGATTGGCGCAACAAGGATAACGTTCTGCAACCTATTTATTTCCAGACATATTGTAAGTCTACATTTACTTACATGAAATTTGGTTCAACATTTAGACTCAAAAGGATAATTTTGTGGTAGGCTACGGTTGGGAAACTTTTACCGTTGAAGTGTTGGCAGTAGCACACAAATACCCGCATTCATATATATAAAAAGACTCTACCGTCAATCTCATCAAACCCCAATCCAACTATCACAATTGCGTGATAAATTTCTTCCCTATCCTTACCATCTACCTCCATGATCATATCCTCCTCAACGACGACAAGCAAATGTTGAACCAAATCATAACGCAAGTGAATGTGGACTTACAATCCTCCTGAAGATGAACAGGTTGCAGCACATCGTCATCGTGTAGCGCCAATTAAAACATTTAATCAGCTCCCTAAAATGCAGCCACAACACAAAAACAAATACTGAATTTCTTAACAAAAAAACAACTCCAGCTAGGAAATTGGATCCTTTGATATCTTGTTATTATAAGGGCAGAATTGTCCCCAAAAAAAATACAAAATGACAATTCTACCCTTATAAGAACAACCACCGTTTGTCCAACAGTACACCGAACATTTTTTTTTTTTTTTAATTGAATAAGGAAAGAGCTACAAGGAAAGATCTTTCTCACTTCTTTATCTTTGGCCATTTTGTCCTCAATCTTCACTGGAACACAAGTCGCTCAATTATTAAGCAACTCCCACCAAAAAAAAAAAAAAAAAAAAAACAGCCACATACAAGCTTTCCCCAATCTTCTGAGGAAGTACAAAGTAACAAAACCTAACACAAAAATCCAACCGAAATTTATACAAAAGAAACCAACAACACCAAATAACAGCATGTATCCACAAACCGCAAAAACAATCATCTACATCAGTATATTGTATCAAACAATATGATATAATCAAGCAAGTGATCCCTCACACTTGAGTGTCTTGCGATTCTTCATAAAATACCATCTCCCTACTCCTCCCCTCAAGAATTCTTCACCAACTAGTAGGTCTTATTATCAGTATCATCCATGTCGAACCCAACAATTTCAATAGCATGATTAATGTCTACTGTTCATATTTTGTTCCAACATGATCATATCATTCTCTATCTCTTCCATTGTTGGTGACAGAAACTAAAATTTATAATCATGCACTCACACCAACTACTTAATAAGGCAAAATTATTGAACGTAAACCATCATCAACATCAGTAGCTTGTATCAAACAATAAGATACAACGTGTCAATAAGCAAGTACTTCCCCATGCTTGCGATTCTTCCGAAGCCACCATCTGCCTTCTACTCGCGCCATCAATATTCTTCTTCAGTCAGTAGGTCGTACCATCAATATTCTCATCACGAACCCAACAATTACAATAGCATGATATATGTCTACTGTCCATATTTTGTTTCATCATGACCATATTTTCCTCTATCTTCTCCATTGTTGGTCATTTTCAAATTTGCTATGACATATAACAAAAACTAAAAATGTAAGGAAACAATAATTTATTTTTGGGTTAAATTCACTTTACACCCCTAAAGTTTCAAGGGTTTTTCAATTCGAACCTCAATGTTTAAAAATTGGCAATGTACCCCCTAAATGTTTCAAAAAATTTCAATTCAGACCCTCCGTTACTAATTTTCTTCTAATTGGACGGAAATCATCCCATGTGCGTCTCACGTAGAATTTTGATGCCCTCTATTCCAATTTTGCCCTCATTAAAACCTATGAAATTACGTAATTGCTCTTATTAAAACCTATGAAATTGAGGGTAATTACATAATTTCATAGGTTTTAATGAGGGCAAAATTGGAATAGAAGACATCAAAATCTCACGTGAGACGTACGTGGAATGATTTCCATCCAATTAGACGAAAATTAGTAACGGAGGGTCTGAATTGAAAATTTTTGAAACATTAGGGGGGTACATTGCCAATTTTTAAACATTGGGGTTCAAATTGAAAAACTCCTGAAACTTCAGAGGGGCAAAGTGAATTTTCCCCTTTATTTTTGTTACTATCAATTGTAATTTTATTATACTTATATTACAGTGTTCTCCAAAAGTACTGTTTAACAGTTTTAGCACCGCAACCACAAGTTTCTCCCTCATGCATTCAATAATCTCTACCTCATCAGTACATTTTATTTCATTAATGTCACTCACACCATACATTTTTTTTATATATACCTCATCCTCTTTCTTTACAGTATAAGGAGGCATTATCCCAACGAATGGGTAGTGAACCTCCAACCTTATGCTATACGACATGATTCAGTCAAAAGCCTACTTACAATTATAGGCATATACTTCAATGTCTTCAGGATCTAAGCATCTGTCAATTATATCCTACATCGAAAGACTCAATAGAGGCATATATGAATGTGGGAATTTGTGTGCTACTGCCAACACTTCAACAGTATCAGTTGCCCAACAGTAACATACCACAAAATTATTTTTTGAGTCTAAATGTTGAACCAAATTCCATGCAAGTAAATGTAGACTTACAATATGACTGAAAATGTATAGGTTGCAGTACATTATCCTGGTCGCGCCATTCAAAAAATTCAATATGCTCAATAAAATGCTGCTAGAAGACAATATCATATACTGAATTTCCACTCTCCTTTTTTTTTTTTATGAATAATATTTTCATTCCACACAAAAATTTACAAAGAAACCACTCCAGCTAGAGAAAACCTCACTGGAACACAAGTTGCTCAATGAATAAGCAACTTACACAAAAAAAAAAAAATCAAAGAAGCAAGCTTTCCCCAACCTAACTCCTACATACAAGCTTTCCCCAATCTTCTGAGGAAGTACAAAGTAACAAAACCTAACAACAAAATCCAACCGAAATTTATACAAAAGAAACTAGCAACACCAAACAACAGCATGTATCCACAAACCACCAAAACAATCATCTACATCAGTATCTTGTATCAAACAATATGATATAGCGGGTCAACAAGAAAGTGATCTCTCACGCTTGAGTGTCTTGTGATTTTTCATAAATTGCCATCTCCCCACTCCTCCCCTCAGGAATTCTTCATAAATTGCCTTCATCTTCCTTCTTAATTCTTCCTTCTTTGTATATTTCTAACCTAAAAGCCTAAAACCATGAGTTTTTTAAGGCTTTGTTCAGTGTTTGGGCGAAGGGCGTCAACAATGACGGTGTTGCCGTTAAGAAACTCACGGCAATCTCATACCAATTCACTCTCTCTTAAAGCAGCGGAGCTTATCGTTCTTTGGAATATGGTTTTCTCTACATCTCTCAGTTAAGCCTTATCTTTCTTGCCTCTTTCGCTACTCGAGCTCAAACAAGGATCCAACCCGGACGAGCTGAGTTCGAACACCAGTTTTAGGCACGTGTCGAGCTCAAGCTCGAGCCAAACACAAATATGCTTGGACAAGGGAAGCTTAGGTACACTATGACCGTGACGGCTACGGTTCTCCTTTACACATTCAATAAGTAATACTTCGTCTATATATTCTCTTTTCCTAATGCCCCTCCTAAAAAAAAAAAAAAAAAAAAGTTTGATACCTCCTATGGATGACCACTAACTTTCCTCACTTTACAATTTTTGATCCAATTAAGAGCTTACTCATAATGAAAAGCATATATTTCTTTTGGATTTTCTGCATCGCAGCAAGTTAGCAACCTTTTATAAGCTTTGAAAGTTTTAAAAGAGGTTGCTCTTTATATTCTCCATCTAAAACTTCAACAATAACGACCTAACAGTATCCTACGACAAAATTTGTATTTATGTGTAATTAATTTCTAAAATAATAATACTTATACACCATCAATCTTGCCAAATTTTAATAAGAATCTACTACTTTTTTTCTATTTACTTTCTTGTCTACATGTTGGAACCAAATTTCATGTCTTGCATGTTTTTCAATATTAAACCTATGGTTTCTCTGTAGAAATCCTAATAAATTGAGATCAAAGCTTAATGCTCAGCAACACCATTCAATTCTAATACCACCCTCCCCACCAAGCTTGATAAAGGCTGGTTTTCACTTCCAAAAGAGAACTAGAAAAATCTAAACAATACGACCAGAAAGGTGATTTGATTAGTCTATGAAAGGGAAAAAAGAAAAGAAAAGAAAAGGAAAAAAAAAAGATACAAAGCAATGATTAGTACAAAATTCCGCCTCTACTTGAGCTAATTCACACTTTCTCAAACTTCAAGCTCAACTACCACTAAAATTTTACCATGATTGGTATTCAAGAAAAAGAAATTTATGACCACCGTACCGCTTGAGCCTAATCTTACTGTGGAAAAAAAAAAAAAAACTCTTTAACAGCAAGCAACCCTTTTTTTTACAACAAGAGAAACTCCTCAAGAGCAAGGAAGCGAACATGAATCCTACCGTTGTAAATTCACGTTGCTCTGGACCCAGGGCTGCCACAGACTTTACTTCACACCAAGTTCTTCTCAAACACTGATGCCAGGTTGAGAAGTGGTCTCCGCCGCATGAGTTTCATCAAGTGGGGAAGGTAAAGCAAGAAGCCGGCCTTTTTGGGCTCGTGGAGGAAGATGCTTTGCGTGTTTTCTTGATCCCATTGTCCATGGCAAGAAAACTCCAGTACCACCTTGAGGAAGACTTCGGGGGCTCAACACCATGGGGCGCACTGGGGCCAACATGACTACCGGAGCAGCACGAAGGACACCCCATCGGGGCATCGTGTCCATGGCCTCGTAGCCGTTGAGAGCTCCATTTGGGGCTGCATACGGGCTTGTAACGCCTGGTTGCCATAGAGTCATGGCACCTGCAGACATGGGAGGATTTGTTGGGGACTGGTATTGGTTGGACTCTGGCCGGACCCTGAAGAATGTGATGCTCACCCTTTTGTTGGGAGATGGACACATGACGTGTCTAGCCATGTCAGCACTGTTTCCCCTCATGACTAGAAGAGAGCTGCAGAAAAGTTAATAAGAAATTTGTCATCACTATCCAATAGGTTCAGCAAGAATTAGTTGATTAATTTCAGATTGTAAAACAATGAGAAGAATTTTTGAGTACATACCCTTCCTTCAGAGAAAGCATGAGTGGCCCTTTATAGTTCCCTTCGCTATCACTCACAAGAGTACGTCCAAAAGCCATTGTTGATTCAGAAAGGAGAATAGTAGAGATGGGTTGGTCCAAATGGGGTGGTTTCAGGAATGGCTGTGTATATTCGCCCTACTCGAAAAAAATATTTATAATTTTAGCTCTTGCTCGATTTAGAAGGAATTGAAAGCAAAAATCAAGGCACATAACACAAACCAAATGCCACGAACTTGCCCTCTTCGCAGGAATGTTCTACAGAAAAAATGACATAGGAGCAAACATGATAGTGCTGCTAGATATAGAATACCTCCTCAAAGAAGTTAATGATGCAACCATTTGGTTTTTTATACTCTGGAATTAGTTGCCATTGCAAAAGATGATCAATGACACTTTGGAGAAGAGCTGGCATTGGCTCTATACTGCCTGCAAACACAAAACATCAATTTGAGTTTACAGTGGACAATGTAATGTTAATCTGTAAAAAAAAACTACAGCACCTATGTTATAGTTTTTTCAAGGGTTCAGATTTAATTTCAAGTGTTCCATGAGAAAGAGAGAAAAAGGTAAAATATTAAATCTGGACTCTTATGTGCTGGAGTTATTTTTTTTTTTTTTACAGCACCTAAATCCGATTTTGAGGACCATATCACAAGTTTGACAAAGCAAAAGAAGCTATTAGATCACAAAAGTCTTACTTGTTTCAGTGTTACTTGTAGCTTCCTCTTTTATTTGTCCAAAAATTGGAATCCCAAACTGAATTAGCTCTCTCTTGTTTCCCTTCATCTGTTTGTTGAATAAAATGAAGGTCTCACCTGTAGATTGAGGAAGGTTGACTTAGATTTTTTTGTAAGAAAAAAAGTAAGTAAAAGAAATCATCATCTGTTTGCAGGACAAGCTTTCCACAACACCATCATGTTAAAAAGGGCAGGAAAAAACAAGAAGTTTTATAAAATAATGCTTGAAACATACTATTGCAAAGAAATTAGAAAGAAACTAAATTTCATAAGAGAGTGCCTTCAATTCTGTTCAAACAAATTCTTCGATAAACCAAAAAAAGCCTCAAAAGACTTGCCAAATATTAAACATCTTAAGAAATTTTAAAAAAGATCAACTAAAATGAAATACTTCACTATTATCCAAAAAACCTTTAAATTAAGACACTTTGTGAAACCTATATTCAGCTAAAAATTCATCAATAAAAAAAATGCACAGATTTATACTAAGCTTCAAATTCCTCCTTTGCCTTTGGCTAAGCCCTTAAATGGACTTACAAATCCAACTAAGTCTCAAATCCAACTTATTGGGGTTGGCTCTTACTATCTCAAATTTTGATCTTGAAGAAAAATGTTTTGATTACAATAGTCACATAAAGTCAATTACAAAAAATTGCAAGGATGAGGCTTCAAATCACCTGAGAGCTCTCCATTCAGCCCTGCCGCCCGGAATTCATTAACAAAGTCATTCAACTTACAGAGCTCTGAATCAGTAAATATGTCCTCATATAACTTTAACCCTTTCACAACATTCACCTGCCAGTTGCAATAATCTTTCAATCAACAATAGCCAGCTGCTTTTCGTTTATTATAGCATATATACTACTGGATATCAACTCTTTTTATTCCATGCTCTCTATAGAAAGAATGTGCTTAAATTGTGAAAGAAAAAACTCGCCATGTGCCCTTTCACTGGCTCCTTAGCTGAGAAACCTTTTGTCAACTTGATCTGGCCAGGACGTGCCTCACAGTCTTCATGGTTAGAACATATGCTAATGTTTTCTACAGTTGGCAGCACTTCTTGAGATCCTGCATTCCAAGCATTGGAAGTAATAAGGGATCACTAATGCGTTTACAATGACTGATGATAGAAATAGTTCACACAATAATTGGGGGCAAGATTTTAAAAATCAATTGTTATTTTATTGTTTTGTCGGGGTAACTTTATGTCAGAGTAAGAAGCTTATATACTTTAAAAGTGTCAGTTTAATAGCGACCACCATGCAAGAGATACTTTCATAAAAATCCTATAAGCCACCCAGGCAACAATTTCTTTCTACTTTTTTGTCTTATCAATCAGTAATAATGATGAAAACAACATGATGGAGTTATATCAAAAACCAAAATTAACACAATGAAAATAACAGAAACCTAAAACAGAATCCTAAGTTAAGGAAGCAATATCTCCTGGCTGATTAAACGATGGGGTTGTATAAGCGATTTCATGAATTACGGCAGCAAGATAAGACTGGACGAGCATACGAGTGAGTTCTATAAGTTGTCCTTTTTTAAGGGTAGGATGCAATGAGAGGCTGATGAGCAACCTGCTATTTATCCAGTTTGATACTAGCTATATGGGATGAGATGCTGACTAATCATCTTTCCAACCTCGAGATGTTACCAACATGCTTTTCGAGTGGAACAATAGGTGGTTCCTTATGGTCCTAGGCAACCTTGAGTACCTCGCCCAACTATTGCAGCAATCACAAGAAGTTCTAGCATTGTTCAAGCAGAAAAAAGGGTCCAAACAAAAGAGAGTTTTCTTAAGGCATATTAATGATGAGGTGCATGCTACAATTAATGCTAGAAATGAAAAATATAAAGAGGCAACAGACCAACATTAGCGCTTTAAAGAGTTTGTGGAAGGTGATCAAGTTCTGGTGCATTAAACAAAAGAGAGGTTTCTTAAAGTGGCTCACCATAAGTTGACATCAAGAAAGATTGGTCCTTGCAAGATGTAGCACAAAATAAGTTCAAAAGATTATGTGAATTATCAGATGATATTCAACAGGGAAGAAACCAAAAATTAGATATAGGTAGGGGGGCCAGAATTTGTTTTGGGGTTGGAATAGACTGGGTTGAAAGGTTTTGGGAGGACCAACATTAGAAAATTCTTAAAAGTACCCTTAAAAAATCTTAGAATACTCTTAGATTTTTTTTTTTTTTTTTTTCCAGATTTTTGGGGGGCTAGGGCCCCCTGGCCCCTCTTAATTCATCCCTCATCTTCAAACTAGTTTGATCTTTAATGTTGTTGATTTATTTGATCTTTCATGGCTTTGATGACTATGAACAGCATTTAAAAATCGAAAAATTAGAGTGACAGGTTACCAAAAAAGCCTAGAGATGTGATTGAAGAGATTCTTGGTGGTTCAAAGGAGGTTAATCATAAAGAGGAAACCTGTATCTTCAATTTCTCATCAAAATGGCTTGGTAAACCTGCTATTGAAGTAATTGAATTTCTAAAAGAGAGTTGAAAATCTTTGATCCTGCAAAGTATGATAAAGATATTCATATTTTCTCAACAGAGTTGAGTTCCCTTCATTGTACTAAAATTGATGTGGGGGTGGAAATTAAAAAATAAAAGTAAAAGTGCACATATTCCTTTCAAACTAACACTCAATTTGCAATATTCATCCAACTAAAAGATTGTATCAATTTTTCACCAAACTACCAAAAATTTACAATGTACTCCCTTTATACCAAAATTGACAAAAATACCCTTATAAAAAATTTAAAAACAATAAAAAATAGAAATTTAAACAAATTTAAAAATAAATTTAAAAAAATTAAAATTAAAAAATAAAAATAAAAAATAAAAACTGTGAGACTGGATCGGAAACCAATGAAAACCAAATCCGGTTTCTGTTTGTGGATCATGTCAGCTTGGAAATACCCACAGTAGTGTGTACCCCCCTTTATACCAAAATTGACAAAAATACCCTTATAAAAAAATTTAAAAACAATACAAAAAAAAAAAATTTTAAAAAAAAAACAATTCTGACCCACAATAGTGGCCGTAGGTATTTACTAGACCCACGGCCACCATGGTTTTTTTTTTTTTTTTTTTTACTGTTTTGTCTTTTTGTCAGACAAAATAAGAACATTGCATGGGACATTGATGCAATCGATTATTAGTAGGAGATATTACAAATTGAGTTTTAATTTGAGAGAATATGTATACTTTTTTCCAATATAAAAATAACAATAAAGGGATCACGGGATTACTATTGATGCAATCACGTAGAATTACTACTTGCCACAACTTGGCCTTTTTTTAATTGAGGGGTTGTTATGTCTTTTTGGATCATGTTATTCAGTTTAATTTGGCCCTATTGATGTTTTATTATATTCAAAGATTATAAGATTTATGTATAAAAAATAAAAATAAAAGTGTCTCATGTCACTAATGCTTGCTTTCTATAGCAGTTTTTGTCTCATTTCTATCATAACTAATTAAGCACACGGACTTTTACTTCCCTGGACAGTGGACAGTACCAAAACGCTCGCTGCCTTTCACAGCAAAGCTGTGTCCCCACTGTCCCTATCCCCAATTCCCAAGTGCCAAAAAAAGCAGGACACCGGTACAAACAAAAGCAGCCCACACACACCCACAATCCCTCTCGACCAACAATATCCGAATCTCGAATAACTTTATTCGGCATCCCAAACACCCACTCCACCTTCATTGGATTGATCACCCAATAGGGAATAGCCAGCCCCTCACGGGGCTTACCCGTCAACTCGGTCCCAGTCAATAGTCCGTCCCACGACGAGTCATAAAATTTAGCATAGGGATTACCAGCATAACTTTTGTCAATTGTCAAAGCCCAACAACCCACCACTTCTTCCAGAAAAAGTAAGAAAAAAAAATCAACAACAGAACAGCACGGCACGTGACGTCAGATTAGAAATCCAACGGTTACGGTCGCAGGCCGCCTATAATAAAATCATGGAACACATCTCGAGGACTTCCATCAACGTGTTGGAATTCGCGACTCCCCAAACTAACTGTAACATCAGATTGCAGCCAAACCCTATTTCCCAACCTCGAAATTCTAAAACCCCACTTAAACCTCGGGAGGATATCAACCACATTAATATATATATTTATTTCTTTTACTTTTGTTTTTTACTTTTTTTTTAACTTTAATTTTGATATTTTCGGAAGATTCATAAGAAAAGTACAAATTTGGGCGTGTCAAAACCTCAAAAGCGAAATTTATGGTTGAATTCAAAGGGGGACAAATTTGCAAGCGGGGTTTGAATTTCGGATCTGGGGGAGGAAAACATGTTTCTCGCTTGGCTCCTGAGAAAATGGAGGATTGGTATAGCGTTTTTCACGCTTCAAAATTTGGAAAATAATGGTAATAATATAATAATAATTTTTTAAAAAATTAGCACAACCTCAAGTCAGCGAGGGCGTACAGCTCTATTGCAATTTTTCGGCGGTGGTTTTTAATTTTCTCAGCTACCAAACACATGAATCTCAGATTCTTACTTTCCTACCGTTTCTCGGCAACCAAACTGGACCTAATTTTTAGTACTGCTAAGAAACGAAGACCGAACCACGCGCCGTATCTCCTCAGCTAGTTACCTTCGCATTCAGAAAAATCAAGAATTCACCGTAAAAATTAATCCTACAATTGACAAGCGCCGTATCTTCTCAGTTAGCATTCAGAAAAAACAGGAATTTACCATAAAAAAAAATTAAAAATTAAAAATTTTGAATCCTACAACTAACAAAAAAAAAAAATCTGATTTCGTTGCGAAAACTTTGCAGTAACATCACCGATCGCTTTTGCCAGGGAAACCATCAGAAGTTCAGAACCACATAAATAGGAGAAAGAATCTGAGCTTTGAGGATGAAAAGTGAAAGAACTACTTACCTGAATCAGTGATATCACTATCCGGTGACGAATCGTGCTCTTCACCGACCTCACCTTCACCATTTCCGTAACTTTCCGTCACTTTCTCCTCAATTTTCTCTTTCTCACCGACTGAGAGATCTTT
This sequence comes from Corylus avellana, assembly GCF_965113065.1. Lineage (NCBI taxonomy): Eukaryota > Viridiplantae > Streptophyta > Magnoliopsida > Fagales > Betulaceae > Corylus > Corylus avellana. Next base: position 11,718,170 of record NC_142490.1, on the reverse strand, counting down.
CTCGTCGAATTTGGCCACCTTCACCTCCTCGTCCTTCTTCCTCTCGGCCTCAGCGCTCTCGACACTCATCTCCTCCTTCTTCTTCGCCGCGACACGTCGCAGCTCCACCGCCACGTCGGCGATGGAGTGGTACTTCTGCATCTGTAGCACGGGGATCCAGTTGAGCCTCCGGCGGTGAATCGCGGAGAAGACGGCTTCGTACTCGGTCGGCGCACCACTGGTAAGCAGCGTCAGGTGCCCACACAGCGCGTCGATGATCGCGTTCGCTGCCGCGAACTCGCCGCGGTACCACGCGAGGATCGCGTCCCGGGCGAACTCGTCCGATATCATCATCGGATTCTGCATCGGTATCATCGTCGGCCCCACCATCTGAGGCGGAGCAGCTCGGTTGGTCGGTGACGCTGGCCCAACCTCCATCGGCATATCGCTACTGCAACTCGGAAACCGATACTTTTCCCGGTAATTTCTATACGCAAATGCTCCGGAATATCGGAATTTATCGGAGTTTGTGCTATTTACCGGCCGATATTCAGTAAATAAATTATTTCAGACGCAAACGATAGAAAGAGACATACAAAGGCTCGGTTCTCAAAACCAAAGAGGTTTGGGGAGGTTTTGTGAGGGGGATATATATACGGCCCTTGGGTTGCTTTGTTCGTGCAAGTGGGGTCGCTTTACAACGTGGCAACTTGTGGAGGATGGTGACGTGGCACGACATGTTTTTTTTTTTTTTTTTTTTTTTTCTCAACGGAAATGAAGGTTGGTTAGGACTCGGGAGAGTTTGAGGGGAAGGTGGGTAAATTACCAAAACAGGCTCCAGTGCACCAAAACGGTTAGGTTAGTGTGTGATTTTAATTATTTAGCTGTCCACGTGATCAATTTGGCTGGCGAGGATTTCCATGCAGGATTATAGGACTGCCTGGGGACAGAAAAAAAAAAGTTTGCTTCCTGGGGGGTGCAATCACTCTTAGACTGCCATATGAATAGTAATTATGGTGTTTTGTGATCGTAAAAACATTTGAATGGGACAAAAAAAAAAAAAAAAAAACATGTATTTTACCACCTTTTTCTTAAAATTATAATCACTATTTTTAATGATCTAAAAAGACACACGTATCATCAAACCTAACCTAAAGCCTAAACAATATATTGAGTAAAATTATAAATAATTTCATTGCATGTGCTTGGGAATCTCACCAGTGACATTAACTTATTGTACTGAGTTTTCTTTTAAATTAGATTAGAATTTTTTTTTTTAATTTAGTCTATAAAAATAATATGTGTCTATTTTTTTAGTAATATATGAGTTGCACATGAGTTTTTAATATTATTTATTCCAACTTTGTCTTTACTATTAAAAAAACATGTAAGATGACACATGTTATTTTTATAAATTAAGTTAGAAGAACTTCCTTTAACCCAGTTTAAAGAAAACTCCGTCCTAACTTATTTGTTCATTCTATTTTTTTTTTTTTAATTAAAAATGTGGAAAGGGGCGGCCAGTGTAGTTTCCTCCCTTGGGCGTTACCATCGGGGTTCCCACCCGCTGTGAAATGTCCGGTTTGAGCCATAGCTACTGCCTAGAAAGGCGAGCCCGTCACCACAACCCCACAAAAGTGTGAACCAGTAGAGCTCCTTCAAAGTAGCATCTGGTTCACGCATATTCTATTTTTCATTCAACTATGCTTGCTTTTAAGAGTATTTGCATTCAGCTGAGTAAATAATTAGTTAAAGAACAATTTTTTTATTTTTTTATTTTTTGGTTGCTTACTTTTTTAAAGTACTTACATTTGACTTAATATTTTTAATTTTTAATTTTTACTATTTCATTTAAAATATTTGTTTTTTTTTTTTTTTTTTTATCTATTTGCACCCTAATCAAATCATTAATTGAAATGACGACCACGGTGTAGAGCTTTTTTGGGTATTTTTTGTTATAGGATTATGCAAAATTAATAACCTATTGACTATTTTTTGCTTGCCCAATGTGAGCGCTCTAATAATCTTGTTTAATTTAGGAAAAAAAAACATGAAATCAAACTAATAATTACATTGATTTTATATAAACATAAAAAGACTATCAATTATGTTGTATTGGAAACTTTATGAATAAACTTAAAATACTTCCTTCATAAGTTGGCAAGTTCCACTAATGTCGTGAAGGTTTATAGATCAGTATTAATTATTTATAATTAGAGTGTCTGAATTATACGACAATTCGAAAATCCCAATCATAAGGGACCTTAATTCAAAATGTATATAGGAGGAGACAACTCATAATTTGAATATATATATATACATACCCACTTCATTTAATCATTGTTCATTGTTTAGGAATTTTGAGAAATGTGGAGATTGATAGTTGTCCCTTGTACAACTAGCCTAACATTATTTATGAATAATGCTTTTAATTGACCAACCATTTGGTATTTCTCCAAAAGGTTGAAAATTCAAGTTTTCTGTGGATTTTATTAAATACGAAAAAAAAACCCTTTATTGATTAATACAAATCAATTGAATTGGATAAATCCATAGTGACCAGTTCAAAAACTGTACTCATTCTTTGGAAGCCAATAATTAATAGGAATTTGCCCCTTCATGTAAGAAGTATAATACAAGTGGAGGTGGAAACCCCAATTTTAAAAATTAAAAAAAAAAAAAAAAAATGCAGAAGCAATGCATTTATCAAGAGCAAAAAGCCTCATAAATTGTTTATTTTTAACTTTACAAAGTAATCAATCTTAAAATAAATTTAAGCTGGCCTCATTTATGCTTCAGCACGCATAGTAAATAGGTTTCTTAATAAAGATTATCAAATTAATTAAATTGTAATATCATATTAGAGATCCTAGATCGAGATAAAATAAGAGTAATGTTATGGGCAGCATAACAAAAAAAAAAAAATGTTATGGGCAGCATTGAAATAAACCATCATCATCACCCAAGTTTTCTTTGTAAGAAAATTATTTCCCTTATTTTCTCGGCAATCAAGCAGAGCTTTTTTTTTTTAAAAAAAAAAAAAAATCTTTAATTTTTTTTAGTTTTTTTTTAATTAGTGTTTAATCATTTTTAATTTTTAGGACACGTGGCGTATTATGAGAGTGACACATGAAAATTCCGTTAATTGGGATTGACGGAACTAACAAAGGTATTGATTTTGTTTTTTCCCATAGGCTGGATACTAGATTTCTCCCGTTTTAAAACTTAGAGGGGAAAAAATAAAAACAGTCAAATTCAGGTACCAAAAAAGTTATTAACCTTTTTCTTTTTTTTTTTAACGAATTATCTTTTCATTGATGTAACAATCAAATTGGGCAAAATGTTTTGTACAATGCCAAAAATACAATCTGGAATATTCACAACTCAAACATTATCTGTGACATACGCAATAGCCTGTCGGGCTATTGTAAGACAATATCTACGAAAAGCCACCGTCCTAATCAATTTCAGATTTATAGTAAATTTCGATGAATCACATCGCTACCAAGTTATTGATTCATTGGCTTTATCTGTCTCTATTCGCTGTCAGGTCATTGATTCTTTGGCTTTATTTCTGCTACTAGTTGCTTTATCAATCACAATCTCCTTCACTGCCTCTACCATAATGACAATTTTGACGGCTATTAATTAGTAGTTTATAAACATAGGAGTTGTAAACCGTTTTGAAAATATATATATATTTTTTAACGTATATTTATAAGGCATGATTCCTAATCAATTGAACTATTCCTTAAGGACAAATACGAAATTAGCAAGTATGATTGAGGGATGTGATCCTTATATCCATAACTCAACAAGATTCAAATTTATTACGCAAATATATATTACCACCTTACCGAACAAGTGTGATAAATAAAATTTAAAAAAAATTAAAAAAATTAAAAAAATAAAGGTTGAAAGGGTGATTTAGTGATTTGACATCACCAAGTAGGGCTGGCGAAAATTGAATGACATGGAAGAGCCACAAGATGCCTGTGGAAGTGGGGCCAGGGGCTAGAGGGCAATAGGAAGAGGACCATTTGTATTCCCTATTCCCTAATGAGTAATGACTGAGGCGGTGGTGAGGGGGCCCAGCGAAAGCCTCTATTGTTGGCGTACAGACGAGGAAGGGAAGGTGTGGCGGGTCCCCCTGCGGGGTGCCACTCGCAAGGGCTGGTGGGTTGTTGTTTGTGGTTGTGGCCACCCAAGCCCGCATCCGCATTGCGCACATGCGGACGATACCCTCTCCACCATCTAACCCGCTGAGCCGGCTATTCAAAGCCACTTTCTTCTCTCTTTTTCTTTCTTGGCTTCGATTCCAAAGCAGCCTCCAAACACTGTTTTAAAAGAGCTTTGCTGTCTTATTCCCCTCATCTTCTACAAAAGCAAACATCAAGTTTGATTTTTAAAAACACAACTTGATCTTAGAAGAATCCTAGTTTAATTTTTAAAATTGTACATTATCATCTCAATAATATCTATTTCTACAATTATATTTGTGAACTCATGTAAATTCTACACAAATTCAATCATTTACTATATAGAGATCGATAAATATGTGGTGAAAAATAATTTTTATTATTATTCTTTTTTAAATCACACGACTTTCTACCAATTAGTTTGTAAAAAAACTTGAATAAATCAAGTTTTAGAAACAATAAGTGTCTTTTTAAGCTATTGAAAATGCATTTGAGAAGTACATGCTATTAAAAAATATATGGTTTACACCTGTAAAATACACACGTCATTTTTAGAAGCTGATTTGTAAGAAATTTATGTCCTTTTTTTTAAACACGTCGTGTTGCCGACGACTTGAATCAAACCTTCGTTTTCTAAAAACGCTTTTTGTAAATTTGCTTAAAAAAAACGCACTTTTGAATTGCAAAATCGCATGATAAAACATACTATAAGTTCATTCAATGCGTAATTTGAGTTTTTCACTCTAAAGTACAAATTTAATAATATATATATTATCATGTTATTTAAATATTTTTTAACCTGTGTATACAATAAAATAAAATCTAAACCACGAAATGGAAGCCACCATTGTGTGTCAACGAATTTTCTTTCTTTTTAATTTATTTGTTGTTTGGACCCAATTAAAATTTGATTAAACCCTAAAGCATTAAACTTTATATATGATAAACTATAAGACAGACACTCTTATGGATTCGCCTCTATCAAAAGACCAACAAAAAACAAGTAACATCATAAACAATAACGTACAATAGTAATAAGCCAACTCATATTGTAATGCATGGCTGTCTTTTCGAATGAGGTTTTAAAGCCTCCATCTATGGAAACTTCCTCATTATGCAATTAAGCTCACATCAGTCATGATTTGTGAAATGGACAAGAAAGGAGAAGAATTATTTTATAGTCTACATTAAGTTTGACAGATTTAATGGTATATATATAATATATATTACCATAAGGTAAATAAATTGTCACGTAATTTGAAATTCTTAAATAACGTGACACTATGTACATTATTAGATGTAATAAAATAAAATTTAGAACTTGAAATGGTTAATCTCTGATTCATCTACACAGACTATACTTGAAATTTGTTATAGATAAATTTTTTTGATAATAGAGTTTTCAATATTCTAAAATCATTTTTAAGTTAAATATTTCTTAGCCTCATGATTTGCTGTCATTGAAAAGATTCTTTTTTTTTTTTTTTTAATTAATTCATTGTATCTCACTTACTTGCATACTAACTACTAAGTGATAAAATTTAGAATATTTAATTTAAAAACTTTAATATAGAGTTGCTCTTAAGATTTTCTAAAACATTCTAGTCCATTGAATCATAACAATCAATCCATATAAAATATAATAGAAACCATTTTATTTTAACATTAAATTATTTATGATGTCTCCATCCCCCTATCTTCATATAAAGACATAAACAAGTTTTTAAAGTACGACATATTATTTAAATACAATGATCCATTAAAGTTTATTTGAATTTGAAAAAGTCATGATATGGAGTAGAAGGTGAAATTATGTCTTATTAAATTTCAAAAAAGATATGACGATAGTAGTTTTAAATAATGCCATGTTGATTACTACTTTTTTTCTGAATCAATAAAAAATTAGCTACTAATTAAGCCACATCGATCCTATTAAGCAATAACCTTTATTGGAATTGTTCAAAATTTGTGTTCTTCATAGTGGGCAACAACAAATTAACATAGATCTTCATAATTGAACATGACTTAAAATATCTAAAGAGCCAAGTTTGCAATAATTACACCGACCAATGCTTTTTCAAGAAGCATTAGACCGTTTTCATTTTTATCATATTTGCCTTCCCAATATGTGGTAGATTTGAGTAAGGGTGTATATGCAGGCGGTTAATGTTTGTATTCGTTATCCGTACGTGTAAATGCATATGCGAATGGTGATTTTAGGCTATGCAAATGTGGTTAATAGCCTCATATGCGGAACAAGATCCTCTCAATTTCATTTGAACTGGATAAGATCCTAATTCCTCATCGGCATACATTTTATATATAATGTATTACATTTAATAAATTCACTAAAATGATGTTGTTTTAGTGTTTACTACCAAAAATGACATTTTAAATTAGGTATAGGTTATGTTTACATTGTTTTCAAAAATAATGTGAAATCAATATATTTTTTAATACATTAGGACTTTAACAAATTAACCACAAGCCTAAAACAATAAAAAAATAAAAAAAAGGGCACAAAAAATTTTCAACAATTTTTTTAAAAAAATAAGTGATAATAAAGACCTAAAGAAGGTCAAAAAGACTAAAATAAACACAAAAGCCCAATTATCTAATATGGGGATAGCTGATAATAACCACATTTAATAACCGTAATAATCGCATGGATGCAATTAATAAAAATATAATGATAATGCGGATTTCTAAAAGGGATATTCTACATTTTGCGGATGCGGCTGCGGATATTGCAAATAACTGCATCTGCATGTACTAGTCTTAAATTATTGGTCCTCATTTTGAGTCAAAATTCCTATAATTGGTTATTGGAATCGCATGTAATTTAGATAGCAAATATAAGATAACTTTTATAAAGTCAAGTTTTTATTTGAACAAAACAGACTAGACTCTCTTTCATTTATTGTCTAAATCAAAGGCGGAGCCAGGGGGCTTTGAGTGGGGGCATATCAATCCCCAATTTTATTTTTAAAATTTTTTTTTTTTTCATATGGGAAAGGGGAAAAGGAAATTATACCTTGATAGTTGAGTTGAGTTGAGTTGAGTTTAGCATGTTAACAATCGACACGTATTACATATATATAAAAAATAAAACCTAAATTCATAAACTGTGTTGCGATTTGGCGATTTCAAATTTGTGATTTGCAAATTTAATCAACCAAATTTCTCTTTTTCAAGCCATTAAACAATTCAAATAAAGTGTTTAATTATTTTTTCGGAGAGGTATGTAATCGAATTTTTACGCTAATTTATTATTAAATAACAAAATGTCTATGTACACTTTTATCTTTAAATTGGTCAATGTAGATTAATTGTTTATGAATATAAAAAAGCAAAAATAAATTATAATTTATATTTATATGTTTTACACAATAATTTTTTATTTTGTTAACTATATTTTTTAATATTTTTAATAAATTTTTGTTCAATTTTATTTTTTAATCTTAACCCCTCTGAACCAAAATCTTGGCTCCGCCACTGTTCTGAATAGTTAGTAATTAAGAACGAATTATTGCGGGATTTGGATCCCCTCATATTTTTTTAAAATATGATATTCTCATCTAACAGTCTAAATAAAAGCGAAAGTTTGTGTTATTAAGGCAAGTGGATTTAACATATTGAAAACTAAAATTAATTACCTCGATAATACATAAAATTTTGCATTTATTTAGACAGTTAGATAAAATGAAAGAATCAAATCTCTTTTTTTCTTTTTTCTTTTTTATATGTCCATACAAGAGGAGGAAGGGAGATTCGAACTAGTAACCTTTGCTTTATAAGGCGTGGTTTCCAGCCGATTGTGCTACCTATTAGAGACCATATCTCTTATTTTTAAAAACCCAAGGAATCTCAATCCTCTTTTCTTTTATAAAATTCCAAAAGCAAATTGGGAAACTCCTGTAAACCTCTTTTACCTTCCCAATATTTTGCAAAACGAAGGAGAATTTTTGTTGCAAAAAAAGATGACAGCCATCTTTTTTAAGTGACAGAAAACTTCATTAAAATAACATGAAGCTTTGTTAGATTCTACGGTGACAAGCAGAATATCATATCATAAATAAAGAAAGCCCCAACTCCCCAAGGCCTATGTGGCTCAGTTTGCAAGCAAGCAAGTAAGCAAGCCAAGCTCTCTTTGTAACAGTGGGACCCACAATGTAAAGACCCCGATTCCGTTTCCCTTTTTGGGCAAAAGTGCTGGGTGCACATGAGAGGCCCATGTTAAAAGTAGCCCTCAAAAGTAACCCAACCAGATGGAGACACGTAAATGCTGAAAGTCAAATAGCATTTAAATTAAATTTTTCTTTTTCAAATAGTTGTCAATTCAACCCCCTGAAGCATAAACATCAATCTTTATCAATATTAAAGCATATGCCTCTAAAAAGATCCATGATGTCACTCATGACGAAAATCTTCATGCTGACACAGATTATTTACAATTTTAGATATTGTCTTCCATTTATAATCTCTAAAATTTTTCATCAATCTGTCGGCTAAATTGACGTGTCTTTAGACTATATAATTTTATGCATGTAAAAATCACATGTAATGTTATATATTACACTCACATCTCGCTCTTATTTTGTTAGACTAATGTGATAATGTCTATTAGTATTTGAATTTTTTTTTATTTAACTGATGAGACAGTTACACCAGCCCAGTAAAATAAATAAGAGCGAGATGATAATGTAGTAACTTCTTTCTTCTAACCCTTTTTTTTTTAATCTTTTTACAGAATATAATGATAAAAATCACCCTAAAGAAGGAAAAATTAGAATCCTTTTTGATATTTACAAACCTAGGATCCTCATAAAAGTATATATTCACCAATTTAATCTCCCTATTTCTCTCTCTTACTTTTAAGTATGTTTATGCCAACCTTTTTTTGTAAAATTTGGACGGTGGAGAATCATCTGGGATTACTTGCGCGCGTCTCTGCCATATTGGACCATCCAAAGTGAGCAGAAGTGAATTTTGGCCCTTTATGGTAAATCATAAAAAAAATATATATATAAAAAAATGGATGAACATGCCACATGGGTTCATCATGACCGTCCAATATATAAAAGTAGGAAAAGGAAAGAAGCAATGCGATCCTTTCATGATTTGCATGATGGGGTACAGACTTTCGGATAGGTTCTTGAATGATCAGTATAACTGTAATTCGGTTCTATCTATATATATATATATATATATATATATATATTAAAACCTAAAGCTAATTTAAGCGATGCTCAAAAATTTTTTTTTTTTCATCCCTGGTATATATAACCTACGTGTGACTTCATTCAATATCGAGACGTGGTTGGATTGCCTTCTTTGCATGGTAAGAATATTCTTACCAGTTTCTTCGTCATTTTAATTATATTTAAATATTCAAACTATTTTTTACTTTTCTATATTAAAATACACTCTAATAACTTCTCTTAATCATTCCCTATATCATTAAAATATTTATTTTTTTTAATTAAATTATATATATGAGAAGAGAGATGAGAGAGAATTGTGAAACATGAGAGGAGAGGAAAGAGGAGAAAAGAGAAAGAATTATTTTTTTATATTTTAATAATCATAAGGATTACTGATTCATTTATGGAGTCTCTTGTTAAATGTTTTTTGTAATTTTTTGGACAAATTTCCTAAACTTAGAAAAAATGCTCTAATACGGTTAATTACAGTTTGGTTACTACTTTTACTATAAAATTATTTATAAAATGAACATGACAGTTTATATGATAATTACTAATTACTACACTAATTACCAAAACGTGAACTCAATGTAGCAGTTTATGATTGACAAGCCAATTTATGTTGTAATTATTATGTCAGTTAGTAAAATGTGAGCGGCCAGTCACTTAGATCAGAAAAAGATTTTAAACCAAAAAAAAAAACCTATGTTTTTTTGGTGTGGCAGATGATGCCAAAACTTCTTGTATTGGTCGCTGTCTGGCTGTCGTGGTGGTTATAGATATTTTAACAGAGGATATGGTGGATGGAAAGGCATGTCATGGGCAACTTGACTTTAAAAATGATAAAAGTTTCGCTCTTTCATCACCTTTTCAGACATTGAAACTCTTTGGGTAATTCTTTTCTTGTTTGTGAGTGAAACCGCTTTGAAATTATTTATTTTTTAAAAAAAAAAATCATTTTCCATGCCATACTTATCAGTGAAATCTTTAATGGCTGTTTCAACTTTCAACTTGGGAATTGTTTAAAAAAAAAAAAATTTCGATGGCTCTAATAAACAATTGGGTAGGTAGGTCCTTAAAACATTTCTTTTTAATTTGTTTTTGTAATAATTCTTTTTTAAAATTGAGGTCCCTAAATAAATATTTTTCTTTCTAATTCTTAACAATCTATAGATTGATTATTGGGAAAATGTAAAATACGTGATTTACCCCATTTGCAATTAGGTTCTTGGGAAATAAAATTTGGTAAGAATTTTGTTGTGATAAACCATAAAACACGTATGGGACGTTGTAATCAACTTCCGTATAAAGCTTTTGACAAAAACCGTTAAGAGTGTCACTTTAATACCAATCACATTGTAATATTTGTCAATGGTAATAAACTAAAATATAAAAATATAAATAAAAATTATAAATTTATGGAGTGACTGAGCCATACTCTATGACCGACTTAGGGGTAGCCAAATCACTCTCAAATGGCACATTGATTGATTTTGTGTTCTTTTTCCTTAACTTTATAAATAATATCATCATGTTTTAGGTGGTCTAGGCTATTATAGTTGGTATGAAGTGGGTAGAGACTTGTTCAAAGTTGATGGGTTTTTTAAAATTACTAATTAACCAATAATGATCATTCCAAATTAATTGGTGATTTTAAGAACAAGTTGACTTTGAAAAAATAAAAGGATAGTATGTAGCATTACTCCCTAAGAGAAGAGGGCTGCAAATAGGTTGCCCACACCTATGTACTTATTTGGGACAGATTGACCTCCGGACTATCTGATTTTCATTGAAGTTTGGACAACTTAAATTTGGACAAGAATCTCTTATATAAACTAGTTTGTTTGAGCATTTTTTGCAACCTCACCAACCATTTTTTGGTTATTTTGGTGAGCCAATTTGGTAAAAGTGGTTAAAATCTTCACTTTTCAGCCTCATAATTTTAACCCAAAATAAATAGTGAGTGAACAGTATTCACTAAAGATAGTGAGTACTATTCACTCGCCAAATGAATAAAAAATAGGGAAAACCTCACTAAAGACCCCTGAACTTCCACCCGATTTGATAAACCCTTTATAAACTTCAAAATCTCTCAATTTAATCCCCTGAACTTTCAATTGCTCTCAATTTGGACCCCTCCGTTAGATTTTAAACGTTACATGATGTTTATACCCTGACTTTTGTATAAAATTTTAACTTTCAAAACCTTTTTTTATTTAAAAACAAAAAACAAAAACCAGGGATATTTTGGTCTTTTTTTGTATTTTTAACAGCTAAAATTGACGGAAGGATCCAAATTGAGAGCAATTGAAAGTTCAGAGGACTAAATTGAGAGATTTTGAAGTTTAGGAGAGGTATTTCAAAATATGTGAAAGTTTGGGGGTCTTAATGAAGTTTTCCCCTAAAAAATAATATAAATTTCCTCCCTTTCCTTATTCTTTGAAAAAAATTAAAAAAGAATAAAAAAGTCTTTGAAAAAGAATATTTAAATGGAATGGTGAAAGTTGATAGCTAAAATAGTGATGCTGTTGTGGGTGTTTTAAAAAAGTTGGTAGTTAGAATAGAGAAAAAAATGTATTTTTGGCTATTTTGGTAAATAAAATTTGGTGAGGCTGCTAGGAATGAGCATTCTTTGCAGCCTCACCAAAACCATTTGTTGGTTATTTTCGTGAAGCAAGTTGGTGAAAGTGGCTAAAATCCTCCATTTTCAGTCTCATTATTTTAACCAAAAATAAATGGTGAGTGAATAATTAATACTGACCATCTTTAGTGAGTACTATGCACTCACTAAATGAATAATAAATAATATAAATTTTCTCTTTCCATCTTTATTCTTTGAAAAAGTTAAAAAATAAAAATAATAAAGTATTTGAAAAATAATATTTAAATAGAATAGTGAAAATTGATAGTTAATAGTAAGACTGCTGGAAGTGCTTTAAAAAAGTGAATAGTTAAAATATGAAAAAATATACTTTTGATTATTTTGGTGAGTTTAGTAAAAATACTCTAAGGCTAGTAAAGAAAACTAACACGTGTCCTTTAAGCTATTAAAAATAGCATATATTGAAAAAAAACACGTACTTCTCATATGTAAGAGATAAGTGTCGATCACTTTTAGAAGTTGGTTTATAAAAAAAATATGTGTGACTGGAACAAATATTAATGTTTCAGTTAAAACCTAATTAAAATGGACAATTAATTAACGTTATAGGCATGCTCTGTGCATGCAATAACCTACAAGCATTATCGGATGTCCCGAAGGACAACCTACAAGCATTAAACTGTATGTAATTAAAACCTAATTAAAATGGACAATTAATTAACGTTATAGGCATGCTCTATGCATGCAATAACCTACAAGCATTAAACTGTATGTAATTTCAATAGCATTTCTTAAAAGGTCAATTTGGTTGCAGATCGAGAAGTCTGTCACCCGATGACAATTTATTTATTTTTAATTATTTTCCTAATTAAAAATCCCCTATTCCTATTAAAAAAATATAAAGGAATGATCACCATGTAATATGACAAGTAAAAACCTGCATAGAATATATTCGTTTGTACAATATATTTATAATATAAGGATGTGAAAGATAAATACCTCCTTGATACCCCCCTTAATTTTAAATTTTAATTTCTAACAAAATTATATGATTTTAATTAAAATTTAAAACTTATTTTTAATTTGATACCTAGAGCATGCATCCCACGTATTATAATGAAGAAATTTTTTCATTCATTACATTGTGGGCTAAGAAAAATAAATTACTTAATAGTTCAAAGTCAAATCCAGGTTTGGTGCAAAAATTAATAACAAATGGTGGGCAATAATCACTATCTAGCTAGCTGGGAAAGAAGCAAATACATATTTAGTTAAACTGATAAAAAAAAATTTGGTATTTAAATTTTGGGGAGTGTTTGAGAGCCAAACAAATGAACTCAGAAAAATTTTTAAATTGACGTGACAGACCGTGAGTGACAAACAAGAAAAAATGAATTATATATTTTTTTTTTCAAGGCCATATTATGGTAAGGAATAGGATCCTCCAGCGTGCTCCCCAGGAATCCCAAGTCTCCATTTAAAATTATTTATTAGGAGCTGCGATTTTAATATTTTAATTACTTGAATTTAAATATTTCTACCAAATGTTAGAGACTGAAGAACACATCAGATATCACGCCAGCCAACGGCCGCATGCAGCTGGGTTGTATCTATTAGTTTAAAATTCGCTTATAAAATAAAAATAAAAATAAATAATAATTAATAATTAGCTAGAACCCTAAGCAAAGCCTAGGGCCAGGTGAGACATGATCGTGAACGATTTCTTTTGTCTGTTTGTTGTAGAAAATTAGTTATTAGCAAAACAAATATTGATTTTTTTTTTTAAAAAAAAAATAGTACAAAAAAATGGGATTAAAGCATATGCCTTAGCATGTTACGATTTTAGGTGTTACACATTACTTAAGTACCATTTTAATTATGTGTTTGTAAGTTTTTGGGTATCATCCTTTTGTAAATTTTAGGTAAAATTTACTCTTAAAGACCAGCTTGCAAAAAGATAATGCCACCTAGGTTCGTAACATACCAGTACACTCCATAGCTGACGTTCATGATGGCCTACTCTATTGACATTAACTCAATGATAACCCTTTTCTTTTTTAGAGATTCCACTCACTAACCCTACATCCATGATGGCTTACTCTTTTGATAGTAACTTGATGATAACCTTTTTTCTTTTGAAAATTCCACTTATTTATCTGTATTTAATTATCGATACTAACTCAATGGTAATTGTTTCTCTTTTAGAGATTCCACTGATCTATCTGTATTTAAAGTTAAAATTGTAATTAAGCCATGTGTTTGGGCATCGAATATAATTTGATACAAAAATATGATATTATTCATAAACTTGTCCTTTGCTCTAGATAAACCCCAAAGGGTTTTATCAAAAAAAAATGAAGTTTTATGTCCAGAAATATTATTTTGAAAAATTTTATTATTCACGAAAAATATGGAGATGGAATTTTTAATTGAGGATATAAACTTGTAAAATGTAATTTTTTTTTTTCTTTCTACAGGCAAAGTGGTAGAAAATACAGGAATAGAATAAGAAACGTCTTGATCAATGTGGACTTTATATCATTGTGTATTGAGAATGTCTTGTCATTATATATGTGGACAATTTTGTATCTTCTTCTTTACATATAAATAATTGCTCCCAAAACCGTACTTTGATGTTTTCAACTATATATATTTTGAGCTTAGTCTTTTATCTCTTATCTTATTAGCACGTGCCAACTTCAAACCAAGGCTAATGGAGGTATTGGTATAAGAGTAATGATTCAGGGCACGCTGGCATGCATCAACAGTTCATACATGCCTAGCCTTTTTTTTTTATTATTATTATTATTTTTTTAAAATTTTTAATTTTTAAATTTTTATTTTATAATTAAAATAAAATAAAAAAATTGGCTGGGCGTGCATGAACTGTTCATGCACGCCAGCGTGCCCTTTATTATTACCCATTGGTACAAACATAAACACAAGACCTATAGTAACAACTCAAAAAAAAAAAAAAAAAAAATTAGGTTAAGTTCTTCACTTTTGCAATTACTTTCTTTAAGTTCAAAAACTCTCAATTTAGTATACCGAACTTTTAATTTTTTTCAATGTCACCCCTCCATCAGGGTTTTCTGTTAAATTCTAATGGAGAGGTGTCAAAATTACCAAAATACCCATATTTTGAAAAGAAAAAAGAAGAAAAAAAAAAGAGAAACAAAAATTGCTAAGATTCGGGCGTTGGTTAGGATTTAACAGAATTTACAAAAATACCCATGCATGAATCTTTGCAATTTTTTATTTTATTTTTTAAATAAAAAATGGGTATTTTGAAAATTTTGACAATATTTAACAGATACACCTAACAGATGGGTAATATTGCAAAAAATTAAAAGTTCAATATACAAAATTGAGTATTTATTTATTTTTAACTTTAAGAGTTAATTGCAAACGTGATGAAAATTTAAGAAGGTTAAGTTAAGTTTATTATTCGAACCGAGATTGAATTGAGTTTAATCAAACTGAGCAGAACCGAATTTACAAGTCGCTGGGCTCATCTTACACCCCCACTTGAACAAAATAAAGAGAAGAACTTACAAAGAAAATATGATGATTTTTTTTGATGTGCATTCCATTTGAAATATAAATTAGAAGTAGTTGTTTGTAAGATTCTTGAAATGCATGATTGTAGGGAGAAGATATTTATAGAGAACACTCGATGTAATTTTGTTTTAACAAAGAGATTTGCTTTCTCAACGGTAACCTGATAGATAGCCCGGCCTGTGACCAATCTAGATGAATCTAGAAGAACTCGTAGGTTGCGGTCAACTTGAAATGGGCCGGTCAGGTCTAAGCTGACCCGTATTCAACGCTCAACTTCGGCCACCACTTTCTTCATATACCATTCCATTAAGGCAGGCAGGCCTCAGAAGAAATGGGCTGCTCTAACCGGGCCCACCAATGACATTATGAATTCAGGTTCTTCTAATTCCAACTCAAAAAGTAGCCGATCCGGCCATTCGATGACGCTTTTATTTATTATAAAAGTAATATATATTGTTAATATCTTCTCTAAATTATTAATTGTATCAATGTTCTTCTTAAATTATCAAAAAAAAAAAAAAATGTCAATGTCTCCCAATAACAAAAATACTCTTTATAAAATTTTAAATTTTCTTAAAATTATAACAAAAACTAAAAAAAAAAAATCAAACGGCAATTAAAAAAAAAAAAGGAAAAAATTGAAAAACCAGTATTCTTTTTATTAAAATAAAGAAAAAAAAAAGAAGAACTTTTTGTGAAATTTTTGTCACGTTAGTATTTTACTACCTATAAAATATTTTAGTTTTTTCACTTCGTTTTATTTTCCTTTATTTATGATAAATATTAGAGAACCTCTTCTATCTGAATGTGCTGTAAAACAAGGGTTTTATAGCCTCCAACTGAGGCTGCCACATCAGTTGTTCACATACTAATGAAAATGTGCGTCCACACAGAATCGAAGCGGCCCATCAAACCATTTTTCTTCTCGTTTGACTATACCAGAATCCTCCTTCAAGAGGCACAATGGCCACCTTCAACCAACACCTCCGAATGGTGTAATGCTACACCTCTTGTGTTCACTCTAATAATAATATGGGTCTTAAAATTCTTATTGGGCTTGTAATTGATCGTTATTAGATTTTGATTAAATTGTGATTTTAAAAATCACCTCATTTTTTAAGTTACACAAGAGGAACTTTAAGAATTATTCACTTCGACTGCTAATTTCAACCACTGCCGGAGGGAAGGGATCATCGTCTCCATTCCCCCGCCCAACACCACTAGATCTTACGAACTTGAACTCTCGTTGGGTATTTGGATTTTTTTTAAAAAAATTTATTTCCTTCTCTATTTACATTTCATGGTGTTCTGAATTGGGTGGTGGTTTGAGGAAAAAATAAGTGCTTTATGTTTTGGGCATGGTGTCCAAAGGTTGAAGAAAATGTCTAAGGCAAAATGGCATGAATTTGGGAGATTACGGCTACTGCTTCACCTTAATTAATGAAGGGCATGTGTAAAATAGTAAAAAGCCATTTCACTTATCTTCGGAATAGAATCCTCTCTAGTCCATAATGGACAAGAGAATATCCAATTCATGGCTGTGATTTATTCTTAGAAATCCTAGAGCCACAAATAGGATACCTGTCCCACTAAAAAAAAAAAAATCAGATTAAAAATAAAAAAATAAGGGATAACTGGCCACCCCATCTTGGCTATAAAGGGTGGCTAGACCACCCCATTTTAGCTGGGGCTGGCTTGAGAGCCACCCCAATGGTCGGTCAGGGGTGGCCGGACCACCCCCAAGGGCCATGGGGTGGCTGAAGCCACCCTTAACCCCAACTAAGGTGGTCCGACCACCCCAAATAGGGTGGTTAGCCACCTCTTAATTTTTTATAATTTTTTTTTAAAAATATATAATATTTTATTATTTTTTTTATTAATGAGATAGATGTCCTATTTATGACCTCAAGATCTCTTTAAAGAGATCCTAATCATTAACTAGATATTTTTCAATTCAAAATAAATTGGAGAGGATCTTGTTCCCTCGTCTACTACATTTGGGCTTATCTAAGGAAGAAAGATTCATTTATCAAGTTAGTGGAGTTTTGGGCTAAGATTCAGTATTTTCATCACTATTTTACTGGGTGATTTTAGATGACATGTTTGGTTTTTTAATGGAGGGTATAAAAACATGGAGTTTACTGCTCATTGAAGGTTGTCTTTAAATATTAAGATAATAAGTCGAAACTATGTAATTTAAAAACAGCCGTTATAATTTTGAGAATTTTAAGGTGAAGTTACAATTAAAAAAAAAAAAAAAAGGTCTTGAAACCACAAATATAAACCTTTGGAACGATCAATGAGCCTTCAGTATTTTAAGAATCAAATAAATTAGACAATAAAAATGTTTTATTATCAAAGGTTCTTTCCTTCGATTAAAAAAATAAAAAATAAAAACTTAAAATCACTGATTAACAAAATTAAAAAATTGGGCCACCCCATTTTGGCCATAGCCACCCCCATTTTAACTAGGGGTGGCAATGGACAGCGAGGGGTCGGTCTGAGGTGGCCGAAGCCACCCCATGACAAACGGGGTGGCTCCGAAGGACCGAAGCTCTTGGGAGTAGTTCGGCCACCCTCTGGTTGCTCATTGGAGGTGGCTTCCCCTAGCTAAAATGGGGGTGGCCGGTCACCTCCTATGGCCAAAATGGGGTGGCCAACCCATTTTTAATCCCAGGTTTCATTTGTTAATTGGTGATTTCAGGTTTTTTTATTTTTATTTTTTATTTCGTTAAAAACACAGGTACCACGCCATGTGTCGCCTTAAAACAACAGGTACCAGTCAACGTGTAACGGTGACGTGAAGCTCCGTAAAAAAACTAACAGAATTATGACGGAAGTACCAAGTGAGTTTATTTGTTTACTATAGGTACTATTTGTGATATTTTTAAAAATGGATGTGGCTATTTAATTCTAGCTCAAAGCACAGGTACTGAAAATGCATTTAACCCTAAAATATAATTTCATGTCCTCTAATTCTATGTTTTGGCATCCTAATTAAATCCTCAAGTTTTTTGAAAAGATAGTAGCAGGCTGGACTGGCTTAGAGCTAAAAAGCCTAAGATTTTGAAACCCTTTTTTTTTTTTTTTTTTGGTAAAAAAAAATCTTACCCTCTTGGCCAAATGGGGGTAGGATAATTCAAGGAGGGGTGCCAATGTAATTAAAAATTAATAAGAAAATAGATTTTTGATAGGATAATTTAAGAAATTCTAGGTTTACTTTAGGATAGTTTGAGGAATCTAAACCTCCCAACATCAATTGTAAACGTTTGATAATAATTAACTCATTTTATTAACTTTTAGGTCTCTATAAATCCCAATTTGTCGGATGGAGATCCCATGCAATACTTAAGAGTATTGTTTGAAAATTTGGACCGATTATTTAAAAACGAACACGTCATCTAAAAATTTTAGATCTCATTCTAAGCACTCTTGTCTCAACATTTTGCCCACCGTCGTCTCTTCTTCCACTCCTCCGCCAATTCCCCACCACCGTCAAGCTCTTATCCCGCTACCTCCTCATCGTGGTCCCTTCGCACCGAATAGCTGACCCATCCCCTTTTTGCCACTAATGTTATTTCAGAACTTTTGACAACTGATATTGAGGAACTTTCCTGATGGGAACTTCCAAAAGAGATCTTAATCAATTGTTTCTTTTATCAGCTCACTTTTATACATAGATTTCCATGATGACATTATCAAGAAAAAGACAGAAATACACAAAACCATGGAATGGCCTCATTGATAATATTTAGTATGGAACAAAGTTACAAGGATTTACTATAATCAAATGAGGCATAATAAACAGGGAAAACCAAACCAAATTATTTAACACAAACACGAAAAACGACCAAGACCAAGATTATTCACCAAGACATTTCAAAAGTTATTGCAGATATTGCTCCCCTGTTTCTTTGAAGCCTTCTACTCTCGTTTGAAGGACACAATCTTTCCATGGCCAATACTTGAAGTAGTTCTGAGCTTCATCTTGGCACGATGGATGTATTCTGAAAAATGATCCTTTGCAGTATCCTTTTTCTTTGTATGATCATGAGCATCATCTTGTAGAGGGGCATGATTCTTCCCACCGCCAACATTTGACACGGTTCTGATCTTCAGCTTGGCACGTTTGATGTAATCAGAGAATGTATTATTGATGTCATGGTTCTGAACATGATGTTTCTCCTCAACTTCTGCAGCAGCCATTTGCCTCTTCGGCTTTGGTTTCTCCTGCAGCCCTGAAGCAACTTTTTTCAATGGAGTACTATTGCTGCTCTGAATGGGTAAATGTGGTGGTGCTGCTGCTGATGCTGACTTCCCTTTTCCCTTCTCATTTGCAGGATGCTGCAGGCTTGAGTGGTCAAACTTGATGGGAATCTTGTCTGCTTCTGCAGAATTGGGATGCTCAGGAGCAGCTGCTTTCATATGGATATCAACAGGCTTTCTCACATGATTATGCTGTGGCAGTGAAGGATTTGAAGCATGAGAGGCAGGTGTGGGATCTTGTTGGCGAATTTTTGTGCGAGCAGGATGGACAGAAAATGCATGGAGGATTTTCTCACACACCCCAGAAGATTTTGGGGTGTCTTGATCATTTTCCATGGATGTTTATGTGGGAGGAAATCAACAAGTTTAGGGTTGTTGGCTGGGAGAAGTGATTTGTGAGGGCTGGGGAAGCCTCTATTTATTTTGTGTGATGAAGAGAGTGGATAGTGGATAAATAATATAGTAAGATCAAGATGGGACCGATGGGTGCCATTAAAAATTTAAAATATGTTCATTTGCAGGTTTCAATGTGAAGTTGAGCTAAGATTCTTAATAAAGGGAGAGCTGTCTTCATACTTTTTTTTCCAAAGTGATTAGATGTTTTGGTTTTGGGATCATATTCCAACTTTTTATAGCCTCATTTTTCAACAAAATGAAAAAACTAGAATATAATAAATACAACTAATATAGCACAAGATATTACGTGATTCGACAAAACTCTGGCTCTTTTATACAAGGACAGACTGGTTTATGAAAGAAGTGAAAATGTTTGGCATCTGGGTGGTATTTGATTCCACGAATGTTTGAAGTTTCACGTATAAAACAAACCATTTTTTCCTCAGCTAGAATGATTTTCTATTTTGGTGATGCTACCACGTAAAAATCGTGATTCCACAAATCATTTTTTTTCAAAGCTTAAAAGAATCAAATTGGACTTCTTGTCAACACCCTCCCTCTCTCTCTCTCTCTCTCTCTCTCTCACATAGCGTTCGTTTGAGTTTGCAATTTTAAAAAGTGCAATTTGAAAATGTGATTTTTAAAAACACAGTTAAATGTTTAGCAAGATCGCGGTTTGACTATTAAAATTGCAGTGTAGCCTTTAAAATTGTGCGTTTTCAAAAAATACGTCATTACCTGTGATTTGAATGCATTTTCAGATCACAATTTTTTAAAAAAACACAATCTCAAATAATTAATTTTTTGTGATTTGATTTAAAATCGTGCTTCTTATCTATGAAATCTCAATGCCAAACACATCCTAAGTAGTGTACAGTTATTTCTCGTAGTGCTAATTTTAGAGCAGATTATTTAGCTAAGTGGGCCACTTCCTACCTTATATTTGAAAGTATTTTCAATTGGTCTCTTATTCTTTATTCCATTCAGATCAAGAGTGGAAAAGACTCATTCGTAATCTTTTTTCCCCCTGTATAGTTCGAGAAAAATGAATAAAGGTACTTGAACTTGAAATTACGGAAAATAGAATTTATAGGTTGCAGTAATATGCTTCCTATATGTTGTGGCTTAATACCAAAACTAGCAAACCCAAGTAGACGTTCCATGATTACAATGTGAAATCTAGAAGGTGATGCAGCATATATTACGAATCTTCTTATAGTTTCCAGTTGTAGTAGTTTGCTTCCTATATATGTTGCTTAGTACCAAAACTAGCAACCCAAGTAGAAGTTCCATGATTACAATGTGAAATCTAGAAGGTGATGCAGCATATATTACGAATCTTCTTATAGGTTCCAGTTGTTTCCCAATTTAATCACAGCACCAAATTTTCTTTTCCTTTTGAAGTCGATCACTTGTCTTGCTTGTCTTCACACCCCACTTCCCAAAAGTAATAACAATGATTCCAAGTGCAAAACCGCCATTGGAAAAGTATATAAAGATAGGAGGGCGATCGGTGCAAATGAGATACCCGTATTGCATGCAATATAGACAAGTCAGCAAAAAATAAAATAAAATAAAACCGGAAATTACATTTTACCCCGTGTCCTTGGATCATAAAACATGGAATTTTCTCTAAAATATCGTGTTATAGTCATAACCAGAGGGTAATAATCGAACATATGAACTACACAGCATCTCTTAATTGATAGAAATTTATCCATACTTGGGCAACATTGATTTACAGGGTTGTCTGGCTGTAGATCATTTACAATTCAGAAGATCCCAACAAGACACACTCATCAATCACTAAATTACAATGTAATCATGTTGGGAATATTTCTCCAAACACAAGTAGGTTTCAAACTTGCTAACAGAAAAAGCAGTAGTGAAGGCTGAATGCAGCTTTTACCCCATCTAGTGAAGATAAATTGTCCCGATGAAGAAAATTTTAGGCCTTTGACATTCCCAAAGGTGAAGTACAATCCTCCAGGTCTGATCATCTGGTATAATTGGTTAACTTATAGATGCAGAACATCAATGGCGGAATGTCTTCACTACCTGCTCGATTCGTCGCCGGCAAAGAGGACAGTTGGTCAAGTGCGAAGAGCATGTTATACAACAGCACATATGACCACACCTGAAAATCATAACCACAATCTCATTTTTGAATTGTCAAGCAACAACTAAATTTTGATAAGTAATTGAAAATGTCATTAAAAGTGTAAAACGCCCCTAAGTACATAAGAAGTATACAAGAGGAAGCACCTAGTTAGATGGAGCAAAAAAAAAGAAGTAAATCACTACTACTAATGGACAGGAGAAACATAAGCAATTGTCTAAAGATACAAATTTTGTTTTTAAAAAAGATGTAATCTCCTCCAAAGTCTTCTTACGGTCATTTCTTTCTCTCCATAAAAGGCACGTAGGCACCATCTTGAACTTGAAGGAACAACTAAATAAAGTGGGAACATAAGTACTCTTGAAAGAACAAAGCTAAATGTGGATTTGGTAGTCTCAAATAAGAACCTGTTGACCTGTTGGTCACTAGACACCACACTCAGAGGAGACACTCAGTTGATCTATTTTCAGACAACAGTTTCACATGATTTGCCCTAACATGTTAGGCTAGTTGAGTACTGAGTAACTACTATGTACATACAACTCAAACTCAAACTGTTGCTCCCAAGAACTAGGGTTAAGCAAACATGAACCCTTTTCTCAATTCAGCTTCATCCGGAACCCATTGCCTTTTGAATTCTTGGCAACCATGCTTTTTCTCAAAATAAATCAAGTAATTTTTTCTTTTGTTATATAAAGTAACTTGTTGTCTTTAAATAAATGAAGATATCCTATTGAGTCAAATATTACTACCGAAAGTTAAAAGAAAGAATGAAGTGGGGCCCCCGGGGGGGGGGGGGGGGGGGGGGGGGGGGTGCGCTAGATGTCCAGCTCTACATATTGAAAAAGTTTGCATGGCATCCATCTATATATGGGTTGGAAAGAAATATATAAACTGCACCACCTCATAGACAGATTGGCATCTAAATAATTAACATTTGCCTAAAACAAGGAAAATACAGCTAGTTTTCTTACGGGACAAAAACGGCATTGTACTCCTGCTCAAGACATATGACACATATATCTGGCATTACTCTTTTGGCACCATCTGTTTCGTTGTCAGCCTTTTCATTTAAATCTGAAAAATTAGTTGGAATATTCAGTACCATATTGAAATAGAATCTGTGGAAGTTACATAATTAAGACCCTCAACGCTTTACCTTGATTATCTTGCCCTGATCTCTTGGCAGCGGCAGCCAGAACCCTGAATGTTCAGAATTTTAACTTCATCACAGATCAATCTTTTTTATTTCTTTCAAATATACATAATCATAATTTTATCAAAAAGAGGAGATTTCTTAAGTACACAAAGAAGATCAGTTACTTCAACTTGTTTTGAGTTTCCAAATAGCAATGATAAAACACCAGCACAAAATACCTTTTCTGCAACTCCAAACGTCGCCTTCTTTCCATAATATATTGGAAAGTACGCTTAGCAATGAGATAAACACCAAACACTGTCAAACCCATAGATGCGTACTTATACCATCTGTTAAACACATCTCTGTTAATCATATTTAAAAATTAAAAATTAAAAAAAAAAAAACATGCAGGTATATACACACAAACCAACCTCGCCCACTTCCCAAGATTTGCTATGAGCTGATCAATAGCTTTGGGAGAAACATAGAATGGTCCTTTATGGGGTCGTTGAATCCGAACTGTTCCAACATCATCTTTGACAGCCTGATCACAAGATTTAAACAATAAATAAATGAATAAAGCAACATCAAATCAAAATCCATCAAGGTCCATCATCCATGACCACAAGATGGATAAAATTTCTATGATTTATGTCTTTTTCTTTTTACAAGTATTTATGCATCATGTAGGTCTGCTCTCCATTTAATTTAAACATTTTGCTCTAATATATTAAATTCATAAATTTTTTAGTTTTTTCTAAAGGATCAGATTCATGAGAAACATATTGTGCTAGATGTTTTTCTGATAATATTATCACAGAATAGTTCATAGTGAAGGCACCGAAGGGAATGAAAGATCCAAGTTTACCAAATAAATGGTTGATTTATCGAGTAGAGCATGCATGGATCTTTTTTTACCCCCAGCCCTGAATTGTTCCAACATGTTAAATTTTCTTCACCCATACGGCCTTTGAATGTCATTACCCCCAGCCCTTTCTCTTTTTTCCTTCTTTTCCCCCAGCCTATTAATATGCATTACTCTGTGGCCACATGTTGACAGAGACTGAGCAACTTATAAAAGAGCCACCGAATTGAAGCAAATTGATCTGAAGTGGAAGCAAAACTTAAAAGAAATAAATAATAACAATTTTATGATAGACGAAATCTCCAAAAAAAAAAAAAAAAAAAAAAAAATCGGAATTAGACTGATTCAAGTCATCCAGTTTTTAAGTAATGCTTTCATATAATACTCAAAATGCTGCGTTCGTGGTAATCGCATGACATTGCAATGATAAAATATCATCTAAATACTAATTATTTCATTATTCATTTACATAACGATATCCTCTTAATTGTTCCTCATTGCAGTATAACACTGAACCCTAAGTTGATACTGTTTATATCCTTCCATTGGAGGCAAAAGAATTTAGTAGAATTTAATTATCATAGTACTCATACCTCACCAACAACAGTCAAGGAAGTACCAGTGGGAAGAACTCGTTCAATTCGCTTGACTCCAAGCATCTAACAATGTAAATGGCACACATTAATTGACCCAAAAATTCATTCGCTTGACTATAAAGGGATAAATTAACAAAAAATGGCATACCTTTAGGCCTTGAAGATAGTCTAATGTTCCACGAACAAGGGATCTTCCTGACTCTTCAAACACCTCACTTCCAACCGGTAATACAAAACCTGATGCACTTCGAGCTCCCACGACATATACACGGCCAGTTCCATCATCCTATTACATATGAACCACGGAGCCACCGAGAAATCCTATGAGTCAAGCTTTAGACTGTATATGAAGGTCAACTTTCTTTAACAAAAGATGTCAATTAATGCTATAGACTTTGGTTTAGCAATAGTTTCAGGGGAGAGAGTTACCAGATACCATGGAACCTCTTTACTCATGGATAGCATCAAAGCAGAATCCTGTATCCATGAGCCAGCATCATTGTGCTTCAAAAAATGTTGTTCTGCCTGAGATAGATATGAATACAATGTTACATACAGATTACAAACAACTAAAAGACAAAAACTTATGTAGTTTTCTTATGAAAAAAACAAAAGTCATTGTGCTCTTTGAATCAATAAATGTTTACCGTTTCCTCTACAATTACACCCCGTAAACCACTGAACTCACAGCTGATTGGGGTTTCAGAACCAACTCTTCCAGAAATTGTGACAACCAAAGGTAATATACACCCAGCATCCAAAAATTGTGCTGAAAAGTGAGAATGCAGCATTCATCATGAAGGAACATATCCGAGCGCACTTTTTTTTTAATGAATAACATAACCGAACATACAAATCACATTAATAATCAAACAAGTCATCCCTAGAAGAAGGTGCATGTGGAAGCACATTGAAAAACCTATATCTCAAGTTCTCAACACCCTTGGAAGACAAGGGGACACTTCACATGTTTTCTGGTTCATTTATTAAATTCAAGATGCTGCCATCCTAAGAATTGGGTTTGAAGATTTTCAAGATTGGTAGAACAGCTCACAAATGTCAGAATATAAACTAAATGAGCTTAAGCTTTAATAAATTCATCTCTTCCTATCAACTTAACATTTTGGAATAAGTGGTGATTTAACATGGTATCAAAGTAGAGGTCAAAGTTCGAACCCTATCTTCATCATTCATCTCTCAAGGGGGCCTAGGGTGGCTGTCCAAGCAAAATAAGCCGCTCTCAAGGAGGTTGTATTCCTCCAAATATTATTCCAAGGGAAGGGGGTGCTATCATGAGATACAAGGACATTATAGAAAGATCTAACATCAAACATCCTTCTCTTGGAGGGATTCCAACAAAGCTTGTCTTCACCTACTTGCCTCAACCTAAAGGAATACAATAAGTTTAAAAATGAAGCAAATGCATCAACCTCCCAATTGTGAGCATCTCTAATAAAGCTTACATTTCACTGATCAGTATCATTGGTTAACTCCAAGTAATCTATCATGGAATAATCCTTTACACAAGAAATACAAAACAAATCCAAGAAAATAACCTTAAGGACCTAATCCCCACACTATTTGTCATGCTAGAATATAATTTTGGAGCCATCTCCCATCTCAAATCGGGTATGCCTAAAAAACTCCTCCAGCCACTCCTAATATTTTTCCACAAACTTACCCCATACGACCCATGAACCTCATTAGAATACCAACCATCCCACGAGCTGCCATATTTGGCATCCACTACGACTTTCCACAAGGAATCTCTTTCATGCACATAGAGCTAAATCCATTTCTCCAAAAGAGCACGATTGAATAGAAGCAAGTTTAAGACCCCAATCCTCCCTCATCAATCAGAGAGCAATCCTTGAACCAGCTTACCAGGCGAAATTTGAACTCATCACCTAGCCAACCCCATAAGAAATCTTGTTGTAACTTTTTTTTTTTAATAAGTAATGTTGCATATCAAAAGCACAAAGGTGCGCAACCCTAGTACACATGAACTATACAAGAGAACGCTGAAAAAGAAAAAAATTAAAAAAAGCCTTAAACCCACAGAACAGGCTCTTCTCTTACCTTTACCCTGACTAGAGCCACTGCTTCTAACATCAAAATTAATGGAGCATTCCAAATTTTTAAGCTCTCTCTTTCCCTTAGGTTTAGAAGCACCCCGTCTTCTTGTTGTAACTTTTAAATGAGATTTGCAACACTAGCAGGAATGGGGAAAAGATGCAAATTGGACATGGTACTCTTTATTAAGGTAATCCTTCCACCCTTAAACAAGTATATCCTCTTCCACCCGGCCAAATGACACTCAATCTTCTCAGTAACACCATCCCCAATAGACTTAGACTTAAAAGGATCTCCCAACGAAAGACAAAAATATTTCATAGGCACGTGCATCCCAAAATATTGGTCACACCGTCAACATTATTGACACTACCCACATGAGCCAATTTTGACTTAGTCAAGTTAACTCTCAAACCTGGAACAACTTCAAAGCATAATAATAAGGCACGCAGAGAGCGTACACGTTTTGGGTTTCCTCCACAAAAAAGCAAGGTGTCATCTGCAAACAGAAGATGAGAAATATGAAGCATACTAATGTTCATAGACTCCTCAGAAACGCTTAAAAGAAAGCCGAGCCAGGTAGGCGGGCTTGAGACCCAGTACGAGGGCATTAAGGTGGCTTTAGAAGCTTTTATTTATCAAAAAGAAAAAAAAAAAAAAGAAAAGAAAAGAAAACCCCCATCTACAATAGAAGATGGCATTTTACTCGAAGCCCTCATAACAATTACAAATAGCAAAGGAGACAAAAGATCACCTTGTCTCAAACCACAAGAGCTATTAAAGAAACCAGGGGTGTCTCACCAAAACAAAAAAGTGTACCGAAGAAAAACAATGCTTTATCCAACTACACCATTCTCCCAAAAACCACACCTCCTCTGTTAGTATAATAAGAACTCCTAGTTAACATGTTCGCATGCCTTTTCAAAAACTAATTTGTAAATACCACTTGGCTCAACAAATCTAATTCTACTATCCAAGCATTCATTTGCTATAAGAACAAAGTTCAGGATTTGCCTACCTCTAATAATATGCATTCAAGGGCTCTGGTATAATCTTTCTATAACCCTTTTTCAATCTAATGGCTATGACTTTGGCAATTATCATGTAGACACCAGTCACTAGACTAATGGATCGGAAATCTTTAACATCAATACCCTCGGGTTTCTTCGGAATGAGAGCAATGAATGTAGCATTGAGGCTTTTTTCAAACTTGCTTCTGGCATGAAACTCATGAAACACCCTCATAACATCTTCTTTGATCACATCCCAGCAAGTTTGGAAGAAAGCCATAATAAAACCATCAGGGACCAACACCTTATCCCTATTCATAACTTTTACCACTTCCAAAGCCTCACTCTCCTCAAACGGACGCTCTAACCAAATGGCCTCCTCCTCATCAATGGAATCAAATGCACGAAATTTTTCCATCGAGTGGCTAACTTGAATAGGAGAACTAATTCCATCAAGTCGTTGATGGTAGCGCCATCGATTTTTGCCTCTTAACTTATTTTCTCCAATCTTGTAGCCCTCTCCAAATCCCAATA
Organism: Corylus avellana; assembly: GCF_965113065.1. Classification (NCBI taxonomy): domain Eukaryota; kingdom Viridiplantae; phylum Streptophyta; class Magnoliopsida; order Fagales; family Betulaceae; genus Corylus; species Corylus avellana. The sequence continues at coordinate 11,689,625 of NC_142490.1, read as the reverse complement.
ACTTTTTCTTTCCTCAGATTCTCTTCCTTGCATGAGGCTCTCTCTCTTCCTCCAAACCATCAAGAACACAATTCATCCAAGAGGGTTTTTTTTTTTTTTTTTTTTTTCCGTGTGTCGAATTCACCACATTACCAAACACCTGTTTGTTCCAGACTCTTAAATCAACTTTTAAGGCTTTAAGTTTGCAAGCCAAAGAGAAACTCAAAGAGCCTCGAAAATGATAGAAAGTCCACCACTGTTGCACTCTTTCCACAAAACCTTTGGCCTTCAACCACATATTTTCGAACTTGAAATATCTTCTACCGCCAGGAATACCTCCACAATCAAGGAGAATGGGGAAATAGTCTGAGCAAAGTCTAGACAATCTCTTCTGAGGCAAATTAGGAAATTGTGCTTCCCAATCCAGAGACACAAGAAATCTATCAATTCTAGACTAAAAGGGGGGTTCCCGATTATTTGACCGTGTAAAAATCCCTCCTATATGGAGAATATCCATGAGGCTTTGATAAAAAAATTAAGTCTACGAACTCCACTATAGCTGGATAAAGACACATGTCACTCGATCTTTAGTTAGGATAAACAAGTGACATTAAAGTCTCCTCCAATGCACCATGGCAAGTTCCACCAACTAATCAAGCCAGCCAATTCCTCCCATAAATACCTCCTATCACAGTCGGAATTTGGCCCATAGACACCCACGAAAGCCCAGGAGAAGCCATCTTTGACATTTCTAAAAGAGTAAGCCAAAATAAACTCCCCCCTACACTACTCAATTTTCTCCACCACCCTCCTATCCCACATAATCAAGATTTCACCAAAGGCCCCTCTAGAAGATAAATAACACTAATCCACATGATGACATCCTCACAAACTACGCATGACACTATTGGAAATAAACTCCAATTTAGATTCCTCTAAACAAATTATACATGCCTTCCATTGTCTGAGTAAGTTTCTAACTCTAAGGCGTTTGTCAGCTTCATTCAACCCTCTCACATTCCAAGATAACAACTTAGCTCTACCTCAACTAGAGCTACAACCTTTTGAATCATAATTGAAAGAGCACGATAATCTTTTTAGTTCTCTGTTTTCTCTATTGCCCAATTTGGAACTAGAGGCCAAATCCTTCTGATAATGGCTCACACAAGGCGATAAACTGCTCTTCAAAGCCTTCACACAATATCCCCACATGATACCAGATTTCCTTCACTTTCTCATGTTAACATAATCAACGATCACTTTCTCATGTTCTTCACCAGAAGACATTACATTGTAGCCCAAGACATAAACAAAGTTGGAGTGAGAGTGTGAGACACCCTTGGGTGCCTATGACATCAATGTGTGTTAGTATTTTCACTTAAACTTATTATGCACACACGCATATGCAAATGGCATTTATCACATTTAACTGCAGAAGGGATAAGGGGCCCAACAGAACTTATGTAGGCCCAACCAATTTCTCATAGTTATGGACAAAGACTAGCAAGTTGCATATCATGAATAAAGTTCTTATTTGTTACATGTTCTTCACTATGCACTATTATTGATATGCAACCATTTAGATCATCACTAGGGCTCAGCAATTCACGACCTAACAGAAGCAGCAGCCTCGTGCTGCAATTGGGCAACAGGTTCTATAAACATCCACACTTCATACATCAATCTAAATTCTATATCCACAAGAATTATATTCTCTTTGAACGTCTGAAACCCACAATACATCAATCTAAATTCTATATCCACAAGAATTATTTGTTGCTTTCAATCTGCATTGGAACAACAAAAAAGGCTATCCAAAAACAAATCTTTCAGTTTCTCAAAAAGGCACATACCCAATTCCTTCAACTGATTCACCCGAGTAACCGTCTTAAGAATCTCCGCATCCCTGTGCCATCATAAAACAACAAAAGGAACAAAATTATATCAAAAACAAAACCCCAAATTAACAACTAATTTTCCAAACTAAGCAACAGCCACACTCCGTGCGTGTGTTTTGTACAGAATTTAGCTCGATTTACACAAGTTTTTATTCTTTTACTGGATTTCGAATCAAATTCATCGTAATTTAAATTAATTGTTTACCATAATTATTTTCAAATAAAAACATTAGGGCAATCAAGCACGGACCTTCCACTGCTCCTTCCGAGAACGTAAAGAGCAGCTGCACTCAAACAGCAACTGAGTCCACCCCACGGAATCACCATCTCCAATCAGCTCCACCACCAAACCAAGAAACCCTAATTTCAAGCACTTTTTGTGAAGCTTTTCATTGCAGGTAAAAAAAAAAACGATCAGCAGAGAAGCACCGCGAAGGATTGAGAAAATCCAATCTGGAAGAAGAGAGAGAGGGAAACGATTCACGAAGGTTCGGGAATAGAATAAATAAAACTCGTAATTACAAGTTTTTATTTCTTAAAGAAAAAAGAAATACTATTCGTTTCCCGTTTGTTTCCCGGGGAAATAGAGATTGGAAAAGAAAATGTGAGAGAGAGAGAGAATCGGGTGCGAGGAGTGGAGGAGGGGGTGAAGTAAGAGAGAGGGAGTGTGGGGGATGCGCAGGCTTTGAGTTGGATGTTGCTAAGATACGCCCGCTGGGTGTCCACCGCTTATCGTGCGCATTGCCTCGCCACTTTGGAGTTGGACTAGCGGATGTCTGTCGTATAACTGGAGAAAGCGCACCGTTAAGTGTTTGTTTGTCCTCGTCCAGATTGTCTCTTCTTAACAAGATAAATAATTACGGTCTGCGACATGAAAGGGCACTTTCGTATTCATGGTTCACTATGTTGGATTTGACAGAAAGAGCATCCTTTTTATTATTATTATTATTTTGGTATTCAAGGGCATTAATGTTTATAACATGTTGCAGTAGTAGCAGCGGTTATTTTCTCATAATTACAATCTTAATTAGTTTAGGTGGTTATTCTATTTTAAATAATTGGTAATGGTTGTGGTCAAGTAACTCGTGATTATGCGGCTATTTTTGTTTTTTTTTTGATAAAATTACATGAGCATAAAGCTCTTACAACGTAGAGTATACAGTTCTAAAAAATCATAGTCAAAAGTTATGAAGGTTACAAAGTAATATAAATGACTTCAAGCTTTCGCTAACCCATGTACAATTACTTTTAAGGAACATATATGCTCCGTGCAAACTAGATCTAAGACATGGATAGCTCAAATAAAATAAAAAAAAAATTAAAAAAAACTAGAAACTAAAAATCCGTCCGTGAGAGTTAAGCCCCTACACCGATCTACTTCATCCTCAACCTGAATGCCAGGACAATATATCCATCATCAACCCGAAGACCAGGACAAACAAAAAAATAAAACACAAAACACAAAAACCTCACAAGCAGCAGCGGAGGAGCACGGCTATTGAAGTCTAATTATAAACTGGTTTTCATAATAATTTCTTTTTTTTTTTAATATAAAACTTTACATTTGTTAATTCAAAGGAGACAAAATGTTCATATTTCATAATATATTGTTAATTCAAACTACTAAATTATTAATGCCATTATTTATTTGTGATTTATCTCTTATCTCATATCTCAAATGTCATATGAGAATTATATATGTAAATTCATAATTCAAAACAATTATAAATCCAAAACAATTACAAATCCAAAATAATTACAAATCCAAAACAATTACAAATCCAAACTCAATCTAAACCAATTTACTCTACAAGGCTTCCATAAAAAACATTATAAATCCAAAACATAAAACAATATTACAAATTCAAAAGTGGATGTTGATGACAATGGATCTATAACTACAAACCTACGATTTTAAACTAATTTTCTCAAAAATTTAATAAACACATATAATAGGTACCACAATTGGTTAGTGATTTTAGGCTGTTATTAACAGTTAATAACCGCCCTACTTGTATATCCTTAGGCGTGATAGTAGCTTATATTTGATGGTGATTAAATCAATCAATATCCTAAATGGCCTAGATTGTAAGGAGTTGTATGTATTTACTTAGTTCGATTTGGCTATAGTTTCACCCTAATCTCACTAGAATTCCAATTGCATTAAGTGGTGGGTAGTAATAGTCTGGAGATAATAGTTCAATCCCAAAACCTAGTTCACACCTACTTTTTGCCATTGGACCAGTCACCCTTGGTGATTTCTCGACTAACTTAATACTTGAAAATGACACTCATGGAGCCTTTGATATTCTCCCGAGCCACCTTGCCGTCTCTTACCACCCCAATTGCTACTATGTTATGGTTCTTTTGTGGCCTTGATGTTGCTTTATTTGATTATTGCTCTTTTTTGAAAGCTCGATTTACAACATCAATGATTTTTTGCCCTTCATCATGCCTTGTCATCGCTCTCACCGGCCTCTCCGCTCTCCTTCGCCATTCTCAGCTCCGCCTTTCGACCTTCACACACCACCGTGTAGCGTCTAGCGTCTACCATACAACAGCACATGACACTCATGCGGCCTCTATTGGGAGCAGTGTCGCCTTGTCATTGCTTCCACCCCACAAACTGTTTTGGTTTGGTTCATTTGTTGTTTGTCTATAGTTGTTTTTGTTTCTATGTATTTTCCTTTGTTTTCTGTTGTATTCTGCTTTGGGTTCTTGTTTCCTTGCACTTATGTGATTTGATCAAGTAGAAAAAACTTCTGCATCCGGTCTTCATTCCTTCTTGTGACAGTTGTTGTTGTTATCAAATAGGGGTTTGAGTAGGGTTGAAGGATATTTTGAGAGTCATGCACATATATGCTTCCCTTACATTGGGAGTTTGGTACGGTTGAAAGATCTCGCGATGGTTATGCCCTTGCTTGTGGCCCCTGTTTTGGTTTTTGTATCGCTTTATACGGTTCTCTGAAAAGACTTGGTCAATTTTTGACCAATTTTTTACTATTTTGTTTGTATTTTATTCACTGTAATTTTTGTTTTTGGTCTATTGTTGGAGAGCCCACACTTTTTTTGGTGTTTTGAACCATGTAACACTTTTCCAAATTTGCTTTAAAAAAAAAAAAATGTTGTCAATACTTAGAGTCTAGTTGGAATTGTGTTAGGAAGCTTAAAAAACAATTTTAAGAATATAAGGAAAGATGGAGGAAATCAATGTTGTCAAGATATTTTATAGGAAAAAAAGTACACATAAGTCTTAAACTACCACCTTATTTTAAATTCCCCCAAATTATTAATTATGTCAATGTCCCTCATAAATTACTAAAAATGTCAATGTCCCTTCCAATGACAAAAATATCATTTATAAAATTAAAAAAAAATATAAAATTACATAAAAATAAAATAAAAAATAAAAAATAAAAACTAAACAAAATGAAGCCACCACCATGTGTTTTTTTTCTTCTTATTTTGTTTTTATCATTTGTTGTTTGGTTTTTTTTTGTTTTTTGTTTTTTGAATTTATAAGAATATTTTATTTTTTTATGGTCATTTTTGCCCTTTTACTACCATGTTAGCATTGAGAGAGACATTAAAAGAGAAAGAAAAATTATACACGTGACAAAAAAATAAAATCAGATTTTGTAATATTTCGAATCTAGTACATTAAAAAACTAATGCCTACAATCTAGGTGAGACAGTGAGAGCACACCATAATGAAGAGAAAAATTCATTTTCCCGCAATCAACCTCATTCTCATGTTCTATAATAAGCAACTATCCCCTCTTCTTTTCGGATTAGGACCCCTCAATTATTTTTTTTACCAATTTGAGATTTTATTATTATTAAATCATAGTCATACTTTATATATAACAATTCACAACATGTCAACCGTCACACAAAATAAATGTTAGCGTTAATAAAAGTATAAAACTTTGGGGTAATTTCACTTACCTTATGAAGTTACGCGCCTTTTGCAAACAGCTTACAATGTTCAAAGTCTCTCACTTTGGTGTATTTAACTTTGATTTCCTTCTACTTTTCCCATTCCATTAGGATTTTCTGTTAAATCCTAAAGGAAGGGTATGAAATTACTAAAATACCTTTACTGAAATTACTCATTTCATCGTTTAATTTAACTACAATATGTAACGGAAGGGAAAAAATGGAAGAAAATCAAAGTTCGATACACCAAAGTGAGAGACTTTGAACATTGAGGGGTGTTTGCAAAAGGCGCGTAAGTTCATGGGCTAAGTGAAATTACCCCTAAAACTTTAATGCGAGAGAAAATAATTTTTTTCTTTCTTTCTTTCCTCTCTTTTTGAGGTACACAAGAAGACGAAAGTTAACCCATTGACATCATGATATTCAAGTTATGCATGAACACCAACTCAGAAAGAACAACACTTGGAAATGGAATTAGCAATTTTATACCAAATATCACTTCACAATTTCTCAAGACAATACTTGGAAATCACCTGGAGTTAGTACAATCTTCTTGGATCAAAGAACTTCGATCCTAAGAGAGATTCTGCAGTCACTGAGGGAGGTGGGTCTGAATAATTTCCTGTCAATATCTGTGAGGAAACATATTCATTTGCAGCTTCTGTATAATGGTTTCCATCCCAATTCACATATTCAGCAGTATTATTGCATGGTGTTGCTGTCACCATGCTCCCATTCAGATTCTTGGTTTCCCCACAAGCAATTCGGCTGTCAAAATTCAATGGCGGCCCGCCATAACCACAGCAAGCTGCTAAAGGTTGTTTAAATCCTGAAAGCCAAAGTTCATGAGTAATCCAAAGTGCAGCAAACAAATTGAAAATATGAATTTCAAGATGGGGTAATGATAACTCTTACCATATTGAGAATAGTTTGAAATGAGGTTGAGTTTTATTGAGAAAATGTCAACATAAGTGATATTAGCATCAGGGAGCTGTGCCCTGAATTTTGTACAGAGATCATGTAATTGCATGTTGAATTGATTAGCAGCACGGTTGTGTGAGTTTACACATCCAAACTGGTCGAGTTTTGTTGTGTCTGTTCCAAATTTTGCAATGATTCTAGGCAAGCATCCAAGGGGACCAGTGTTATGAATCCAAAATTTCCTTCCACCCACATCATATAATTTCTGAAAAAGCACCAAAAACCAAAGAAATCTGTATTTGATTATTCTACAAAAACAAATTAAACTAACTTGCTAATTTGATTTAGGGAAAAGGTGGTACACAACCTTAAAACTGGTCTCAAACTCTGTTAGAAAAGTCTGAATCAAAGCAAGTACTTGGTCTTCTGATTTCGAATAAAATGCGCCATCAAGATCATTCTGACCAACATCAAACATGTAGAGTGCCTGCTTGAAAGATTTTTCTGAAGGAAGGTATTTCTGGAGTATTTTATCTGTAACACCCACCAGAATTTACTGAGCATTATCCTTAATCACACAATTGTTGTTACAAATACGTATCGGTTTAAGCTTTTGAAATAAGTGGTGATATAAAGCTAATACCTTTATCCAATAATTCGAGGGCTCTAGCCTTGAATTTGAGGAATTGAGCTACCTGAATCCCCAGGGAAAAAGGGCTTGTGGAGGCTGCATTGGCTGGAAGTATGGTAGATCCTCCAGTAGCAAAGTTGCAACCTTTCTGGAAGTTTGGTGCACCAACAGAATCCAAATATGGATTGAGAAACGGTAGGTCCATTGCATCCACTGCAGCAGATATTACATGCAATAGATTAGATAGCAGACTCTAATATATTCAAAATATATATCAAATTATATATATATGTTACTTAGAAAATCAATGATCAAACGGCCATCAGAGAATCGCCCAGATGGCTTAAGGAAGTAGGTTTGCCCATTGGGTGGTCCAACCGGGAAAGCAAATCCGGCAGCCAGGCCACCGGTGTCTGAATTTGAATCACCAAAGTTGAAGATAGCCGGAAAACTGAAGTTGGTCACAGGGATAACAGTAGGAAAGATAGAGAAAGTTATGGCTATGACTTTAAAGATGCAGAATTTAGGAGCCATGGAGAAAGCTGGGCGGGTGGATCAATGAATGAAACAAATTATAATTGAATGGCTTTTTGTCCTTAGATGTGGCTGGAATGTGAAGATTAAATTCCTTTTAAGTTTTGTAAGCAAATGGAGTGTCTTGCAAGTTGAACTAAAAATCATCGAATGCTTTGTCTCTTTCTTTTGGCCTCTATATCAGTTTAGCAGATTGAATTAGAGAAAGTTTTTCAAACCCAATTTACAGGAAATTAAGTAAACCTCAATTTTCTAAAATCACTAGTTCAATCCGGGAATGGGAGAAAACCAAAAATTAAAAATTAAAAAATTAAAATGATGTAATTATATAATTAAATAAACGAATGTTTATGATTGAATTGAGTTCAAGAAAATTGTAAAAAAGTTGTGGATGTAGCATTAATTTTTTAAAATAGCTAAAAATCTTCTTCTTCTTTTTCTCCTGAAAAATAACTTTTCAAAAACAGAAGAAAAAAAAAATTGGTGGAAAATATTCAAATTCTCTGACTTTATAATTTGCATTATCACAGTAATCCACTAATTAAAATGGATTTGACTTAAGTGCTATAAAAAAATTAATGAAAACTTTGCTATAATTTTTTTAACGGTTTAGATTAATTTTACTCTTTTATTTTATTATTTATTTTTTATTTTTTATTTTTTTAAATCTCATGGACCAGTTGAAAAACTTTTAGAGATCAAAATTAATATTAGCGGTTGGTTTGAGTTTGCAATTTCAAAAAGTGCAATATTAAAATAGCGATTTTAAGATGTACGATTTGAAATGTGATTTTTAAAAACGCAGTTATTTGTCTGACAAAATCGCAATTTGGCATTTAAAATCACAGTTTATCCTTTAAAATTATGCGTTTTCAAAAAAACACAACTTTGCATGCAATTTAAAAACGCAAATTTTTTAGGTTTTTAAATCGTAATTTTTAAAAAACGCAATTCCAAACGATCAATTTTTTGCGATTTGGTTTAAAATCGTACTTTCTGTGTGTGAAATCGAATACCAAATGCACCCCAAGTGCATCGAAGGATATGGGATGGGCTGTGCCGGGCTTGGACTTGAAAAACTAAACTCGGCCCAATACACCACAAAGCTAAAACCCTCGAATCGGAAAGACTCCCCTTAAACCCCCTCTTCGCCTCTCTCAGCGTATGAAGCTCTGCGTTTCTGAGCTCTAGGGCTTTGATTCTGATTCCCAATGGCTTCAGTGGTTCTCAGAAACCCTAACTCCAAGCGCCTCCTCCCTTTCTCCTCCCAAATCTACTGGTGCTGCCGAGGATCCACTCTCTCCTCTCCCACCGATTCGATCTCTGGAAATGACAGAGCTTCCGCTCACACCTCGTGGCTGAGATCCATGGCCACCTTCACCCGAACGTAAATCCATTTCCCTTGTCATCGATATGTATATATGTATGTACGCGTCTATGTGGGTGAGTGTGTGCATATATGTATGAATGTATGTTCAATTTTGTATGGGACTAAGATCGAATAGTGGTAATGGAAAGCTGGAGAAGTCTAGGTGGTGGAAATGGTGATTAAGCAAGGTGGTTAAGTGATTGAATGTGGTTGTGACTTCGAGATTTTTAGGGCGTGTTTGGAGGTAGTATAAACAAAGTTCCCATTCTGAAAAGTAGTTATTAGGTTTTGGTAGCAGTAGCGATTTTAATACGTTTCTGTTGTTTCTTGATTTCATCTAAGTTTGAAAAGATGATCATTTTCTGTTTCGGCTTCGCATAGAAGAAAAGCAATTTTTTTTTTTTTTTTTTGGTGATTGTAGTTACTTTTTCATAATTTAGGTAGTAGTCTGAATTAGGCTTGAAATTGGTGCAATCAATTATGTGTATTGGATTCTCCGTTGTTTAAGCTATAATGTTGCTCATATATGCAGGGTGTAAATTCCTGTGTTGTTTCCTTCTTAATATTGGTGGTTTGTTTGATTTTCTTTTCCGACAGGAAACCTCACGTGAATGTGGGAACCATTGGGCATGTCGATCATGGGAAGACTACTCTGACTGCAGCTATAACAAAGGTTTGGTTGTTGTCTATTAATTTGGTTGCATCTGTCTGTGGAATATATTTGTATTTCCCAGTTTTTATTTGGGTCACTTGGTGTTTTTCCTAGGTGACTAATATGTGGACTACAATAGTGAATTGTATAGTATGAAAAACAAAACACTTGGCTGACCAAGTTTCTGAAATTTTCATGTGATGCTTTTCTAGGTGCTAGCAGAAGAAGGTAAAGCTAAGGCTGTTGCCTTCGATGAAATTGACAAGGCCCCAGAAGAGAAAAAGAGAGGAATTACTATTGCAACGGTTGGATACTGTTTTCTTGTTTTGTCCATGGATACTTATAATGCTATGCCATTCCATCTTGCTTCTTTTTACAAATTCGGATCTTGCTTGTTTAACAAATTCATCTTCTCAAAATATCTTTTCAGCTTACCTTAGGAGTAATATTTTACAGGCACATGTGGAGTATGAAACTGCTAAACGACATTATGCACATGTAGATTGTCCAGGACATGCAGATTATGTGAAGGTAAGCTGTACAATTTATTTAATTTCGTCAGGAAGGAAGTATGTCAAACCCCATTTGAGTTTTGCAACATTACCACGACCTGAACAATCTATAAAAGTGTTGTAGGAAATAGATTAACCCTTACTGAAACCAATTCACTTTTGTACATTGTATCAGAATCTACATATGCTTAATCTTGTTTCATGAACTTATATATATTTATATGAGTGTTTGGTTTAGACATGTTAACATCCCTTTATGACTACGTAAATAAATCGCAGATTGGTTTGAATATGCAAACAGAAATTAGGTGAAAATGAAACATTAGTTCAATTAGCTTCAAATATGACCTCTCATTATTTTTGACTCGCATCTCTGTGATGACTTTCACTTTGAACGTAGCTAATTAACTTGTTATACCTTATACACCAAATTCATTTGTTTCTAAAGGATTTCTGCAAGTCAGTTGTATCTGAAGTTTAAATAATTGCATATCTCTTCATCTTTGGCCTCATGCACCCGCTCATGATTTGCAGAACATGATTACGGGTGCAGCACAAATGGATGGGGGTATTCTTGTTGTATCTGCCCCTGATGGCCCCATGCCACAGACCAAGGAACATATTCTGCTTGCGCGCCAGGTGAATATCCTACTATTTGGGCTTGTAAATTTTACCCTTCGTACTTGTTGTTTGAACTTGTAGAAATGGAGTGAAGTATATAAGGATATTTGAATGCATGCACGCAGGTTGGTGTGCCATCACTTGTGTGTTTTCTAAATAAAGTTGACGCTATTGATGATCCTGAGTTGTTGGAGCTGGTGGAGATGGAGCTCCGTGGTAAGCCTGGCTTTTTGAGAATTTGTTATATATATATATATATATATATATATATATATATATATATATATATATGTACTTTCACTTATGTTACCTTTGACTCTACTACAAGTGTTTCACGTAGCTTATGTATCTGGCAGAGCTTCTTAGCTTCTACAAGTTTCCTGGGGATGAGATCCCTATCATTCGGGGTTCAGCTTTGTCTGCTTTACAAGGCACAAATGAAGAGATAGGCAAAAAGGCTATCCTTAAACTAATGGATGCTGTGGATGAATACATTCCTGACCCTGTACGCCAGCTTGACAAGCCTTTCTTGATGCCTATTGAAGATGTCTTCTCAATTCAGGTAAAAGTGCAACCGTTCAGCATCAATTGTTAAGCATTCCTTTGGTAAAGGGAATTGCACTTTAGCAAGAAGGAATTTTATTTCTTTACTCATTCTCAATATGAGTCTTTGTTTTGTCCCTTTCTGAATCTTCACGAGGAATGTATTAAGGCTGTGATGGACTATATATTTTTCTCCGCATTGATTTTTTGAGGTTTATTGATTTCAGTAGATCTATGGAATAGTAAAGTGAGTAACTAAGGTATTGTTACTAAAATGTCTTCGTTTTGCAATTCAACTGTTTTATGACATAACCTTTTTTTACTGGGAAGCTTTTGTTTTTCAATACTGCTGTTAGTAATGTGCTGAAAAATGAGGATGGGTTCTTTTTTTCTTTTTTTTTTTGGTACTTGTATACTTTAGACTCTATGCACAGAGATTCTTTTTTTTTTTTTTTCCTGGAACTTCAAATTAGTGTTAAAATTTTCTGTTTGTTTAAGGGGCGTGGAACAGTTGCCACTGGCCGTGTTGAACAAGGAACCATTAAAGTTGGTGAAGAAGTTGAGATTTTGGGGTTAAGGCAGGTAAGTCTGGAATCATGTTTTGTTGTCTTATATCTGGGAAAATTCGTTGGGTATTTCCTTCTCAGTAAATAGCTGATTACTTGCTCTCTATTTTGATAATGAATCTGCCATTACTGATGGGGCAGTCTCCTTTTAGCTTAGATTGGCTTTGACCTTTGGTGGAAGCTCCTCTTCAGATCTTGTAGCCAAAATCCATACTTGGAATGGCTGGTTCTAATATTGGGGTTCTTTCCCTGTTCTATGTAGGGTGCTCCTGTGAAAACTACAGTCACTGGTGTTGAAATGTTCAAGAAAATATTGGATCAGGGGCAAGTAAGTGATTGATTACACCTTGAGCTACTTGCACAGCTGGGATTAAACTAATGGTGGGTTGTAAATGTTAATAGGCTGGTGACAATGTGGGTCTTCTTCTACGTGGTCTAAAGCGGGAAGACATTGAGCGTGGTCAGGTAAGTAGCACATATCAAGCTTTAGAAAAATGAGTGCTGGACCTGGTAGCATCATGAAGAGCTCATATGTTACTTAAATTAGTTTATTTAGATCTCAAAGTGTACTTTTGCTTATGGTCACCAAAATCTTCGTTGAAATTTCCTGGTATATTTTGTGAAACTTAATTTAATTACTTGATTCTGCTTCAATTTTATGTTGTATACTCTACAGAGTAGTCTCAGTGAATTGGCTTTGATTATTAAAGATAACTGAAATTGTATGCTGCATGACAAGATTTTGATCAGTAGTGCCTGTGACAAGCATGAAGAATTTAAAAATTGTATGGATGTAGGCAATTTGTATCGTGAAGATGAGTTTTATAGGAAATTGCTTAACTACATTTTGTAGGTAATTGCCAAGCCCAATAGTATTAAAACATCCACGAAGTTCGAGGCTGAGATATATGTACTTACAAAGGATGAAGGTGGACGCCATACAGCCTTCTTCTCAAATTACAGGCCTCAATTCTATTTGAGGACTGCAGATATCACTGGGAAAGTAGAATTGCCTGAAAATGTTAAGATGGTTATGCCTGGGGACAACGTGACTGCAGTTTTTGAGTTGATTTCACCTGTTCCACTTGAACCAGGTATGTCTAAATTAATTAACGAAAGGAGTTGCTTGTATGATTTTTTTAGGCATTGTAAAGATGCAGCATAATTTTTACCCTGCTAAAAGTGTTGTACCTTTAATATTTATTGTATTTCATGGTAAGATGTCTTAGAAAACAAAATTTTTCATTACTTTTTTTTTGTGTGTGCATACTGGGGTATTTATGAATTAGGCAGGCACCATAAGTTTTGAACATGTACAACCATGTGAAAAGGTAACCTAGTTGAAGACACTGGATTTGCTTGCATCAGTTGCTTGTATATTACTTTAATTCTAGTCATTGAGTAGACTACTTCTGTCATTTCTTTCCTTTGTAGACCTTCCCATTTACATGCCAGAAATAATTTTGTTATACTCTCCATATAGGTTGTCTTTTAGCCCAATGGTTGTGTTTTTGTTGTATTCATGTGAAGTTTGTGTGTGTGTGACATGCCTAATGCCTTGGCATGTATGTTACATTTGCAAGTGTATGTGATATTGTAGATGGCAGATATGGGTTATGGACAATCCATTAGCATTTTATTTGTCTGCTGCATGCAAAATATGCTCTCTCAGTGGTAAAAAACTTAGTGTTTTGCTTGACTCTGTTTCTGTATTTCTTGCTTCGTTTAATGCATAGGACCATGTGTGTTCTGCTGAAAATCATTAGTTTATGATTTCCGGATATGGTGTATTTTTTGCCCCTATTCCATAAAACTTGTGGCCTAGTTAAAGAGTCTGAAATACTGGAAATAAGACCTTATTTATTTCTTCTTTTCAATCTAACAGGGCAAAGATTTGCCTTGCGGGAGGGAGGCAGAACGGTTGGTGCTGGTGTAGTCTCGAAATTAGTGAGCTGAGTCCACGCTGCTTGATTCTTCAGCTTTTATTCTGTTCGTTTGCTGGAGGAAAACAAAAGACCTGACTGTTATCTCTTGGATTTGGATACACATGCCATGTGGTTATTACTTTCAAAGTCCACACTTGATGAAATGTTTGCTCTAGGGCATTACGAGAGAGATCTCTAGTGGTATGAAATTGAGTAAATTTAAAGGAAGTTGATCTTCGTTGTTACTTTTTGCTGTGCACAATTGGTCAAAATGATCTTGATCGGTACTGAAATAATTCTGTCCTTGTTATTAGAAATAATCAGCTAATCGATGTTGTGGACTTTTATGGTGTTGCAGGCATGGGGATCCACCAAAATATTACTTATATTTTTTGAAACATTATATATGTTTTGAGTTATAGGCATGGGATTCTGCCCAACAAAAAAAAAAGCCCTTAAGACTTTTTATAGATGTTTTCTTGCTAACCTTTTGAATGATGGAATAGGATTGAAATGGAGGAATTGCTTTATGGTAAAGTTTTATTTTGTTAAATCTAACTGTGTATATGATACCATGTGGTGAATATGTTGCCCTTTACAATTGTAACACCACCTTGAATGATGTGCTTAGTGCTCTCTTGCATTGCTGTCTATTTAAGCAAGCCCAAGTTGATTCAAGAGTAATATGCATTTTAAGTGAAAGTTGCATTTATGCCAGCGATTGTAAACCATGGAGATCGGAAAATAGTAATCGGCCTTGGGAATCCACTTTTATCTGTTTAACGATACTGGCTTGTAAGAGGCTGCTACCCACTGTTTCTTCCATCACCACAAGTCATTTGTAGCTACAATTTAACGAAAGAAAACTTTGATCCCGTATAATTGCCCAAGAGTTGCTAATTCAGAGATGTGCATGTTCCGCTAATGAAGTAACATAAACCACCAGGCAGATCAAGCTGCTACTTGGTTGTAGTAGTGAAATCATATAGCCTGCAAAAGCTTCCTGCTGCATTGCTGACTATTCCATCATCTCAAGGACCACAGCCAACGGGGTTTGGGCAAGCTCTCGCTGTCTCATTGCGTGGGATCGGAATCCGTCCACAGCAATGAGCACAGTAGATGTTTAAATTTCTTCAACAAAATCAACGATTCTTTATCAAATGCCCAAATTTCTTCAACAAAGTGAATATGACTTTCAGCAAAGCCTCCGAAGAGGTTTTGCGGGTACTCAACTCCACAGAAGTTGGTCGAGATATCCAGAAAAGGTCCACTACAGAAAGGCTAATACTGTAGCATTGTTAACTGGACAAAACACATTAGTGACTTGGTCTACTGATTCTATGGGAAAAGAAAAAGACCAAAAAGAGAGATCACTTAGAAGTCAAAATACAAAAAACCCCTTAATTGCATGCACAAAACTGTATGTATGGTACATTTTATACAAGTTCTGCTCCAGTCCTTAACAATGTAACCCTCCTAATGTTAAAATTATAACCTATTAGTGGCACATCAACTTACAGGAACAAGCCGAGTGGTGATGAGGTGGAACAGAGGTTAATGTTGGGTTTCATTTCGAGCAAGCCAAATGAACTTGAGCCTGCCTGATCATCATCCAACTTCACTATGGCATTTACAATTACAGTCACCAACCACCCTGTTAAACTGTTTCTCCAAACCATGAAATTATATTTCATTTCTTCTCTTGATGCTCATGCAAACCTCAACACCGCTACAGCCATCAAAGCTGCAGCTCTAAAGTAAATCTCATGCACGCTCTTATCCACTTTCCTTACCATCTCCTCTTCCTTCAAACCCAATTTCCCAGAATTCTTGCTGATATAGATGATGGTGTCTCGAAGTTTATTCACTGCCCATGAGAGCCAAACCAGCCCAAACCCAACTCCGGTGCTAAACAGTCTGGAAGCACAGAATGGTACCCTCCCGCAAGCCAATTTGGTGACAACAGAGAAAAGTACGGCAAGGCCGGTCCCAGCAATTCCAGCAGAAAATTGGGTCAGGAGCTCAGGAAGCTCTGGGCCAGATTTCTTTAGAGAAAGGACTGCTGTTTTTCGATGGCACTTCTTGTTAACCATTAATGATAGAAGGCTCTCACATGCATGGAAATAGTTCTTCTTGTACATATCCCTCTCTCTGCCTGCTTTCTTACTATTCTTCTTCTTTGGCGATGGTTTGACCTTTATTTTCTCAGGACTGTTAAGAATGTGACATACAGCATACAACAAAATCAAAGTGTTAAACATCTAAAGCATGGAAACAGCTGGAAGAAAGTTCATGTGTGCGCTCATCAACAAATTCAATTACAACTGAAAATTTTACTTTTGGGAGAAATGTAATCTTTGACAAAAAAACAAAGCAATGAATGCATCCATGCATAAAATATGAATCACCAGTGTCAGGTATTCAAATAAGACGAAAATCTCAACCAATGGAATGTTGATTAGGAACACCATTCTAATCCATGGAATCAGTCATATATGAAGGCCCTAGTCCTTTTCATATTGCTAATATAGTGGTCACTGAACCGTGCTTAATGGGGCCACAAGATCAGATCCAGAATATAGTTTGTTCAATTTTTTTGTTTTAGATTGTTATGCCAATTCTGCAGCTTACCAAGTGAATATGCTCTGGTGAGTTTGAATATTTCTGTCATAACCAATATACGGAGATCTACTCCTTCAAACCATTTTGTGCTAAACGGAAACTGTTTAGCACAAAATGCTTATAACCAAGGATTTTTTTATTGGTTATCACTGTTTTAAATACTTTGTCTAATTGTCATAAAACAATTAAGTTTTCAGTGTTTTATTTTCTGAAAACAATTTTTGAGTTCTTTCCAAACACATTTTTTGGTATCGAAAAATGACACAAAACATTTTACTGTTCTCGTTCTTGAAAACATGCTTTTGAGAACATTTTTTAGAAAATAGATCCAATTCAGCCAAAGAAACTAGATCATTGTCATATACCTCTTCAAAGGGGCAAGAGTTGTTGCTTGAAGCTTCAAAGAAGACCCATGAACATTGACCACTGCTTCATTGCTGTCCAGCCTGCATAATATAATGACTAATCAGGTCTTTAAGAAAAACAATGACAATAAGGAATGGTTGAAATATAAATAAAAATTCAAAATCATATTGGAAACCCATTGCTGTCAACTTCAATGCAACATCATAAATTCATTCAACAATATCAGTTTAAGCAAGGAGTTCAAACAAGATATAATTCAGTAAAACAAGTAATCTAGAACTAGCATACTTCTTCTGGGTACTAGAATGTGAGTTAGTTCAGAACTTATAGGGGAAAGGAATTGGCAATGCAAATTAAGTAACGGTCAATTCTGACTTCACACTCCACATCGGTGAACAATGTTGCGGACTAGAATAGGTTCAAGCATGACACAATTCATGCTGATATTTTCATCATTTCTGCTGCTCATTGTAATCAAAGTATAAAATGTTCCTCATCATTCTAAATTCACCAACTTATTAGTTTGAATTGACTTGATATGAGTCAATGGTTCAGCAATACTAAAGAGTCAGCCCAAAGTTCCATAGATAAAACAAACTTGACCCTCTAATAAAGGCCTATAGACAAGCAAAAATGGAATGGAGTAAAAAAAAAAATACCTAATGACATAAAATAAAGAGTGCTAAGAAAGTCAAGCCAAGTGGTGAGGGTTTTTTTTATTAAAAAAAAAAAAACAAAAAAACAAAAATAGATTTGATAAATGTCATTATATGAAATATATCGAATCAAGAGGTGCACAGCAGATTTGAGAAACCAAATTAATTAGTTAATACCATATGCTAAGCTAACTGAAAATAGTCATGAGATCAAGTAAAATGTTAAAAGAACGCTCATATAAAATGACTTTTGATACCTTATAAAAAATAAAAAATAAAAAATTTGATAGAAGGACTGAGACAACCCTCCACAAAAATTTAAACATAAAACTCCAGATGCACATAAATTATACGTGTGTAAAATCAACTTGCATATAATTCTGGTTGAAAACAAAACAGGTCTAGACACCCATACCTACTATAATGTGGGACCAACATAGACGGCTTTCTCCACTTAGGTGAGTTTCCTGATAAGTAAAACTCAGAAACAACTGAAAGTAGATCTTTCACCTCCACCTCAGTACCCTTGAATACGACCCGACCATCAGGGTGAACCATAACGTTTGAACTACGGGCCAAATCTCCCACAAAGTCCAGGCGAGGCTTCTGGGCATAAAGTCTGCAACTAGGATAAATAAGAGAAGGAGCAAACGGCTGTTGATACACATTAGTTGTCAATGCTTGTAGCCCCAACAAGTCAGATAGCAAAGACATATCTAGTTCACTTCTCTCTGCTTCACTTGGTCCGGACTTGAGGAAATTCAAGATTTTTTCATGTTTTGTGCATTGCTCAGCAATGCCAAAGCTAAACAGTATTGAGTCTGGGTTATCATCTGCATTCAAAAAATTGAGGCAAATAAGATTACTTCAGCACAGAGCAAATATGGAGAAAAGCAAAGAGTAATTAGCAGTGAATCATTCTACATGTCATCCTACCAAGAGACAAACAAAGTGCTAAAAAACCATGTCACCAGCTATGCCCCCACCTCCAATCATAGTTTCCTTCAGCCTTTTATCCATTGCCCTACCATTATAAAGGATATCATTTAACAATTCAGACCCATCTTTTGATTAATACTAATTTTTTTACTTTTTTATTTTTAATCACTGGATTTATTGCCTTGCTCTGCTTGTGCTTATTCTCACACATGCACAGACAAAAAAAATGCAAACATAGACACACTCCATATACAAGAGCCCAATATTCTACTCAATATGGCCAAGGAAAAAACAATTTAACAAACAAAATTGAGATGTCATCAAAAGCCCAGGGTACATTTATAAACAACTAAATCTATAGGGTTGCATTTGACAGCATTTCTTACAATAGGAAGTTCTTCACGAGGGGCAAGATTGCAAAATAGCATTCCTCAAAAGGCAATTAGTCCAATATAAAATAGAAAAAGATGTTTGCTGAATGCTACCCATGTAGAGTTTTCTTTTTCTTTTTCTTTTTTTCTTTTTGGGTACAGGTGCCAATGACAGCATATGTTTGCAAAAACAGAAAAGGGAATGATAGCAAACTAGGTCTGCTTTAAAGGATAAACTGAAACTAGTATGACTCCACAGCTTCATGTGAATGGCCACACAGTTTGCAAAAAAAATTCTTTTCATTGTTTCTCTTGGATGAAATTAGCCTTCCTTCAATATCCAATGGAACGAGAGGTCCACCAAACATTTTTTTTTACATGCTACAACTAAAAAATGAGATGAATAGAGTCAAAAATAAATCAACAGCAACACAAAGCACGATTTACTAATTTCATTTCATATATCTTCAGACATCCCTTTATTAAATGATTAGTAATAATGACCTCAATCACTAAAGGGAAATGATCTTCAAACAACCATAGCATCCAAAAAATGATTGGCAAACCTTGCACGTCAATGAGAACAGGCTTTTTAACAGTCGAGTCAAGCTGGACAAACTGACTAGACTTGGACAACCCACTTATGGGTTTCCACGGCTCCTCATACTGATGTGGCCTCAAAGTAAGTGATCTTGAGCTTATTATCTCATGTCCAGCTCCAGAACTTGGCAAAAGATGTTGAGAATCCTGCATTGAACAATATTTAAAAGAAATCAGTTTTCAAAGGAAACAACTAATCATGGGACATGCCATAGTATAGACGCAGGCAGTGAAAAGCAAACTTGTCAATCCAATCAAGCAAACAACAGAATTGAGCAACAATAAAAGTAGGAACTAGATGCTCAAATTTTTATCAATCCTAAGGTGTAGCAATCCAATTGCAATAACAAGCAAAACATTACTAACAGTAACAAAACCTTTGAAAGCTATACTGGAGGCTATTAAATTAAGATACAAAAACACATAGGAGGCCAATGACACAAAACTAATGTCCTGTTGAAAGTGCTTTAGAAGATTTCATCAACTGAAAACATGAAAGTCAAAATGAACACAAATTAATGTAACAATACAGAATAGCAATCTAATTAGAAGTCACAATCTCAAACTTCAAAAAACTGAATAGAGATATGAAGAACTACCCAAAAAAGCCAAATTTAGAGTTACAACCAAATGACAGAGTCAGGCATTAAACAAAAGGAAACTCAATTTCAGGAACGGCAGAATTCATTAGCACAGTTCACAACTTCACATAAGAAAGGGAGAAAAGCTCAGTCTTCATGTTAGCACTAAATAAGTGAATTACATGCGAAATAGAGTTCTTAAATCATCAAACCAGCTAATAATCACCTCAATTATCATTTGACCATGTGAATTGACAGTTCAACACAAGCTACTACATAATTAAGCCATAACAAAGTAATTTATTATCCAATTGTGTTAAAACACGTTAACAATAAATTGACTTGAATTTATACCTAAGTCACTAAAACATGAACTTGAACCAAATTAGAATTATCATCAGAAATGCATCAGCATCGCCGATACCGCAAAGAACTAAAATTCAAATTATAAGCAAACAATTTGACCTGTAATTTTTCTCAAATAGGTGAATGCCAATCAGCAATCTAAACAAATAAAGGAAAACCCAATCAGAATCCCATCAAAACCGGTAGAACTATCGCATAGATCCACAACCTAAACGCTACAAGATGTGAACCCAATAAAACCCACCTGAAACATAAGCTCAATAAACCAAGCTGGATTAGCACATACATGAAACAAAACAAACTATCTTTAAAACATGAATCCCAATAAAACCCACTAAAAATTAAAACGTATTTCCACAACCCAGGTCACCAAACCCATTAAAATCAAACAGTAAGCAGGCTGATCATCCAATTCCTAACACAAACACAATAAAACAAGTATCAAAGACTTAACATGGCGGCAACCAAAATCAAACAAACCCAACAAAATCAAATAATCAAGTTAGAATGGACTTGTGCCATACCTTGAGGACTCTACCTTGCTCTTGGTGCAAAACAAGCCCGGAAGGGTACCCATGAGAAGCCATCAAGCAAAGCTCAACCACCATACCTATAAGAAACCCAGTTCAGAAAACAAGTTTCAGGAACCAATTTCTCTTTTTTTGTGCCTATGTTACACCACCATAAACTTATCCATCAAAATCCAAAGACTCACAACTTGGTTTTTTGAGTGGCACCTAATAATAACAGGAAAAAAGAAAAAAGAAAATGGATTTTTGTGCTCCAATTCTTTGATCCAGAATCTTCTGAATAGGAGGATCTGTGGTCAGCACAGCCTTGAGATAATCAAGGCTGTACAGTTGTAATACCGAAGTGGACAAAAAGCTGTCTTTGTTACTTCTTGGACTTACGTGGGTATTGGGTTCTCTTTTTTATTGGCTCTCCTTTGTCCTTACTGTATTTTTTTCTTGGCTGTGTGCCTCCCTCATGCTGACCGTTGGATAAGAATCATAAGATCAAGATTGTGGGCAACCAATGAACAAGCATTTACTTCTATGACTGATGCGACAATTTTGTTAAGAGACTGATGGGAGAAGCTACCATTTCTCTACATTCATTTCCACACACCTTAACTTTCAAGAATCAAAACAACCCTAGAATATTATATTTGGGATCAATTTTTATTGAATTTTAAATTGACAATAATTTTAAAAATTACTTAAAAGTATATAAAAATAAATATGCACAGCATTAGTCAAAAATCTATGGCAGCCTCAAGAGCTAATTGATTTAAAGCATTCATAGCAGCTTTACCAAAATAATTGAAAATATATTTTTAATTATTTTAATAACTCACTTTTTTAGAGTACACACAGCAGTCTCACTACTTTAACAATTAATTTTCACTATTTCATTTAAATATTATTTTTAAAGATTTGTTTATTCATTCTTTAACTTTTATATTTTTGAATGTTTGTTAATGGTCTATTTTAAGAATATTTGTCTTATTCTAACGGTAATATTTTTAAAAAATTGTAATATTTCCTTCACTTTCTTAGTTTTAATTTCTATTGGAAGAAATATAATGTTTTTCATGATTGATTTTGAATTGTTAGTAATGTCGGCTTATATACACTCCCATATCAATTCTGAAATTTTATTTATTTATTTTTTTTAAAAAAAAAGAAATTTTTTGTCTTTAATATCATTCAACAGTAATAATATTTAATGCAATTATATGGCATAATATATACTTTGATTTCATTGAAGAGGGAGAGAAAATAAAAAAGAAGGGAGAGAGGCTAAGAGAAAAGGGAAAGAAAAAGTAAAAAAAAAAAAAAGATAAATGAAAAGCAGTAAGGAAGAGAGAGAATATATTTGTTTAATGAATAGGTGAATAAATATTAAATAGTATATTTTAAGTTTGGTGAGCATTGTTCACCTCACTGCTTTTTTTTTTTTTTTTTTTTTTGTTAAAGTGGTAAGGCTGAAAAGTATACATTTAAGCTATTTTGATTAAATTAACTCACTAAAATAACCAAAAAAATAAATTTGACGAGGTTGCAAAGAGTGCTCTTATTGGCGTTATTCAAAGGAGTAGCCAAGATTGTCACACATTTGAAGGTTCAATTACCAATAGGTTTACGGGGACAATGATTATAAATTGCCAAATCATTTAAAAATATATATATATTTTTTTAATAAGGTTTAGAAATTTCCAAATCATTTACCCAATCACTTCATCAACTCTATACTATAATTACCAAATACCAACCATCCATGCACATAAAAATGACGACTTTTACATTACATTTCTCCATTAAAAAAAAAAAAAACTAATTTCTCTTTTAACGAGAAGGAAAAATGTATAATAAATCTCTTAGTCAATTCTTCAAAATTTAAAACTTTCTAAGTTTTTTTTTTTTCAAAAATTTAGTCCTTGGGTCAATTGAAATGACAATAAAATTTTTGTCGTCAAAATTTGTTAACAGCCATTAGGGCCAATCAAAATGCACAATTTTACCTTATTAAAATATTAATTTTGTATTAATTTAATTTAAAAAATTACCCAACCCCAACCCCAGGGGGTTTGGGGTGGCCGCATGAGTGGTCTGGGGTGGCTTGCAGCGACCCCATAGGGGTTGGGTGGTGGTTAGGGGTGGTTGTAATTTTTAATTTTTAATTTTTTTTTTAGATTTAACTTTTTTAATTAAATTAATACAAAATTAATATTTTAATCAGGTAAAACGATGCATTTTGATTGGCCTTAACGGCTGTTAAAAAATTTTGATAGCCTGAATTTTATTGTCATTTCAATTAACCCAAGAAGTAAATTTTTGAAAAAAAAAAAAAAAAAAAAAAAAAAACTTAAAGAGTTTTAAATTTTGGAGGGTTGACTCAAAGAGTTATTACACATTTTCTATAACAACAATAACAATAACCACTACTTAATCATAACATCACAATATATATATATATATATATATATATATATATATATATATATATATATATATATATATATCTTCACACCATACATCATTACTTTCTCATAATAGAATCCTCTCTATTTCAAATGAAATTGATAGTACTCGGTTAATGTTTTTTTAGATGAGTAAAATTTTGGGTAAATATCTAATAAATCCCTGAGTCAATGCGTGAAAACAAAAAACTCTCTCCAACTTTTTTTTTTTTTAATTTGAATTTTTACTCCCTAGGTCAATCGAAAAGATGTCATAAGTCATTCCGTTGCATTTTCTTCAAAATGTTTAACGTCTGTTATTAAATCTCAAAACTAACCATTTTACCCCATCAGCTTTTTTTCACCTCACTATAAAATTTTGAAGGGGTGGCCAGTTGTCTGCCACCCCTGGCCACCCCTGGCCACCCCCAATTACGGCCACCCTAATACCCATGCGTAGCTTTGCGGTCACCCCAAACTGTCCAACGGGGTGGCCACGAGTGTTGTGGTGGCCCACAGCCCATCCCTAACCCTCCACCCCAAACCACCCAACAAGATGGCTCATGGGTGGCCGAAAAGCCACCCCAAATCCACCCAACGTGATGGCTCGTGGGTGGCCGAAAAGCTACCTTTAAAGGGTTGGGGGGGGCTCGTGACCACTCTTAACACCTTCGGGGGTGGCCGGAAAGCTACTCCTAACCCTTGTGGGTGGCTGCATGGTTGGTTTGGGGGTGGCCAGTGGTGGCAACCCCAGTTGGCCACTCCTTCAAATTTTATTTTATTTTAGTTTAATTTTTAAATTAAATTAATATTTTAAAGTAAGGTGAAAAAAAGCTAATGTGGCAAAACTGTGAGTTTTGAGATTTGATAACGGACGTTAGACATTTTGAAGAAAATGTAACAAAAGGACTTATAATGTCTTTTCGATTGATCTAGAGAGTAAAAATTCAAAAAGAAAAAAGTTAACGGAGTTTTTTTGTTTTCACGTGTTGACCCAGTGATTTATTAGATATTTACCTTAAAAATTTTTGAACAATTTTATCCCTCTAAAATACACTAACCGAGTATTATCAATTTAAAATAAAATGGAGAGGATATTCTTCGTACTTTCTCAACACTTCAATAATAACCACTACATTAATTATTAATGTAATAAGTCTTTCTAGTGTTCTCGTAGAGTAATTGTCTTCCTAGAGTCATCACAAATGTGATATGATTTTTAAAATCACCAATAGATTAATTAAAAGTCAATAAATTACATTTTAAATTCAACGGTAATTTTAAAAGTCACATCACATTTAGGATGACTATAAAATGACTATAAGAAAACTTATAGCATTAATCTAACTAATAACTCAAAATGTAGAGTTGTTTAAAGTGAGTGTAAGATTGCCTCTTGTAGCCAATTCCTTGATAACTAAAAAACTATAATTACCTTTACAAACATATTTTTTCCAATTACACATAATTTTGAATTTTCTTTCCTTTTTTTTGTTTGAAGAAATGCCACAGCGAATCTACCTCTCATGGCCTCCCAAGTTTCAGAACGACCCTTCCTCTCTGCTCAGCCGCTCATAGCCTCCATCTACGGCAAGCGCCTCCCTCGGCCGGCGCCGCTGCAGTTTTTGCTTTTATTTGAACTTTCACCATATACTCCCTCACGCACTCCAATAAAACTCTCCATTTCGGGCGCCGCTGCAGTTTTTGCTTTTATTTGACCTTTCACCATATACTCCCTCACGCACTCCAATAAAACTCTCCATTTCTCTCTCTCTCTCTCTCTCTCTCCATTTTCGCCGTTGCAGACGAGGTCTTGAAGGCCGGCGCCGAGGCTGGCTGGACCGTCGAACAGGACGGCTCCACCTATCGCAAGGTTGGCTTCACTTTTACATTCTCTTCATTTCTTGATGTGGCCCAGAATTTCATGCGTGTCTGTGTGGTCTTGTGGGCGTGTTTTGTTTTTTCTTCGATATATACGCAATGCTAAGCATTTCGGTTGTGTGGGTTTATGGGTAGATCATGATTCGGGAAGAAATTTGCTATGCGTTTCAGTTGTGTAAGTTTATGGGTAGATCGTGATTTGGGAAGAAATTGGCTATGTGTTTCGGTATTGTAGGTTTTTGGGTAGGCTGAACCTGCGAGAATTTGTGCTGAATTTGTGGCAATGATTAGAATATACACACACTGACACAAGTAGCACTAGCCACTGCCTACGATCCCCACAGGTGCCCTTCCATTTCACAAAATCTGCTCCTTTTCTATGGATTTTGGGGTTTTGATTAGTGGGTCTTTCAGGGTTTTTAATTTTCAGGTTGGAATTCAATGACTTTCTGTACATATTTTACGGTTCGAGTGTGTTGAAGATTTTGTCAACCTTTCTTTACGGTGAAAATTGTCATTCAAAGAGGAAAGCCCTTTGGAGTAATTTTTCTTCTTTTCCTTCTGATCGATCTGTAAATCCAGATGTGTTGGATCTACTAATTTTTTCTGCTGCTCAATCTATTACAGTTGCTGCTTCTTGTTTGCTTTCTTTCTCAGTTATATGCCAACATATAACTTGAACCTTTCTTAGTGCTGACTTTAATCCGCTGCGTTTCTATCTGGCATTTGTGTGTAATGTGCTTTCACTGTGGTTTATCTGCCTTGATCGTGGGGTTTTTTTTCCGGGTTTATGCCCAGTAGAGCATATGCAGCAGATGTTTAGATTATTAATTTCATTACATTTGTTTCATATTCGAAAAGGAAACAAAGTAAAGGTAGTTGCATAAAGTTATTTCTTCGTGTTTTTTTTTTTTTTTTTTTTTTTGTGTCGAGCAATTGAGATCCCGTCCTCAAATCCATTTATTTTTTTTGGGAGATAAAGCGGTTATGAAATTTTTACCAAGAGTACATTAATATACATAGTTGAACACAACTCTAGCACCAAAGCCTAAGCTAATGGGCTAAGGTCCACTTAGGTATATTAAGTACTATTTTCTTTTATATTTTCTTAATGTGGGACTCAACTTGACTCACAAGTGCACTCACAACACTTTTGCATATGAAATAACCAATATAAGAAATGAGGAATTTGAAATGTTTATAGCCATCTAATATTGGGTGTCTTCAGCTTGAAAATCCATGGTTAAATTTGATAAGGTTAGTGAAGGAGACAACACTGCTAGCCCATTTTTCCAACAGCTCGGTGACAGTGAAATTGGTTAATGTATGCATGTCTTATATACTACCTTATTACCTCAGTTTCATGGTCTTCGGGTGCACAAAAACACAGTGAAATTTGTTTGCATGAAGTTCCTACTTATGGATCAAATTCCTTTGGAATGAAATGGAAGATACTATTAGAAATCTTTTAAATATTGAAGTGCAGCCCACATGCCACATACAGGATTAATTAGACACAAATTAAGGTTAAATTAGAAATCTTGGAATCCTGATGAGTGCTATTGCATTGTTATGCGTCATTTTTGTATTTTGTGAATGTATGAAAAAAAAGAAGAAAGAATTTATAGTAAATTCATTATATAGTAAACAGCAGTGATTATGCTTCTTTTTATTTTTTAATCAAGACTCCATGTGCTCTTTCACACAACTATCCAGTCAATTACTTGATTTTGTTTCATTACATGGTCAGTGTTGCTTTTTCTCATTTTATTTAGTTTCTCCTTTTCATTTATGAAATGCTTTATTATGCTTAGTCACAAGAGTGAGCCCATTCAGATCTTATTCATGTGGTCAAAACTCCTTTGCTGTTTTTTTCCTCCTTTTTTTTACATTTCATACTGTCTTAAGGTGGACAACTGATAAAGCATAGGGAGGACATTTAGTCTAACAGTAGCTAAGTGCCGTCTTTTTGTAATGTCATGATATTTGTAATGCACTAATCTGGTTGTATGAGTATTTATATGGCTGTTTGTGGCTATAATGCTGTCATATTTGGACATAGTGCCTTTTATTGATATCTTTATGTTTATTTTTGGGGAAACTTCACTTTGGCCTCTTGAACTTCCACCCGATTTTACAAACCCCTCCTGAACTTCCAAATCTCTCATTTTGGGCCCCTGAACTTTCAATTACTCTCAATTAGAACCCTTAGCCGTTAAAAATACAAAAAAAGACCAAAATGTCCTTGATTTTCATTTTTTAAAAAAATAAAAAAACGTTTTGGAAGTTGGAATTTTATACAAAAGTCAAGGGTATAAACGTCATGTAACGTTTAAAATCTGACGGAGAGGTCCACATTGAGAGTAATTGAAAGTTCAAGGATCCAAAATGAGATATTTGGAAGTTCAAGGGGGTTTGTAAAATCGAGTGGAAGTTCAGGGGGTCAAAGTGAAGTTTCCCCTTTATTTTTCTTGTAACCATTTTATCCATTCCTTGCAGAAATATAATGCATGCCCACTTTTTCTTACTGGCCAAAATTTTGAGCTTTTTCTTTTCTACTAATTTATGGCTAATTACTAAACACTTTAAACCCCAAACAGACAGTGATCAAAGGGAACTTTAAACCTTAACAAGCTTCATTTTCCCTCACTTTCTCGCCTGAAAATACCTTCTGAACTAACCATCTTCTCTTTTCATCACTCCACTTTCTGACAGACCACATTGGTGCAGAA
Organism: Corylus avellana; assembly: GCF_965113065.1. NCBI lineage: Eukaryota > Viridiplantae > Streptophyta > Magnoliopsida > Fagales > Betulaceae > Corylus > Corylus avellana. The sequence continues at coordinate 11,661,459 of NC_142490.1, read as the reverse complement.
TTTTCACTGTCCAAAAGGTGGGCAAATCTTCTTATGCTCCATGGCACCTCACAAGAAATCCAAGAAAAGCAAAAGGGAGCTGAAAAAATTGAAGAAACCCAAAAGCATAAGCATTGTGGTTTCTGTAGAACCCAAAGCCATTGAGTCTGACTGGTGGGACACTTTCTGGCACAAGAATTCTTCGACCCCAGGTTTCATTTTGCTCTCTCACTCGCCCTTTATTTCCTTATGATCACTGTGTTTATAGGAAATTAAACTCATGGGCATTCATATTTTGGGGTAAGTTTTTATCTTTTTCCTGATTGTGTTTTTGGTCAGGATTATACTATTACTGGGGTTTCTGTATTTGATTATGTTTGTTGTGCAAAAACCCATGCAATTGAATTTGTTATTGGAGTTCAAAATTATGACTTTGCAATAGTCTCCTTTTAAGTTAAGCTGATTTTATGGTTTTATAGTATTCTCGATTGTATCTGAAAGTGTAGCCACTATCTGTGTGTGTGTTGTGTGTAGCCAGTGTGTGTGTGTGTGTTGTGTGTAGCCACTGTGTGTGTGTGTGTTGAGTGTATCTGAAAGTGTAGCCACTGTGTGTGTGTGTGTGTGAGTGAGTGAATCTGAAAGTGTAGCCACTGGGTTGTGTGTGTGTGTGTGTGTCAGTGAGTGTATCTGAAAGTGCAGCCAGTGTGTGTGTGAGTGAATCTGAAAGTGTAACCACTGGGTTGTGTGTGTGTGTGTGTGTGTGTCAGTGAGTGTATCTGAAAGTGTAGCCAGTGTGTGTGTAATCCAAGCTGCCAGAAACCAATGAGGTAAAGAGTGAATTTGAAAGTGTAGCCTCTATCTGTGTGTGTGTCTTTAGAAAATTCTGAAAAATAAGTATACTTGCAGTCCAAGCTGCCAGAAACCAAAAGGGTAGAATTTAGGTCAAATTCTAGAGTCAATCTGAAAGTGTAGCAACTGTATCTGTTTGTAAATAAAGCTTAAAATAGTGGCATTGACTAGTAATTTGAAATAGAATGATGAATTTGGGTTTCTAAGTTGCCTATAGAGTTTGAAATCCAGGCAGAATTAGACTTGATAAGAAAATAAGTAGTTTGGATTTAAATCTGCAAGTTATAAAATCCATGGTAATTGATTGTTGTGATGTCATTGTTTTTTCTTAATGAATTTTGTTCATATATTTGTAGATGTGTACTTAGTTATTAGCTGGTTGCTCGTAATGGGAACTGAAATTTCTAATTATTCTCTTTTATGTAACTAAACTTACAGGTTGTTCAGTACCCAACGATGAAGCAGAAGCTTTTAAGTATTATTTCAGGGTTTCAAAGAAGACTTTCAGCTACATCTGTTCTCTTGTAAGAGAAGATCTTATATCGAGGCCACCATCAGGGCTTATCAACATTGAGGGAAGGCTTCTTAGTGTTGAGAAACAGGTTGCGATTGCCTTGAGAAGGTTGGCATCCGGTGAGTCCCAGGTCTCAGTTGGAGCTGCATTTGGGGTTGGCCAGTCTACAGTTTCTCAAGTAACTTGGAGGTTTATCGAAGCACTGGAAGAGCGTGCTAAGCATCATCTCAAGTGGCCTGATTTCAATAGAATGGAGGAAATAAAATCCAAATTTGAAGCATCCTTTGGATTGCTTAATTGTTGTGGAGCCATTGATGCAACACACATCATCATGACCCTGCCGGCTGTACAGACCTCAGATGATTGGTGTGACCGAGAAAATAATTACAGTATGCTCTTGCAGGGAATTGTTGACCATGAAATGAGATTTCTTGATATTGTTACAGGTTGGCCTGGGGGCATGACAGTTTCCAGGCTATTGAAGTGTACTGGATTTTTCAAACTCTGCGAGGCTGGGGAGCGTTTGAATGGAAATGTTAGAAGTTTATCTGGAGGAGAGGAGATTGGAGAATTTATAGTTGGTGGGGTCGGCTACCCTCTTCTCCCATGGCTCATAACACCTTATGAAAGTAATGGTCTCTCAACTTTCATGCCCACTTTCAATTCAATGCACGAGGCTGCAAGGTTGCTTGCAATGAGGGCATTCTCACAGGTAAAGGGTAGTTGGAGAATCCTTCACAAGGTTATGTGGAGACCTGATAAGCAGAAATTGCCAAGCATTATCTTGGTATGTTGTTTACTACACAATATTATGATTGACTGTGGGGATAATTTACTTCAAGATGTTGCTTTGTCTGGTCATCATGACCTGGGATATGGAGAACTGTGTTGTAAGCAAGTTGATCCAGTGGGGAGGACACAGAGAGAAAACCTAGCCAAATACCTCCATCTTGGCAAAGAAAAAGCTCCATCAAAATAACCTATCTCTATTCTGTGTTGTGGCCTGGATTTAAGTTCGACCTCCATAATCAGGTTTCATGTAAAGGTTCATTTTGCTATTGAAAAGTAGAACATAAAATGTAAACATTTTGTGCTTTGAAGTGCTATTTGGTTTTCTAAACATCAAGGTATATTTCTATTTTCCGCTCTTTTGGGGGAAATGTTGGGATTTGGATCTTGAATTCTTTTGAAATTTGATTCTCAAATTTCAAAATCTTGGCTGTTCTTTCTAAGGGTGCAAAACAGGTCAGCTGTCTACTATCTTATTGAGAGGCCAAACCTGTTCAAATTTCAAAACAAAAAAGGCCGGGCGTTCAAATTTCAAAACAAAGGACACTTCTTCTTCCTTGCATCAAGCTGGAAAAAAAATCCCAGCTTTTGCAACTGTGTCTTCATTGACCAGATAACAGTGAGGCAGCTAATCATGTCGCATGGGTCCCTGAAGTACAGAGCTCCTCGCGTGACTCCCACAACGATGGTGACAAGTCGTCCTCTGTGCATGCCATGCCGGCCTTCAGCAGCTCCATGGACAGCCCCTCACACCCCTCCTAAGGCCACCACTCATGCGCCTCCTCTGCCAGCTGCTTCTCCATTTGTAGTTGTTCTTGATGACCTGCTAGGCGAGCTTATTTCCTCTTTTAATTGTTGAAGTTTTCTTCTTCTCATGCTTTGTTTAAATGGATGAAAATTGGTGGCTGAAGTGAATTTGGTTGATTTTCTGTGGGTTTTGTTTTGATCATTCATTTGATTTGCTCTTAAGGAATGAATGGGTTTTCTTTGGGTTGTTTCCTAAATCGAAAATGGGTATGAAATTTCAATTAGTCTTGGTTTGATTTTTCCTTTACTTTTTGGTTGAGCACCAGTTGGGCATGGGGGAAAAAACTTTTGGGTCTTCTTTCTGCCATGGCTGAGTGGGCTAGGTGGGGGGATTTCTTTGCTCCCTGGTTTGGTTTTGCTTCACCGAATAGGTTGTTAAATTTTGGTTCCTTTGATTTTTGGTTGTTGGTCGAGAATGGGTATATTTGTTGAAACTTTTTCTAGGCTCATTTGCTGGGCTTGATGTGTGTGAGCTCTGAATTTTGCTGAGCTCCATGGACAAGTCGTTCTCTCTGAATTTTGGATGTTTTTTTGTTTTTGTTTTTAGCTTTCCTGTTTTGGCTGAGCAGGGATTGCGTTTTGTTAGTATGGTTTGTTTTGATTTTTATACCTAAGAGTCCTCTCTTTGAAGAGGAGGACATGTTCGGAATGCTTTTGAGCTTTCCATGGTGTAGGCCGTGTGCTAGTGTCACGAAACTTCGCAACCTAATTCTGTTTATTTCTGTTGGTGTGAATACATAAACTATAAACTATATTTCTTCTTTTCTTTTTCGTTTTTGTAAGTTATAAACTATATTTCTAATTCATTGCTTTGTGTTGCATTTCATAGGGGGAATTGCGGTGACAATGAAAAAGATGTTGGAGGCTGCCTTTCTTGGAATTAATGTATTTGCAAATCATCCACCGAACTTGTTGTTCTATAATGCAGGAGTTTTGGATCATTATCAGCTTTTTTTGTAAGTTGTTTTTAGAATATTTAAATGGGTTGAATTGGGACCAAGTACAGATTGTGAAGGATTAGAAAGCTCTGTGAGATCTTTGTATTTGTTGATGGTATCTTTTGATACCTGTTTTCTAATTGTTCATCTTAACAAACTGAAATAACTGCAATGAAGCTTGGAATCGTTTCGTTTATTTGTTTGGATTAGATTTGGATATTGAATTATGCAAATTTTATTTTTCATTCTATTATGCTATTTGATTTTATGAACTTATATGATGTAAAACAAGTATAGTTAATCAACAACCAGAGAAGAACGATGAAAAGGCCTGCAAGGATTGTTAATTAGATGGTTTGGCTATTCTTTGATCAATTTTATCTATTAAATTAGATTTTTTTTTTTTTTTTTTTTTTTGTTAAAAAAAAGAGACTATAATAACATAGACAACACTTATCATTCCCGTGAAAACTCATGTTCAATATTTGAAGGTTATCAACCGATACTCGAGGCTTTTTTCATAAACTAGTATCATAACAATTTACATAGTTTAAGAGTGTGGCCTCTTAAACTGTGTCTGTCAACTCTTGACAACACTGTATGTGTCTTATGCCTACACAAGCTTCTTATTCATAAGAATGTGTTTACTTGTAGAAGAGGGGAATGGTTTTTTGTTTCTCTCTTCTCTCTCTTCTCTCTCTCGCCTGTGTCGGCACGTGAGAGCTGGTTTGTGCTAGTGTTAGGCTGTATCATGGCTGGTTCGAGGAGGTGGTCAATGGAGTCCAAGGAGTTTGAGGTTTTGATTAAGGTGGGGGCAGCTGGGGTAAGGATTTTAGAGAGGAGTAAAAGATTCAAGAGGTCCATTTTCATGAAAAAGGACGAATTAGCATGGATGGTGAGAATAGGAGAGGCGCTGGTGGCTGTGGACAATTCATAAGTTTTTTGGGATCAGTCTAGAGCTGGGTATCCTAGAATAATAGCTCAGAAATGTTCAAACAGGCATGAATGTTTTCTGACAGTGGAGGAATTTGATGGAAGAAGGAGGTGCGGCTCAATCATCATCCCTGAAGGAATGCGTGGGTTTGGGTGGGATCGTTTCGTCGAGGAAATGCGAGTGGCAAACTCGTCTCTCTGTGACTCTCAAGGTGTAAGTGAGCAACGAGTGTTAAGGGAAGACAAGAGAGATAATGAGGTGAAGGAAAGAAGGAGCTATGCGGAAACACTGAAAATGTCATTAAAGTCAACCAAGGATTGCTGCAATTCTTTCCAAGAACCGAAGAACAGAGTGACTAGGAGGCAGAAAGACCACTCTGAGCACAGGAAACAGCAAGCTCAAGTTTATGGCAGCAAAGGGGTGTTTCTGTCGGAGACCCAAGGTTCGACGTCGGCCTTTGGTGTTTCTGGGGTGGGTTCGACGAAGCTGCCCTTGCCGGCGAGGTCTGATACAGGTCCGGTAGGGTTTGGTAGGCACAGCGTGAAGAATGGAGGATGCATGGGAGCGCCGATAGGAGCTCCAGTGAGTCGCAATTCTTTGCCGGCAGGGCAGAAGGTGTCGACGTCAGTTTCTGGGCACTTGAAGGGACGGGAGGGAGTGGTGAACCATGCTGGGCAGACCTACTCTGCTGTACATCTCGAGCTCCTCAACGTTAGGGAGACTTTGAGTTGTCTGAAACGAGAATGTGACGTGGGATTGCTTAAACTTGATAGAGTATTCAAGCAGTTGGAGGGCAGTGGGCTTGGGCAGGGAGATAAGAAAGATATAGGCCAGGAAAGTTCAGTTTGGAAAGAAAAGGGAAAGTGTGGGCTGAGCTCAAAGCCCAACAGCAAGATGAAGGTGAAAAAAAGAGTAGTTTTTAAGCCCAAAGGACTGCTGGGCTCAGGCGTGGGCTGCTTCAGTAGAGTTGGACCGAATTTATGTCTCTCAGCTGAGGTGGCACTTAGGGAGGAGGCTGAGAATAAATCGTTGGAGCTCAGACCTCACGTGGTACAACCGGAGAACTCGTCGTTGCTGGCCGAGAAGTTTCTACCTGTGGGTGGAAGGGCTGGATCAGCGGAAAGGGGTATACTCACAGAGTTTGTCGGCACTTCTGCTCGGGATGGCGATGGGTTTATGGTCGGTGAGAACTCAAGCAACAGAGTCTCCACCTTTCCGGCGAAGGTTCAGTCTACCGGAAAGGGAAAGGGTTTGTTGACTTATAGGAGAAGGCATTTTGGGCAGAAAACATGGGATGATGTGTCGGTAGGCACAATTGCGGCTTCTGGGCAGGGGAAAGGAGTTCTGGGGTTGAGGCCGGAATCAACCCAGAGGGTGCTGGAGACGCAAGTTTTGCTGGAAAATGCCCAGAGCTCGCCGATATGTTCGGTGGAGAACGGAATCTGTCCAGAGGGTGCCGGAGAAGCTGGGGAATGTATTGCGACGTGTGGGCAGGGGAAAGGGAGACTGGGGTCGAAGCTGGTTTCAGCCCAGAGGGTGCCGGAAACGCAATTCCGGCCGGAAAATACCCAGAGCCTGCCGATGTGTTTTGTGGAGACAAGAGATGGGGGGGCAGGTACGGGTAAGGGTACTGATCAGTTCCTGGTAGAGATACCCTCTAGTCGGAATAAAAGGATGGTAGAGGGGAGCTGTTCGCAGGAATTTTGTCGGGGGGAGGCAAGCAGTACGAGTCCGCAGTTTCTTGAGGGAAAAAAAGGAGTGGAGTGTATGCCGGCTATGGAGCCTTTCGGGACTAGCTCTAGTTTGGAAGAGGAAAGTATCTCAGATTCTGTTGGGTTTGAGGATTTAGGGCCAGGATTGATGTCTTCCAGTTGGGTAGTTAATAATTGCCTCAAATTCTGCCCTAAAATTGGTATTACAGATGAAGGGAAGAAAGAGGAGTTGGAGTTGCTGTTCAACTCTATTGAAGCTTCTAGGATTCAGGGTGATGCTGATTTGGGAGGCATCTCTGCCTATGTTCCAGCCCCAACAAGATTAAAGGAGCTCAAGGATTGTGAGAGGGGCACGTTGGTGGATCATGAAGCTTAACATAGTAGCATGGAATGTGAGAGGGTTGAATGCCCTCAAAAAAAGGTTGCGTATTAGGGGTTTATTGAAAGAGTGGAAAGTAGATGTAGTGTGTTTGATTGAGACAAAGATGGAGGTTATTTCCAGAGAGGTGGTTCATAGTCTTTGGGGAGGCCAACATGTGGGATGGAAGTTTAAAGGGTTGAATGGCTTGTCGGGGGGGATGTTATTGATGTGGGATAGGATGGTGGTGGAGTGTAAGGAGGAGTGTGTGGGGCATTTTTCCTTGGCTTGCTCTTTTCAAAATGTGGAGGATAACAAGGAGTGGGCTTTTGGGGGGGTATATGGTTCGAATGAGGATGGGGAGAGAAAGACACTTTGAGAAGAGTTGGCTGGTTTGATGAATGTGTGGGAGGTTCCTTGGTGCCTTGGAGGGGATTTTAATATCGTTCGGTTCCCTAGTGAGCGCTCCAGTGTTTCTTTCTATTCCACTGGCATGATAGATTTCTCGGATTTCATCTCAGAGAACAATTTGGTGGATATGCCCTTGATGAGGGGTCAATTTACGTGGTCTAATAATCAAGAAAATGAGAGCTGGTCTAGAATTGACCGTTTCTTGATTTCCTCGGATTGGGAAGATCATTACCTTGCAGTGTCACAAAGAAGACTTCAGTGCTTGATATCCGATCACTTCCCTTTATTATTGGATTGTGGGGCCCCTTGTGGAGGTAATAAGAGCTTTAAATTTCAAAATATGTGGCTTAAAGCTGAAGGTTTTATTGATAAGGTTAGTTCTTGGTGGGGATCTTATACATTTGAGGGCTTACCTAGTTTTATGCTTGCTAAGAAATTGAAATCTCTCAAATTGGATTTGAAAAAGTGGAATGAGGAGGTGTTTGGGGACATTGGGAGAAAGAAAAAGGAGTTGTTGGGAGGTATTCAGGAGTTGGATGATTTGGCAGAGGCAAGAGGGTTAGCTTAGGAGGAAAAGGTCCGAAAGGCGGATATGGTGAAAGAATTGGAGAACACCTTGCTTTGTGAAGAAATCCATTGGCGTCAAAAATCGAGAACTTTGTGGCTAAGGAGGGGGACCGCAATACTCGTTTCTTTCACATGATGGCAAACTCTCACCGCAGGTTCAATCGTGTGGAAGAGTTGCGTATTAAGGATGTTTTATCCGATGATCCAGCTGAGGTAAAAGCTCACATTGTGAGTTATTATCAAAGCTTATACTCGGAACAAAGCACGTGGCGACCTAGAATGGACAACCAGCCTTTTTTGTCCATAGACGAGGAGGATAATAGGTGGTTGGAAAGAGATTTTGAGGAAAAGGAAGTTTGGGAGGTGGTTAAAGGCATGGATGGTGATAAGGCTCCAGGTCAGGATGGCTTCTCCATGGCTTTTTTTCAAGCCTGCCGGGGTGTTGTCAAACATGATGTCATGGCGGTTTTTGCCGAGTTCCATCGTAGACGACAGTTGGTGAAGAGCTTGAATGCAACTTTTATTTCCTTGATCCCAAAAAAGGTAGATGCGGTGGAGATGAAGGACTTTCGGCCCATTAGTTTGGTGGGAGGGGTGTACAAAATTGTTTCTAAGGTTCTTGCAATCAGGATGAGAACTGTGTTGGGTAAGATCATATCATACTCTCAAAATGCTTTTATTGGGGGTCGCCAAATCCTAGATTCTGTCCTTATTGCAAATGAAAGTGTGGATAGTTGCATGAAGTCAGGGGTGCCAGGTGTTCTTTGCAAATTAGACTTGGAGAAGGCCTACGACCATGTGAATTGGGACTTTGTGTTGTATTTGCTGCATAGGTGTGGGTTTGGTGAGAGGTGGAGGGCGTGGATAGAGTGGTGTATTACATCGGTAAGATTTTCCATTCTTGTGCATAGTTCTCCGGAAGGCTTCTTTAATAGCTCGAGGGGAATTCGGCAAGGGGACCCCCTTTCTTCGTTACTTTTTGTGCTTGTTATGGAGGCTTTGAGTAAGATGGTGAATGTGTCGGTTGACCAAGGCTTTTTTACTGGTTTCTTGGTGGGAAATAGGGTGTTATCGGAGTTAGTGGTCTCTCACTCTTTATTTGCTTATGACACTTTGATCTTTTGTGAAGATTCTATCGAGCAAATCCGGTATGTACGTCTCATTCTTTTATGTTTTGAAGCTGTGTCGGGTTTAAGAGTGAATCTTGGTAAATCTAAAATTGTGGCTATTGGTGAGGTGGAGAACATAGGGGTTTTAGCTAATATCCTTGGGTCCAGTGTTGCCAATGAAGTATTTGGGTCTCCCTCTTGGGGCGGAGCATAATGATAAGGTTATGTGGAATGATGTGATTGAAAAAATGGAGCGTCAGATGGCAGGTTGGAAGAGAATGTATCTCTCTAAAGGAGGTCGTTTAACTCTCAATAAGAGTACGCTCTCTAATCTTCCGACTTACTTTTTGTCTCTGTTTCCGATTCCTATGAGTGTAGCTAAAAGACTTGAGAAAGTACAAAGAGACTTCTTATGGGGAGGGATGGGAGACGAGCATAAGCTACATCTTGTAAATTGGAATCAAGCCTGTCGTCCCCTTCGGTACGGTGGGCTTGGCATTCGTAAGTTGCATCAGTTTAATCAAGCTCTTCTGGGTAAATGGCTTTGGAGATATGCTAATGAGAGTGAGGCTCTATGGTATAAGGTTATCAAAGCTAAATATGAAGATCAGGAGGGTGGTTGGTGCACTAAGGAGGTTTCGGGTTCCCATGGTGTGGGCTTATGGAAGCACATTCGGCAAGGTTGGAATTTTTTTGCCAAAGGTATTCGTTATGAGGTGGGGGTGGGTTCGAAAGTGCGTTTTTGGCATGATATTTGGTGTGGGGACTCCTCCTTGAAGCATGCTTTCCCATCTTTGTACAGCATAGCCAGACACAAAGAAGCTTGGGTGAAGGATAACTTTATTTGGAGGAATGGGGTTGTCGAATGGAATGTCATTTTTGTGCGGTCAGTACAAGATTGGGAGATGGATTTGATTTCTTCTTTCTTTGACCGGTTGTACTCGTACAAGATATCCATAGGCTCTATGGATTGTATTCGATGGTCTTCGTCTAAGAAAGGCAATTTCGAGGTTAAGTCTCTCTTTAAGGCATTGTCCAAATGTGACCATGAAGTGTTTCCTTGGAAGAGCATTTGGCGTACTAAGGTGCCATTGCGAGTGGCTTGCTTCGGGTGGACCGCGGCCTTAGGCAAAATTTTGACTCACGACACCCTGCGGAAGAGGAACATAGTGGTAGTGGAATGGTGTTGTATGTGCAAGAAGAATGGAGAGTCGGTCGATCATCTTCTTCTCCATTGCGAGATAGCAAGTGTTCTTTGGCATACTATTTTTGATCGGTTTGGGCTGCTTTGGGTCATGCCTTGCAAGGTGAGGGACTTGTTCGATTGTTGGTGGTCGGGAGGAAGTTCTCGAAGCGCGGTAGTGTGGAAGATGACCCCTTTGTGTCTTATGTGGTGTATTTGGAATGAAAGGAATGCTAGATACTTTGAGAACTCCACTAGGACTATAGAAGAATTGACTCATTTTTTCTTCTTTACTTTGTATTCCTGGACGGCCGCTTGGCTAGCTCCTATAGGGATTAGCTTCTCTAATTTCCTTTTTCATTTTTCTCCCTCTTAAGCGCTCTCTTTTATACTTCCCGTGTATGTGGGTTGCTCCCTTCTGCGCTCTTTTATATCATATTTACTTATAAAAAAAAAAAAACAATTTACTTACTAAGTCGTCGATTTACATAGTTACTTTCTTCCACCTATGAAACACCTTATTGCCAAGGTGTAGATTGAGAAATTCATTAGGATAAAGATGTCGAGCCAAGTTTGCTTAGAGAGTAGTTATTTATTAATGTTATAGTAATGTCTGTTGGTGCTGGTTATGTGTTTGGTCCGTTGGAAAGTTTAAACTTTATTGAGAAAGTCTTGTTGGTTCAAAAGAGTTTCACGGAGATAGTGAACTAGTTCCATTGTTTCGGTTTTGAGAACCATGCACTTCACATAGCCACTCCCTTTTGCCCAAATGGGAGGTGGCCAAACCCACCTAACGTTCTAGGTTTTTTTTTTTAATCATGGTGACACATGTCATAATTTCAGTCAAAAAATTATACGGAAGTTAGGTGCAATGACCTATTTGTTATTTTTGCATACCACATTGAGCTCTCATAATATTTTATACCACAATGACCTTATTGCAAATCGGTGTAATTATAATAATTGATTTTGTATTTTTTTCGTTAATTTTATTTCAAGTAGAAGCTAAACTTGAGCTTATCACTAGATTATATTTTTTTTAATTTGGTTTATTTAATTATTTTTCTAATGAACTTGAGCTTGTTTATTATGGCTTATACTTGCTTAACTTATTTGTTTTATGTATGAAGTAAATACTAAATAGTAATACCATAATGTTTATACCTTCCCGTCAATTTGTGTTAATTATTCGTTATTTTAATTATCATTATTAAGATTATATCGTTTTAAGTTAATTAAATTAACTAATTTTTATTTATGAACTTATAAATTTTACTTCACTAATTGTAACAAATCATTTATAATTTTTTATCACTAAATTAACTGTTGATGTCATATATATATATAACTTTTGAAAAATTTAATTATATTGTATCACATCATGTTATAACTCTACCGGTGTTTTTTTTTAAAAAAAGTAGAAAATAATATTCATTTAAGACCGAAAAAATACTAAAAAAACATGAGAAGAAACTGTAGCGTTCCTCCTTCAAAAATTCATAGCAAAACATTTGAAAATTGATTAATGTTGCAATATTTATGTATTCACCAACCCTTAGAGTAAAAATTCCAAGTCTTTAAGAGCACTTGAATACATGTATCTTCCAAGATTTATGTCATTTGTTCTCTTCCAATTAATTATTTCAATTGACCATTCACTCAACCACCAGCAGCAGCAGGAGTTATGCAAATGTTTGGAAATTATTGCTGCAATTGTCACTTCACCAACCCTTCCATAAAAGCTCCAAAGTACTCTATCACGTACTTAATGGCAGCTGAGAATGAAAATTCCTCCTCCCTGTGATTCTCTGTTTCTCTCAGAAAAAAACAAAGAAAGAAAGACAGCAGAGAAATGTCCCATTTGCTTCTGAAAATCAATTTACTTAGCCATTTAAGGATTCAACCACCAGCAGAGATTTTTAAAATGTCTAAGATATGTTTCCCAAAGAAAAAAAAAATGGAGATAGCTCAATCGGCTGGGACCACACTTAATAAAGTGGAGGTCACAAGTTCGAATCCCCCTCCCCCTCTTGTGCGGACATGTCAAAAAAAAAAAAAAAAAAAAAGTCATTTTCATTCACATTATCACACAACTTCTTTACTTTTTTCTCATAAAAATTTCAAAACTCCTTTTACTTTTATATTACATCAATCAATTCATTTCCAATTTATTCTCTAGAAACTATAGCTGTGTTTGGTAATGGAATAGAAAAAGGGAGTGGAATGATACTGTACCAGATTTGATTGATATGAGAAAAAAAAAAAAAAAGTAAAAATGTTTTGTATAAAAAAATGAAAAAAATTGTTTGTAATGATTTTTTTATTTGAATAGTAATACAAAGTGATTGATGTGATGTAAAAAGTAAGAGTGTTAGGGTTGATTTTGAGAAGAATTTTTTGGGTTTTTGGGTTCAGTCCGGTCCGGCCCTTTGCCAAACACAGCCTATATTTTTTTTTTCAGGTAATGCTTTTAAGTAGATTCTCATACGACTGCCATATAGCTACGATGACGTGACACTAAAAATCAACACTTAAATTAACAAGAGCTAGTAAAAAAAAAAAAAAAAAAATGTCTAATATTCACGGCTACATCGTCATAGTTATATGGCAGTCGTATGCGAGTTTATTAAATATCATATATATATATATATATATATATATATATATATATTTGCATATGGGTAAATTCACCACTAAATCAAATTTAATAATGAATTTACAAAACAGGTGAATAAAACATGTGTAAGAAAATAATGCCAACACACATCGATATCTTTCGACAACATGTGTCAGCCAATTTTGACAGATTTGGATCACCCATCATTATAGTTGTTTAAATTTATCTGTCAAAATAAATGTTTAACTGTTTGATCACTTATTCGAACTCATAAACGCTACATAGACTTTCTCATAAAATTATTAACAATTTAAACAACTAATTATGGTAGATCGTGACCCATCAATATTCCCAATAGGCATGAACTTGTCTTGTTTATTATATACGTGGATTCCTAACCCTGACAGAATTAATAACTTTGATATGTACTCAACCTTAAGCTTTACCTTTTTTATTTAAGAGAATGCCAGAACACATATTCATTATCTTTATCTGATATTTCAAGTATTCACAATAATTGATTTTTACGGCTTTTAATTATTATATAAGGCTAAATTGACGTCAAAATCTACGTAACACGTGCGTCACCCACTCACAATTTATCTTTTTTTTTTTTATTATTATTATTTTATGTAAGGCATCACTATAATCGAAAAAAAAAAAATTATATTTTTCTATTTTAACTATTTACTTTTTTAAAATATTTACATTACATTTATCATTTTAACTATTTAATATACTATTTCATTTAAAAATTCTTTTTTAAAAATATTTCTTTATTATTTCTCCAACAATCATACATTTGAAAATTCGTCTTTTACTAACGGTCATATTTTTCACTGCCCCGCGCTAGCCCTAGATATCCAAAATGAACAGTGCAATAAAAAATAATAATAATAACAATGTGTGAATTAAAAAATGAAACGAAAGGAACGAAACGAAATGAATAGGTTGGTATATTCGAGTTAGTATACCGAGAGGAGAGAGGAAAACGTTTTCTTATTATTTGGTGAATGAAGAGTGCTCACCAAATGAGCTGAGCACTGTTCACGCTCCTATGATATACCCTGATCAATAAGAAAAGATAAGAGCGTAACATAATTTAACGTCGTGTTTGTTAAAATATTTGTTCTCTTTTTTTGTTTTTTATTCTCAAAATAAAAACATTAATAATAGCCAAAAATATAAAACTCTCCTCAAAACACAAAAATAGTTTTCACATTTATGTCATAGCGAAACACTTTTTTTCAAATCAAAAATAAAAAAATACCTCCAAAACACAACCTAGAATTTTGTTTAATCGCATAAAGACGAAAGCACTTACTAAAAATCGTGATTTAGACCCCAATTATGAAATAACTCAATTAACCAAATCAATCACCACAAATATCAATACCAAAATTAAGCAAAACATAAAATCAATTAACACATAAAAATTTTGGTAACGAAGTAGAAATCCTTTGAAAAACTCTTTAAAAGTAAAATTACTCCGAGAGCCGGCTAACTCCAAAGATGTTCACTATGAAAAACTTAGGTTACAAAACGTGTACATAAAAAAACCATTGTACCTCTTAAGATCCAATTTGCAACCCTGATAAACGACACATTTACATACACTGCAATAGCTTTAGAACCTTTGACCTTCTTCTATATTGATCACCTTCATGAACAAACATACATAAATAAGTACCCAAGTTATATTCATCACACTAGGAAGGGGATTTTCTCTCATTTCTTTAAATATTTAAAATGTTCTAATATAAACGTTACTGTAAAACTAATAAAAAATAAATATATACGAGTTCATACAAATCAGCGAGCTTCATACGAATCAAATGAACTTATACAAGTTGAATTCATTTAATAAACAAGCTCAAATTTTTATTTAAGCTTAATTAATTTACCTTAAGTCGAGGTTATACGAGTCGAGTTTAAATTGTTAACGAACAACTCAATTTATTTATAAGCACGGTCTCTAATATATATTATATTGTAGAGAGGAAGGGAGCTTGAAAAAATTCATTGCAAAATTTATTAATGTTGCAATATTTATATAAAAACCCTATAAGTCTTAAGGATGTATCTTCCAAGATTTATGTCCCAATTAATTATTTCAATTGACCATTCTATGTATTTGTTTTATATAAGTGTGAAAATATCGATACAACAGCGACCCTTCAAATTGACCATTCATTCAACCACCAGCAGCAAAAGTTATGCAAATGTTTGGAAATTATTGCTGCAATTGCCACTTCACCAAACCTTCCATAAACTGATAAAAGCTCCAAGAACTCTGATAACGTATATGGCTTTTAACATTAAAGGCAGCTGAGACTGAGAATTCCTCCTCCATGTGATTCTCTGTTTTGTTCAGAAAAAACAAAGAAAGAAAGAAAGAAAAATAGAAGAAAGGCAGCTAAGAAATGTCCCATTTGCTTCTGAAAATCAATTTACTTAGCCTGCAAGGATTCAACCACCAGCAGAGCTTTTTAACATGATTTGGAACTTTGTTGTCGTCAACTCTGTTCTTCAGTAGTTTCTCAAGTGGAAATAATAGTTTTTTTTATTTTATTTTTGGAAGTTACACAAAACCTTTCTTATCTTCTACGTGTTTTGAAATTA
Source organism: Corylus avellana (assembly GCF_965113065.1). NCBI lineage: Eukaryota > Viridiplantae > Streptophyta > Magnoliopsida > Fagales > Betulaceae > Corylus > Corylus avellana. The sequence goes on along the minus strand of NC_142490.1, from coordinate 11,646,070 downwards.
CCTCTTAAAGTTCCAAAACTCTTAATTTATGATATCAAACTTTCAATTTTTTTGCAATGTTCCCATGGACCCCATCCGTTATAATTTTCTGTTAAATTTTATCAAAATTCTCAAAATATCCCGCTTTTTAAAGAAAAAAAAAAGTTGCAAAGATTTTTTAAGTAATTCTAAAAGTCACTCTTGTATTCTTCTAAAAATGAGGTGCTTTTTAAAATCATAATTTGATTAAAATCTAGTAATGATCAATCACAAGTTTAATGGTGATTTTAAGAGCCACATCATTCTTGGAGGGACACAGGAGTGACTTATAGCATTCCTCGTATTTTTGCGAATTCCGTTAAAATCCTAACCAACACTTGAATCTTAGAAAATTTTTATTTTATTTTTTATAATAAAAAATATGGGTATTTCGAGAATTTTGACAGAATTTAACGTAAAATCTTAACGAAGGGATGACATTGTGAAAAATTGAAAGTTTGATACATTAAATTGATAGTTTTTAAACTTTTGGTGGTAATTTCAAAACGCATGGAAGATAAAAGGAGGTTTTGTAAAGTTTCCTCTAGTTTTTTTTTTTTTTTTTCTTTTTCTTTTAGTAGTTTTGGGGATATCGTCTCAATTGAAAGTTTGAGGGGATATGGTCAAATTGATGGTAGTTTGAGGAGATACGATAAATTTGATGATAGTTTGAGGATGCATGTAGACTTTTTTTTTTTTGTGCTCAAAATTCTTTCACCAGCAGAGGGTTAGCTCAGTGGCAAGAGGCTTATTCTCAAGTGATTTGGTGAGGGAAAAAACACACAAGGGTTCGATGCTAAGAGAACAATACCCATGTTCATTAATCCTTATATTCTTTATGCTCAGAAAAAAAAAAAAAAAAAAAATCCTCCAATCTCATAGCCAATATTGATTGGACTCTAGACTTTCATTTTGGGAGAGTAAAATCAACATACTCTTGTTTTACAAAGTTATGGGTAATTTACTATTTTTCGCTTCCTATTGATTTCACTTGATGCCTAATATTCCTTTTTTTTTTTAATAATTAAAAGAAAAGGATGAATGGATGAAGCGAATAAAGTTTAATTTAAAATAGAATAATGTCGATGTTATTCTTATGTCTCTCTTGTGTGACGGTTGTGTCCACCTAAAATTGATGTTGCTTTTAAAATCGTCATTAGATCAAAATCAAATAATGATCTATCACAAGTTCAATAATAATTTTAAAAGTCATATCAATTTTGAGTGGATACAAGAGAGACACAAGTATGGCATGTATCACTAGTCTTTAAGATACTATCAGTTGGAACAATTTGAGAGAGCGCTCTCGGTTTCTTACCGTTTAAGCCCGTCTTGTCATTTGTTTATAGTAGGTAGATGCTATTATGGTCACACTCAAATTGAAGAAAATCATAATGTTATGGAAATCAAATGTGGAAATAATAAAATAAATAACACAAGATATTTTACGTGGTTCATCCATAAGATAAAGCCCTAAGAGCTACATTATGCTTTTATTTTGCTTGATAATTTTATAATAGGATACAAAATGACATGATTAATTAGGAAAAAGTTTTTCTCTAAGTGGGTTGAGGATAACTTTTATAGACTAAGTTGAAAGAAATTCCTGCAACCTAATTTGGAGGAAAACTTTGTCCGAAAAATAAAATAAAATCAGATTTATTCAATTTGATTTGATTTTATCAATTATAATCAATGCTAATACAGTCTCATAATATCCAATCTCACACAATATATTATAACACAAATCAAGTAGCAACAATTTGTCGTCTCCTCCTACTCTTTTTGCATAGGAAAAAAAAAAGAAAGGAAAAACAATTCATTTTCTCTCCCGGTCTCTCTTCCATTCTCCTAATTTTTAAAATTACTATTAGACCGTAAGATTCACGTGAGTTTCACACATGGACCTACAAATCCAATGATGATTTTAAAAATTAAGAATATAAAAAAAGAAAAAGTGCAAAATGGACAACCTAAATGCATGCAAATTGCAAACTGATAAGCCGTACATGAGAAATCAAGGCTTTTAATGGGGAAATTGATAAGCTTTGCTGCCCAAATGTGACAAAGTCTGGATCCGCCCGACATGAAGTCCACTTAGCTATCAAGAATGGACTACTCTGAAGCCTCGTTGTTTTCACTCCTGACTTGGTATTTAAATTTGGCATTTTCAACGTCAGAGATTATTTGAAAAACTATAACGAGGGGATCGGTGCCATTAATTTCAACCAACCTGTGTCAGCCAGTTTTATGACATTACTTACTATACACTAAATTGCACTCAATTATTATTATTATTATTTAAAAACATTACTATTGACTTAGATTATTCAAAATTTAGTTGAGAAGAATTGGGAAGAATTGTCTTTCCAAACAAGCCCCGATAGTCATGAGGGACTTATCTCTAAGCACTCTGGTTCCATGATTTGGGAGGAAATCACACTGTTCTAGTATTTTTAATGATAATAACTTCAATGAAGATATGGGTAAACTAGATGTTTTCCACAATTTAATAAGAAGTAGACACTTCAACTTAAAATATTAAAAAATAATATAACCCTTACATCAAATAATTTTTATTCTCTTGATAACATACTCATTGATAAAATCATTAGAGCCATTGTCTCGGTTAGTTTTAGAGACTAAGGTGTTGAGGGTTAGAAGATGGGTGGGGGGGTTCGGTGGTGGGGGTGGACATTGGGTTATAACAAATAGAAAAGTCCATACCATTAATTTGAATTAAAAATGCAGCTGTCATAGAACCATTCTAGGAAGATGGAAGATTCCCCAACTCTTCATTTTTTTTGAATAATACAGTTGTGAGTATGCTAATACTCAAGCTCTGTAGCAGTTTCTATTTGTTTTCTTTCTAGATTTGCTTTCACTAGCGATCTACAGAGTGAAGGGTTTTTTTTTTTTGAGAGAGAGAGAGAGATTTTAGTTAGTCATTTTCTAAGGGTTTGTTTATACAAAACCTTACGAGTAACAATCTTAAATCTCTAATATATCTTTTCTTTTCTCTTTGGTTCTTTTTTGGGAACAAATAATTGACCGATGGCGGATGAATTATGAAGCATATGAAAGAATTGTCATTAATGGTAGATGCAGCAAAGGAAAAGCTAGGAAATCACTGTTTATTTGAGAAAGTTGTAATGGATTGGGCAGCGGCTAGAGACGTAATTCGCCAAAATATGATGCAAAACTGAAAATTGATTGGGACAGTGAAATTCAAAGATCTCAATAAAGCTTGGATCAAATTTAAATGGAAGAAATTTCTCATTGTAGTTATGATATTGTTTTGTTAGAGAAACATGTTCTATTTTTATGAAATTAATAGAGAAGAGTCATTGTTATAAAAACTAAAAATATTTGAATTAAAGATATAATGTTTACGTCTTGATTGTATTTGATATTATTACATCCCGATAGAATAGACTCTCTTTGAGTAAATAAATTTCATTGATTTGGCTCTAATGCTGTAATTTTTGAGGGTCCAAATTTAATTTGACTATCTCACTTTTTCATGTAATACTTGAAATTAGATATAAAAGGAAATGTTAAGTGTTTTCCTAGTCCTAAGTGGATATTACTTTATAAAAAAAAAGTTGCTCTTATTTCTCTAACTTAGTTTTAGAAAATAATATCCATTACAGGTTAAAAGCAGTTAACAATTATTGGCTAAAACCGCTTATTGTAACCGTCTAGGCGGTTAGTAAAATTCACTAATTGTTAACCTAACTGTCTAGGCGGTTAGTAACTCTAATAAACACTAACTGTTTTTTAAAAGAATTTTTTTTTTAAAAAAAAAGACCAAAATGATGTCGTTTCTATGGTAATACGACATCGTTTCATATATATATATATGAAAGAACATAAAAAAAAACACCTAACATTCCCAAATGTAAATTCTTATCCAAATTGCATTTAGACTCGGTCACTATGTTACTGCTCGAATAATTTGGATAATAAATTACTGAAAATTTTTGATTTATTAATTTCTCCTTAGTTTTGTAAATCTTGAGGGAAGAAAAAGTTATGGCATATGATGATCAATATATATATATATATATATATATAGTCTTGGCTTGTTCAAATACAAGGACTCCCAAGCCCGACAGAATTAATAACATGATATTTACTGAACCTTAATCTTGACCTGCCAGAATACAGTAGCTGATGGGATTCATGCATTAACTCATGATATCAAACAATAATTGATTTACAAGTTGAATAGAAAAAAAAAAAAAATTTACAAATTGACGTCAAAATCTGCGTAACACGTGCGTCAGCCACTGATAATTTATTTACTTTTATCCATTTTTATGTAATTAAGACGAGGTAGACTTCGCCCCCATGCAATTTTAATGTATCACACCATTATTAGAAGAGAAATTCTATTTTGTTTTCATATATATATATATATATATATATATACACTTAAGAAAAAAAAAATTTACTATTGAATCTGTGTGGATCCTACTGATGCAATCATGCAATGATAATTTTAAAAACGAGATGCATGAATAATAATAATAATAATAATAATAATAAAAAAAAAGATCTTCCTCAATTCAGATCTTGGAGTAATGCTAAAAATCCCACTTATATTCCTCTAAAAATAATGAAACTTTTAAAATCGTTATTGGGCTTGTGATATATTATTGTTAAAATTTGATCAAATGGTGCACATCATTTTTTGAGGGACATTAGAGAAATACAAGAGAGACTTTTAAAATTACTCTAGATCTTACAGACCTGTTATTCTTTTATCTCTCTTCTATGTCCTTTTCAAATACACCGTTGAATATGTAGGTCAATTATAGTTTTGATAAAAACAGAGACATATTACATATCATTCATTGTGTTTACTTACTAGGTTGTAGACTCATCATTTTTCACATGTAAAATTGTTGAATTTTATAGATATAGTTGCGATGGAGGAGAATAAGGAATCGTATGAACACCTACACCACAACCCTTAGAGGTTTGTAGGAGCTTTTGGGTGAAGGTAGGGTTTGAGAAAGACAATCATAGTTGTTGATTTGTTGTTGAGAATAATTCTATTCCATTAGCCTACCAGATATATTATATCTTGGACTTCAGGACAATTACTAGCCGACCAGAAGAATAATGGGTCACAACTCTCAGGACTTTTAGAGCAAGTCGAAGTAGAAGACCGAATCCTACCATATAAATATGCCCTTACCCCATGTATAAATCCTAGACTTAAATATTGTGTATTGGGCAAACTTTTCTTAAAATAGTTAACTTAAGCATCGAAGTGAGACTCACTAGCACCCCGCTGGTGAGTTTTCTTAATTGGTTATTGTCTTGTAAAAGCGTGAAGATCGAAGATCAATGACACTTTGAAGAACGTGAAGAACGTGTAGATCACACCAATCGAAAACTGTTAGACCAAAAAATGTTCTAACAATTGTAACTGCCCTATGCGACAATGTTGTAATTATAATTAACAATATTTTGTCCACAAGATATGTAATGACTCTACTTATTAACATATGAAGTCTATTTTAGTTAAAATGCTTTGGGTTTAATTTACATCAGTAAAGTAAAGATGAGTTTATGGTTTTAAAAGGCAGAAAAAGAAAAAGAAGAGGCTAATTGCTGCTGTTATGTAGAGTAAAAGTAATAATGCCATATGGTCCATGGTGGTCTTTACTCTTTAGTGTTTTGTATGGTCAACCATAGGCAATAAATACTTGCAAGGTAGAGAGAGAATAAGATTAGCGACTTGGAAAGTGTTAGAGCATCTCTAGCAGTTGATGACTATTTTAGTCATTCAAAATCAACTTTTTTTTAGAAGGTTCTATAGTGAACTTTCATATTTGAAAGTTCACTGTAGCAAATTTTAGAAAAATTAATATTCTAGAAGGTCTGCTAGAGCACCAAAATTACTAAATTTAACTTAAAAGTTAGTTTAAAAGTCCTATTAGAGATGCTCTCACAACATAAATGACTCCGGTACTTAAGTTAACAAATAATTGGTGTTTATTTTTGTCTAATCAATATTAATAGTTGGGAGAAAAGTGCAACAAAAGAGTGATGGAATACGAGAATAATGGGACAACTAAGAGGTTGTTTAGGATTGTGCTTGAAAAGTAGAGCTTTTAAGTAAAAAAAAAAGCTTTTAGGCAACAGCTTTATTTTTAAACTTTTACCAAAAGTGCGTTTTAGCCATTTTTAGGCTTTTTGGACCCTTAAAAGTGCTTTTAATTTTTTTACTAAATGAATATATTTTTTTTTCTTTTCAAATGAACTTTTTAAGTATTAAAAATATTTTTAGGTCCCTCAAACACAATTTCAAATAATAATAAGCTATCATTACGCCTCTTCCTAGTTGTTATCTTAGTGGCTGATTGTTGGCTTATTAGGACTCGCCACTTGGGCCGAGCTCCTTGACCCTAAGCCAATGTTTTCAGTATGTCAACTACACAATACAAATTTTAATATCGATGAAAAACATTAAATAGCATTAAAATTCTGAAAAATAAAATTTGAAGAACCTTTTTTAGGTTTCGAGAATTATAAACCAGTAGATTTTTCTGGGGCACAGATAATAAGTGAAATATTAGGCCTCATTTTCATAGGGTGCGTTTGAGATTGTACTTTTATAAGAATAATCTGCGTTTTTTAAAAATATTACAAAATATAAGGTATTTAGCATTGTGATTTAAAAAACACTTAATTTAAAATAGACAAAAATTTCCTCCAAACTAGTCTAGAAGAAATATCTTTCAACCCATTTAAAATAGTGCGAAGTGTTTATAAACATTTAAAACGTACATTAAATTTTTAAGGTCATTAATTGTAGTTTACTAACTTAAACTAACGTTTTAAATGTTTATAGACACTTAACATTATTTTAAATGAGTTGGAAGATATTTCCTTCAGACTGGTTTAGAGAAAATTTTTGTCCATTTAAAATAGAAAAAAAAAAAATGCGATTTCTATAAACAGATTAATAGGTGCTTATTTGAAAAAAACGCGAATTTAATCTAAAATTACGATTCCTCGTAACAAATATTTAATAAAAAATTATTTTTTAACATGTTTTACCAAACGCTTTTGTGATTTTAAAAAGTAGCGATTTCAAAATATAATTTTTAAAATCCCACTTATTAAAATCGTAATCCAAACGGACTCATAATTATTTTCTTTCAAATGAAATCAAATTCAATTCACCATTAAATTTATAAGTTTACGTGTAGGTCTTACATACATTCGATGGTAAATAGTTAGGAGATCATTTCTCCGTTCTCCTTTATGGAATGACCGAGTTTCTATAAATAGAGAAGAAAAAAAAAAAAAATTTGACGTCAATTTTCATATCCATAAAAGTTTTCCATGTTCCAAATATGCCCTCGCGCCTGCCGTATATATAATCTTCGTATCCTAAACACGTGCCTCAAAAATGAATAGGCGAGCAAGTACGCTTTAGTCTTCTTCCTCTCTTACCAATAATTCTCCCTAAATCTGAGCCTACGCAATTCTCAGCTTCGAGAAGAGCCACACAACTTTTCCCTTTGACGAAACCCTAGATTTTCTCACCCAACGATCACTTTTCCGAGAAAATTTCCAGCTCCAACCTCAAATTTCCTGTACGCAAGTCCAAACAAAGTCCAATTCACCCCTTGCTTTCCTACGCCGGCCCTAGATCCCCACCTATTTCAGCGAATTTTCGATCCGATTCTCGTGGCTCGAGGATGGGAAAGGTTCTCAGAGAAAGCCTCAATTCGAGGCCCGCTTTTCCTTGTTCCTCGTCGTCTTCGTCTCCTTCGCCTTCGACCACGACGTCGACGTCGGTAACGGAGACCGTGAACGGCTCGCACCACTTCAAGATCACGGGGTATTCGCTGCTGAAAGGGATGGGGATCGGGAAGTACGTGGCGTCGGATACGTTCGTCGTCGGCGGGTACACGTGGGCGATCTATTTTTATCCCGACGGGAAGAGCGTGGAGGACAATGCGGCGTACGTGTCTCTTTTCATCGCGCTGGCCAGCGAAGGGACCGACGTGAGGGCGCTCTTCGAGTTGACGCTCTTGGACCAGAGCGGCAAGGAGAGGCACAAGGTGCACACCCACTTCGGGAGGACCCCGGATAGCGGACCCTACACGCTCAAATATCGCGGTAGCATGTGGTAGGTTTCGTGAATTTGGAGTTCTTAATGATGATGATGATGATATTTGTTGTGCTCAGTATTGGCTTTTTGATTATGAGGTTCCCTTTTTTTTTATTTTTTTTTTATTTTATTGTTCTTCTGTAATTGCTTGTAGGATGCAATATCTATTATGCAAGAAATGACAATTGAGAGCGGTGTACTTAGAGGCTTATTGATGATTATAATTGGATGATTTGAACGAGCAATTTTTTTTTTTTCAAGTGAGAGAATCTCTTCTTGCATATGCAAAAATGCAGTTTCTCCACAAACATCTTTCAGCATTTGTGCGTACTCAACAATGCCATTATCTTAAATGATTGTAGTTGGCTAAATGAATACTTTTTCCAACTCATACAGGTTTGCTACTATAATTATTTTCCACCACTTAGCTGTATCTTAATGAGTTGTAGTACGCCATAATATGGCCAAATGATTATATATAGAATATGAAGCAATGAGCATCTATTGCTACACTTAGAAAATTCTAGGGAGCTTAGGATGAAGACAATGGTCCAACAAACGTATCCATGAGATTGAACTGTGATAGGTAGATTTATCCTATTATTCCATTCTTGCATTAAATGAAAGTGAAGGGAAACTGTTTCTAATTCATTAAATTTTCTTGAGTACTTTATATTGAGTTTTGGAGACTCTTATATGTAATTCTTTGGCTAGATATATTATATTTGATTGTTGGGTAAGGTTTTATTTTGAGTTATGCAGGAGTATAATAGAAGTAGTATGCAATATCAGGCTCTTATCTAATTAGTTCACAACATTATGTTTTGTGATGACAAAATCTCATTGATTGGTCCCTGCCATGAATGTTTTAGATGACAGCAATTTTTTATTAGATGACTACTACATTGAAGCATCTTTTTGGCATAGTCTTCTTACTCTATTCTGTGGGTGTTCTCTATCATGTAATAATTCTTATGCAATCATTTTAGGTGTCTCCCTTGCTCCAGTTCGCTATTTAGTGTAATCGAACTGTTTGATGCTGTATAATATGTGTTCTTTGGTTGGATATTGCAGGGGTTACAAGAGGTTTTTCAAAAGAACTCTTCTAGAGACATCAGACTACCTCAAAGATGATTGCCTTTCTGTTCATTGTAGTGTTGGTGTTGTGAGATCATACACAGAGGGGCCTAAGATCTACTCTATAACACCACCACCGTCTAACATAGGTCAGCATTTTGGGAGGCTGCTGGAAAGTGGAAAGGGAACGGATGTGAATTTCGAAGTTGATGGGGAAACTTTTGCTGCTCATAAGTTGGTCCTTGCAGCTCGCTCACCAGTATTTAGAGCCCAACTTATTGGTCCAATGAGGGATCAAAATACCCAGTGTATAAAAGTTGAAGATATGGAGACTCCTGTTTTTAAGGTTCAAAACAGTACCCTTCTATTTTTGTCTATTTTATGATTGGTTAGCAATGTGTAAGTGCAAATGTGGCTGCAATCTCTGTTAACCAATTCACTGGACAAATGTAATAGAGCACTTGTTTCAAGTCAGCCTTACCCACTTGTTGGGTTGGTCAATGTATCTCGACAGCTTTTAATTATAGTTTTACCCTATTATGCTCTTGTGCAGGCATTGCTTCATTTTATATACTGGGACTCTCTACCAGACATGCAAGAGCTTACTGGTTTGAACACAAAATGGGCTTCTACTTTGATGGCTCAGCATTTGCTTGCAGCTGCAGATCGGTATTGCCTTGAAAGACTCAGGGTACTATGCGAGGCCACTCTCTGTGATGGCGTTGCCATAAACACAGTAGCAACAACACTAGCTTTGGCAGAGCAGCATCACTGTTTCCAGCTGAAAGCTGTGTGTCTCAAATTTATCGCATTGCCTGAAAATCTGAGAGGTGAGTTTTGTGGACTTACTCTAGAAGCTTACTGAAAGAACATCCAGCATTATCATTAATCTGTGATTTTAAAATAAATATTTGTTAATTAATTATGATGCTTTGCCTGAAGAGTCTTAATTATGTTAGACTGTATGACGTATGACAGGGCTCATTGACTAAATCTAAATTAGGACAGCAGCGATATGATGTTTCTAGGGTTATTTGATTGTAAAGTTTAGGGAAAATGATGAGGCTTTGAAGTTCTAAAGTTGCAAGATTTTTAGGGCAGCGGTGAGTTTTTGGCATGATTTCTGGTGTGGGGACAAGCCACTGAAGGAATCATTTCCGGAGTTGTCTAGTATTGCTTGCTGAAAGGAGGCGTGGGTTGCGGATCATTTGTATTTTTTTAATGAAAATAATCGGTGGAATTTATCTTTTATTTGACCTATTCAGGATTGGGAGGTAGAATTGGTGTTTGTGTTTTTTAATGTGTTGTACTCGGTAAGGATAGTATTTGGTAGATACCATCCAAGAGGAGGAAGTTTGAAGTAAGATTGTTTTATCAAATGCTATCCACTCCATCTAGTTCATAATTTCCTCAGAAGACCATTTGGAGAGTCGAGGTTCCATCGAGAGTGAGTTTCTTTGTGTAGACAACGGTTCTTGGGAAGACTGACCATTTGGAGAGTCGAGTTCCATCGAGAATGAGTTTCTTTGTGTAGACAACGGATCTTGGGAAGACTGACCATTTGGAGAGTCGAGGTTCCATCGAGAGTGAGTTTCTTTGTGTAGACAACGGCTCTTGGGAAGACTGACTTTGGATAGCTTGAGAAAGAAAAACATAATAGTGGTGGGTTGGTGTTGCATGTGTTAAAGGAGCAGGGAATCCATAGATCATCTTCTTCTCCATTGTGAAGTGAGTGGCTTGAGAATTATGGACTTTGATTTTTTGCCTTTTCGGAGTAGAATGGGTCATGCCTAGAAGGGTGATAGAGTTGGATTGTTAGAGAGGTCAGTTGGGAAGTTGTTCCGTTTTAGATGCTTGGAGGATGTCCTCTTTGTGCTTTGTGTGGTGTATACAGAGAGAGTGGAAGAGTGGAATGCATGGTGTTATAAAGATCTTGTCAAATCGCTTTATATATGGGCGTCTAATATCTCACAATTTTCTAGCTTATCTTATTTTGTGAATTTTTGTTTTTTTGTTTTTTCTCATTAAAGGGTTTTTCTCTTATAGACTTCTAGTGTATTAGGGTTGCCAATGGACCAAAAAGTACAGCCCATGTTCAAGAGTTTGAAATTTACAAATAGACCTTGTAAAGTTGAAATAATTAAAATAAAATTTGCTTTTGCTGCCTGCGTCATTCTTCGTTGGTTGGTGAAACTTGTCCTCACGTTTTGAAGTGCTGAAGTAAGAAGTTTCTTAAATTTTCATCCTTGACATCAAATAAAAGATTTGTCTTGAATTTTCTCTCTTCTTGGCCTGGGGCAGCAATGATGATACATCCAACACTCCATTGGATCATTGGAATTTTCAGGAATGACAATTTAAATGGTGGGAGCATTTTGAATAAGCATCACGTCCTTAATTTGGTTTGCAACCTGAACTTGGGTGTTAAGCTCCAAGCTGTCTCCTATTTCTATTATTTCAACCATGTTTTCTCCTAATTCATCTTGTACATTCTTGACTCTGTTAATGATCACATTGTCAACTTCTTTAGGCACTAGTAGGTATTGGTCATCTACCACATTGTCAACTTCATTGGCTACAATATCAAGAGTAGAGTTGGAAAAGTTCCTTGGTCGTTTGACCACTTACTGAGGCTCACCGAGTTAGCCAAGTTGACCTTCAATCTCGAGACTGCTTCCAAACATAAGAACAAACACCTCAAATGACGTAGATGATCTAGGCTGCCTCATCGAGTTAGCCAAGTTGACCTTCAATCTCGAGACTGCTTCCAAACATAAGAACAAACATCGCAAATGACGTAGATGATCTAGGTCAGCCTGATTAAAAATCTAAGTGTCCTTTGCAAATAGTAGGTGAGATATCAATCCCCAAAACATCCCTTGTCCCCATAGAGAAGCCCAACAGACCTCATTCACAACAGCGTAAATCACAACAGAGAAGCCCAAAGCTTCCATCACAATGGCGAACAAGGGAGATAGAGGGTCAGGGTCCCCTTGTCTCAAGCTACGAGAGCTACTAACAAAACCAGTGGGAGTGCTGTTCACCAAGATTGAAAAATGCACCGAGGATATACAATGGGCTATCCATGAACTCCATTTCCTCCCAAATTCACTGCTCTGTTTGTACAATAAAAAATCCCAATTGACATTATCATATGCTTTTTCTAAGTCCAATTTGCATGGAACACCCAGCTCCCGAGATTTTATTCTACTATCAAGATCCTTATCTTGCAAATTGCTTCTTCCTTACTTTATCATCAGATCCCTGAATTGTCCCTGAATCATTAAGTTCGTCTCCCATATGACAGTCATATCAACAGCTTCTTGGAAATCAGAAGGGTCACCCTATTTAGGAGCCCAAACACAGTAGACATTTTCGTTTGAAATTCTGAAGTTGCAGAATTTTTATTGAAGCTCTAGTTTTTGGGGGTTAGTGTTTACTGGTTGAAAACTGTGGAATTTGGAGTTTCAAAGGGTAATAATGATAGGAAAGGATTTTGGGACCGAATTATGGTAAGAAAGAGGAGGAGGGGGGAGCAGATGTGTTTGGGTGTTGATTGATGGGTGAAGGGTTTGTGGTTTTTGTCATTGGAATTTTTAGGATTTAGAGGTGGAAAATCAACCTCAGATTTTTAGGGTTTGAAGATTGGATGAGTTGCTGAATATTGAAGAGAAAAGAAATAGAATTCTTAAACGTTACACGTAATTTTTCTAAACATCATCCTGGCAGTTGACCTTCTGCAGTGATTGCATTACACAAACCTCAAAGAAAGTTTCTTATCTTTGAAATTTTAGCGAAATGTATTCTCATTTGAATAGAAATCATTACATCCATGCAAATAGATTACCAATACTTGAACCTAATGGGACTTGGATTTAATGGGAGAAAGTTCTGTCTTATGAGGTACCGACAATGTGACAATCCTTACAAAACTGTTGATTGTCGAGGCACTGAGAGTCATTGTCAAGCTCTTGATCCGATTCTTGGTCACTAGGTTTGGTTTTAACATTCATGCTAGTATCAGCCTTTCTAGTTTGCGCTGCAGTTTTTCTAAAGTGTCAATATAATTGGCTGGGAGAAAGGTTTCTAAGAGTTGGTGTATCATGAACACGTAAGTCATATGAGAAAGGTCCCTTCAGTTTGCCTCATTAGGAAGGTCCCTTAGAAGTCTCCCTTTGTATGTGGCAGAAATCAGACTGGTTCTACCAGTTTTACTGAACATGTCTGTTCGGATCTTAATGTCAATATTCTGGGATAAGTTAAAAGTCACTGCTTCCATTTTTTAAGCAAGCGGCACAAGATATCTGATAAGTTATTGCGAGAGAGATCCAATTATGTCTTGGGTCTGTGCAAGACGTTTTTGTAAATCTTTGATCTAATCAAGGATTACATAGTATTTCAGTGATTGTTCCTTATTCCTTATGTTTTTTGTTTCCTCCAGCTGTGATGCAGACAGATGGTTTTGAATACTTAAAGGAGAGCTGCCCCGCTGTCCTGACTGAGCTCTTGGAGTATGTGGCTAGAGTTAATGAACACTCTGTCATTGCATGCAGGCATGGAAATGAAGTTATCCTAGACGGCAGCGACATCAACGGTAGGCGGGTGAAGCAAAGACTATAGTGAGCAGGTTCCCACAATTCTTTGTAGCCAAAAAAGAAAAAGGAAGATGAGAAAACAAAACAAAAAAAGGACAATAATGTTTTCTAGGATTAGAAAAAATTTCTATCTTTCAGCTTTCTTCTGTAAGCGAATGTAAATTTAGGTGTTCATTTGTTGTCCATGGTTTAGCTTTGAAATGTGTTTAGTTTTGTTTTGTAGTTTTCCATTTCCTCTACGGTTCCTCCCTCCCTCCCTCCCACCCTCAAGGTTGCAGTACTTTTCTCGTCTTTTTGTTTTTGTTGTACTACTTTTCGTGTGATTCATTTTTGGATTGCTGTAGTTTGTTATTTCACAATGAATTTGAGTTCCGGATACATTCTTGGTCATGGCTATATCTCTCCCTCAAAAAACATTTATAAAGATTGTGAAACTGAAGTGTGATGTGGTGTTTTGAGGGTATGGATCTAAATGCGTTTTCGAGCAGTAGCTGCTAAATGGCTGTTCCAAAAGAGCAAGCAAGGCGAATTAAATTCCAATCTGACAGGCTTCATTTCGAAAATAAACATTTTTATTAATTTTTTTTGGATAAATAAATAGCACCTACTGAGTAGAGGTACAAGTCACTATTGTGTCACTTTCATGTTGCTTTAAGAATGATGTGGCTTTTAAAATTATTATTATGCTTGTGATTGATCATTATTAGATTTTGATCATATAGTGATTTGAAAAGTTACCTTATTTTTAAGACGTAAGAATTATACAAGTTGGGACTTGTAAAATTATTTGAATGAACCTGTCTACCCTTTGAAATCATCTTACTGTCCCTTCTATGGAATTCTTTTTTGGGTATATTTTGCTCATTTAGAAAGCTTTAAGTTTCTCCAGAATGTCTCAAAAGGGTAATTCTCTAGTATGACCAAACTGTCATGAGCTTCCACTTAGATTTCACAGGATTTAGACAAAAATTGCCTAAGAAGTAAGAATCTACCACTTACCAATGTGTTATTGGAAATGCTTCTAAAAAAACATCTAATTGAAACGCTCCTGTGAACCTTGGAGATTAATGGAGGCAAACAAGGGTGCTAGCAAAAATGATAGAATCCATGGAATTTGAACCTACAGCTGCTCCAATATAGAAGTTTATCTCTAAGAGCACTAGCAACAGCTTTCTAACTATTTTTCCTCAATTTAAGGAATAAAACTACTTTTTGATTCTTTATAAAAAAATACTTTGCAATAAATTCCCTTATTTTTTCCTATATGAATTAAATACTATTTCTTTTTTATTATTGCAACCAATGAGAGAGGATAGAGGAGAGATGATTGTTGGGACATGTGAAGGAGAGATGAGAGAGAATAAGTTTTTTTATAATTTAATAATTCATTGGGCATTTACAGTGTTTTCCAATGTATTGGGAAACACCGTAGATGCCATTTGATGTTGGTTATATTTAGAGCTTTTGATGTGAGTGTTTTTTTGTAGTTTTTTTTGAGATTTTTTTTAAATATAGGGAATGAAATGTGCTATAGAGAGCATGCTGCTAGTGCTCTAATAGTAATAGCAACCTTGTTTGGGGGGAACAAAGAATGGAGTGTTCACAGCACGTAATGCATACCATATGACGAAGGAAATTCTGGAGAAGGAAAAGGGCTCCTGCTCGACTACCTAGTCTCACATAGACATTTGGAGAACCATATGGAGTGTAAAGGGACCAAAGGCACTGCAAATGTTCTTATGGAAAGCATGCCAAGATATCCTGCTCACAAAAGAAAATCTGCACTTACGTCATATAAGCTCTGACCCGCTTTGCCCAATGTGCAGTTTGCATGTAGAAACAGTGGGGGCACATCTTATGGCATTGCCAATCGGTGAGAGACGTATGGCTGGAAGGTCCAAGAGCAGTACAAAAGTGTATAAGTTATGATTCAAGCTTCAAAGAGATTTTGATCACACTACGGGACAAATTGGACGACAACTCTTTTCAGTTTTGTCTAACAGTGTCTCGTCAACTTTGGTTCAGAAGGAACAAAGTGGTCCACGGAGGTGAGATGCAGGCGCCCTCGGTACTCCTGAAGATAGCAGCGGACCAGATCGTTAGCTACGAAATTGCCGAGGCTTCACGTCTAAACACTCAGCCACGATTAGCCATCCAAAGCAGGGAGATGAGATGGGAGAAACCACTTGCGAATACTGTCAAGGTAAATTGGGATGCTGTCATCTCATTAGAACAAAATACCACGGGTGTGGGCATCATCCGGATCCTCAGGGATCATATGGGGAATGTTCTAGCTTCTTTCTGCACTTTCAAACAAGCAGCTTTGGAACCTACCTCAGCAGAGGCAATGGCGGCTTGGTATGCAACGGAGATAAGCTGGAAACTGGGGGTGAGGACAAGCATTCTGGAAGGGGATTCAAAGGAGGTGGTCTCTGCTCTACAGAGTGATGGAACATGGCAAGGAAGCTATTGTATGTTGGTGGAAGCAGCAAAGGAGAATTTAAAATAGCAACTGGAATGGCATGTCCATCACGTATACAGAGAAGCCAATGTTGTAGCCCATAATCTAGCAAAATATGCAATATCTAGTAGAGAAGAGAAACTGTGAACTGGAGGATACCCCTACTGTATTCACGGTGATGTACTTGCTGAGCAAGCTTCTTCTTGATTAATGACATACGATTTTCTCAAAAAAAAAAAATAATAATAGTAATAGCAACATCAAAATTCAGCTTCAATGTTGAGGAAGTGGGAGGGGGCAGATTGTGAAGAAATATATATATATATATTGAGAATAACTTAGGTATCCGCTTACATTTTTTCTTTTCTTTTGTGGGCTGGGCTGTTTTCTTTTGGGTCATCTTGAACTATTATGAAAATCCAATATAACCCATGGAAAACAAAAGCAGCCCAACAAACTTCCTATTAAGGGTCTCTTAGTAATTTCGCTATCACAATAGAGCTACTTGCCCTTTCCCAGCTTTACCCTTCCGCTCCTTAATTCAGCTCGAGACCTCGACTCAGCAATTTCTACTAACGCACACGAAAACCGAAGAGGCTCCATCTTTCTGTCGAAGAAATTATGGTAAACATTTTTCTTTGTTCACTCTTTCTTTGTCTCCCTTTCTAATTATTTTTTTTTTGTTTCGCCTTTTTTCCTCAGTACAATATACTCTCTGATGTTTCTCTCACAAGCTTTTCTTCAGTTTCTCTAAATTCTGTGTGTTTTTTTTCCCAATTTCTTCATTGGGTTTTCAAGAAATCTTTGTTTCCTTTAGTTTCTGATATCTGGGTCTCTTTTCTTTTGGGTTAATTTTGGTGGGTGCAGTTGTTCTTCTCGTACTTCAAAGACTTGGTGGGGCGAGAAGTGACGGTGGAGCTGAAGAACGACCTTGCAATCAGGGGGACTCTGCACTCCGTTGACCAATACCTCAACATTAAGCTTGAGAACACTCGGGTTGTCGATCAGGACAAGTACCCCCACATGGTATTCTCCTTTTCTTTTCAATTTTCTACTCTTTAGTACTCGTAAGTTCTAGGGTTTAGTACTCTTTTATGCTTATGGTCGGTTTGTATTTCTTCTTCTGGTTGATTTGTGGTCTTGGTCTCCTACACGTTGATGGAATGATAGTGGTACTTGGGTATGTGTGTGATTTGAATTTGGGCTTAGGGTTTATGAAGGGTTTGAATTTATTTAGTTGTTTATGTATGATATTTTATTTGTAAGTTTTTATTTTATTTTATGATCTTGGTCTGACTAGTTTCTTTGTAAATATTATTGTGTTTTCTGATTGGATAACTATTAGACATAGGTTAAGTTGCAATTTGAAAATATAGATTTGGTTATTGGAACTGTTTATTAAAATTGTGTTTTGATATTTGTGTTGTTCTAAGAGAATATTTGCTGATTCATCGAATAATGGAAGGTTATTTTTTCATGATATATTTGCAAGGTGATAAAATATGTGGGTTGTCTGGCATCTCATCTGATAATCGGGAACTTTGGAAGTTATTTTGGTGGTACTCACTTGGCAAAAAGATGTCAAAATGGAGAATAGAGAAGGGGTGGTGGGGGGCGGGAGGGGTGAATTTCTTTGTGGCAAGGTCCTTTGCAAATAGATAAATAAAGTAACCAATAGTAGCATTTACTAGCCACTCCTGAACTTCAAATGATGAACTCTTTTCAATGCTAGCAAAGAGAAACTTCTTAAAAATAATTGTGCATAACATTTGACTTTGACTTTCTTTCATTTGTTTGTTTTTAAAGAATGGTATTTTTATTTTTAAATAGCCATAGTGGGATACAATTGAGAGTGTATCTTTGTTGTATGTCATGCAAACCATCTGAAATGAGTGCCTGTCTAATTTATGAGAAGTATTTCTAGTCTGATTTCTTATATTTCTTCATGTTTTCACATTCTAACACTGTTATCTTCCCATAAATACCATTATCAAGGTTTGAGGGTCTTGATTAAGGAGTGGAATTGTCCTTACCTGTTCTTTCACCCAGCGGTAACTTGGTACTGAAATCAGCATCTAATACATCTAGGCAACTGTTTATCTGTCCGAAGAAAGTTTTAACCAGTGCCCATATAGGTGTAATCTTTTCTAGAGCTGGGACTTGGGATTGAGAGTTAATTTTTCTTGGGTTTGGATTCATTTGAACCTCTTAACATTGTAGAACAGGGCGGAGAAAGATTTGAATTGTCTTCAGCAACATAGCCTATTTTGGGTTCACCCGGAGCTTTGGCAATCACCCTAGGAGGTGTTATGTGCATGCACTCATTTCAAGGGTGTCCAACACTGCTCGGTTTGTGCCTCATATTTATCCTATATACTATGTTCGTATGGTGGTGCGAAAGCCGTTGCGCTAACGAACAAGCTACAGATTAGCGCAAAAGGGGGAAGCCCCCGGGGGGGGGGGGGGGGTGTTCATTATAGAGCTACGACATAATCAAACCCAAGTGAACAAATTATGGTTTTCCACACTTGGTTCATGTAGTTAGAATTTATTGGAAGAGTAGGGGAAATTATCTGCAAATTGGGAATTTCTTTTGGCTAATGACACAGCTAGGAGACATGGGTGCACCTACTTTTAAGCTTTGCTTATATGGTAATCAGAAAGGTGCATATGAAAAGGAAAGGAAAGAAGTTTTGACAACAGCAAGATGTTGCTGCCACTTTCAATTAGGTTGCAACTTTGCAAGCTTATATGTGTGCATGTGCATATAAGTAGATGAAAATACATGTTCATGTACATACATTTCTACATATTGAAGACTAGTTCTTTTCTGGACAGAGTTTTCCTCCTTGAGACCCAATTCCAATTTATATAGTCATTTTTTTGGATATGATTGATTGTGGTTAACACTTGCGGTTGCTTACTCCTTTTTTTTTTGGTGGGGGGTGGGGGTAATGACCATGGGGAGGGGGAGGAGGTTTGTGGTTGCTTTACATGGCTTTGTCTTTTCAATAATCTATCTACTGGTTGTCTGACCCAACTAGTTTTATTGCTGTATAAAACTGCTTGTTTAAATGAACTTATTTAGGTTCTGTAAAAATATATTGCATATCCAATATGAAAGTGTAATTTTTTGTTTCATTTTTCCTTATTTCTGTGTAACTATGCTGGATGGATTAATATTGTTTGTGTTGAGTGGCAGCTTTCAGTGAGGAACTGTTTCATCAGGGGGTCAGTGGTGAGATACGTTCAACTACCTCCAGAGGGAGTCGACATTGAGCTGCTTCATGATGCCACAAGAAGAGAAGCTCGGGGTGGTTGAATAATGATTTGTCTGTATCCTATGAACACTTGATTCAAGGTACTCATGGTTGAAACTATTTGTTGAAGCAAATGATGCATTGTATGTGATTTATGCTTAAGCAAGTTTAGTGCTTTTGGCCTACTTAAGCGAGGTTGCTACCAGAACTTGCACGTGGCTTGAAATCCTGATACGTTATGATTTTAAGATCTCAAAAAGTCGAAAGGATCTGTATCTCAACTCAAATCTTAGATTATAAAGGTTCAATTAGGGTTTGGATTTAAATTTGAGTTTATTCAGATTTGAAGATACATAGTATCTAAATGATGGAAATATAGTGTGAGCCAAAAGTTAGAGGGAAGAGTTAGAGCAGCTATCTGTACTAGTATTGGTGGGAAGAATAGTATGCGTTATATATGCAAAATCCATTACTAGTTACAATGTCAACTTCAAACCTAGTTTGGAATAGATCTAGGAAAATGTGATTTGGAAAATCTTTGGATGATTTCACAAATCATAGATATATGTTCCTGGATCTATCATCCTTTTCAAGCTAACACATGCTAATGTGATCTGAAAAATGTGAAAATGTTTGGGGTATTATAGCTTGAATTACAATTATTTATTTGTTGGGACAATAGCCCATGGGAAGGACTGATTGGAGGATGAGGAATTAGCATACCGACTCGCCTTCTTCCTTCCCCTCCTTATTCCAATGGAAAATCTTTTGTAGTAAGTGTTACAATCTTTTGCTGGATATGTTTAGTAATGGTTTTGCGATTTTTTTTAAAAAAATTTAATTTAATTTAATTTTTTTAATTTGAAAATTGTGTTTTTGATGTGTATTATGTATATATAAAGGTCATAATTTTTTTAAGTTGGGTGGATATTTGAAAAGTATTTTATATTTTGAATTATTTATTAATGGTTTTGAAAAAAAGTGTGTTTTAAGTTTTGAAAACAGAAAAGTGTTTTCAAAATTGCTGTTATTGGACTCTTGCCATCTTGGGTGCAGCACTCACTGCTTCTCCTAGTATCACGACGCTTATATTGCTCTTTTACAATCTATGGCAAGCCGTTATGCATAGGTTAAGTCTAATTTTAACAATGTGTATATAAGTTTTTGGATACAATTTTCTTGCAAATTGGTTTTTGAGGATGAAGTTTGTATTACTCGGGATATGTAGTACTTGAATACAAATTTTGGTTTTAGGCCGATGTTACAACCAAACAAATAAAATAGGAATACTTAATTCCATTACAATAACTTTATTCTCAATAACTCTGACTAGTATTCTTTAATCAGGGACGGAGCCAGCCTTGAGAATGGGCAGGGGCCATAGCTAAAAAAATTTAATGGGCAAGGGCCCATTAGCAAAAAAAAAAAAAAACCATTAATTATTATTATTATTTTTTTAGTGGGGCCCCTAGCCCCTGCCAGTCCCCCCTTCCTCCGTCCCTGTCTTTACTCAATTTTAATTCAGTAGACCTAACATGATATGGAAATTTAATTATTGCATAATTGTTTAGCTAGCTGTTCTAATCTTTAATAAATCAAAAAAAAAAAAAAAAAAAAAGATTCGGCCATAGCATGTCGAATTAAACCATGAATGTTGTCACTGGCACACAACTTGGAAATGATAGGCACCCTTTTTTTTTAATTGTTTATTAAAAAGGACACAAAGAGCTTGTTAAGATTTATTCTTGGCCTCAAAAAGAAGATTTTGAGGATCATACAATACACTCCATTTTAATAATTTTGAAGGCATAAATAGGATTGGAGTACTTCCTAATTGCCTGGATCATTATCTTTTCTTAACATACTTGGTTGACCAATGCAACAAGTCTTTATGAGCTTCATTGGCAGCCTTCACAGCCGTCGCATCAGTGTCGTTGTACCTGACTGTCCATCCATGCTTAACATTTGGATATATCTTGATAAAGTTTTTAACCTGCAAAATGCACCATTAATTGGAATCCCAAAGTCATTTTCAAACCTTCCAAATTATTCCTCACTATGTAATCCATGATAAAAATTCTCAATGGAGCTGATTGTTTAGGTTACCATTTTATGTAATTATGTTTATCGCAGATACTAGTTGCCGCATACAACGCTAGTAAGTCAAGTAGTATGAAAATAAGGATTCTCGTCAATTAACTGCCCGAATTGTTAGCAATTTGAGTAGTTAATGTGAGAGATACCCACTTATTTGGGCAAGTGGCTGAGCGGTCCAAAATTTATTTGAGCAAAAAAGTTTCATATGCGTTCTCTCACATTATTTGCCTAAATTACTAACAATCTGGACATGTAATTGTTGTGAATTCCAATCGGCAACGTGAACACCAATTATCTTAAGTTTGTAGATCCTTACCTTATCTTGAGACAAGACTGACTTGAACTCTTCGAGTTGTTTGGCTGGGGTGCCATTGTCTAGTTCAGCAGCCAATATGGCAATTGGAACCTTGACAGCTGAAGAAGAAGAAATGATAAGCATTTAAAAAAGTTTTAAAGACAACAAGTGTGTGTTTCATGGATACACATAGCTGTTTCAGCCAACAAAAAGTAAAGCAATTATCCTCCTCATTATCTCGAAGTCCATCTCTTCATATTTAGTATACACATATTCAAGAATAATCCTTATTTTCCAGCAGCATTTTTTATATAGAGGCATGATAAAGGTATAATTTTTTTGCACAACTTTGGCCCAAATTTTCTCTTATTTTTTATTTTTTTAAAAAACAAAATAAATAAATAAATAAATTCTGAAGCAATAATATCCTATGTGGTCATTTTTTTATTTGGTATTTTTTTAAAAAAAATTGTTTTTACATTTTTTTTTTAAAAAATACCAAATAAAAAAAGGACCACATACGAAGTTATTGCTTCAAAATTTTTTGTTTTGTTATTTTAAAAAAATGACCACATAAGAGAAAAGTTTGGCCAAAATTGTGCCAAAAAGTTGTACCTTTCTCAGTTCTCTTTTATATATGATAACAAATTCATGGTTTTACACCTATAAAATCTAAATTTACATTAACAGACATACCCTTAATATCATCCACAGTGACCCATGAAGGGTGTAACAACACTGCAGCTTTAATCAAATCAGTCTTTGCTAGTTTTGTGACCACATTGCCTGCCAAACAAATTCAAGAAGTTAAAGACACAAAAACATTAACAAACAATTCAAAATACAAAACGCTTATAAAAACACAAAAAGAATTTTTACATTTATGTAACGTACTTAGAATACTTTCAAACCCAAAAGAAAAAAAAAAAAAACTCCAAAACACATTAACAAACATTTGACTTACCACCCCAACAAAACCCTGCTGCTCCAATTGCATGTATGCCCTTTTGTTTCAGAGCAGCAATTACTGGTTTAGCATCTTCAAATCCTTTGTCCTATAGCAAACAATTATGATAGCAACAATATTAGTATGGCCATGGCACATCAATATTCTATATCAGTATGATCTGAAAGCAAATATTACATGGCTTATGAATTAGGAAATGGCAAAGAAATCATATTTACTAGATACTGGAAAGGTTTAAACTAAATTTAATGGAAATTAAAACAAATAAATGCTTCTCCAACTTTATCTTAAGAGGAGTTTGACACATACGGTTCCATGAATTTTTAACCAGACTGGAATTGTTCTAGAAGTATTTGCCACATAGGGATCACCGAAAAAGAAGTCAGGAACCACAGCATAGAATCCAGATCGAGCAACCTTGTCGGCGATTTTCCTTTAAAGTGATAGTTGAAAGAACCCAAAATTAGTCGTTTAGAGAAATGTAGACAATTATATGTAAGTGGAATTCAGGTACCTTTCAATGAGATTGAGATGCACAACAATTATTTGCTCGAATTGCTAACAATTTGAACCTGTAATGTAAGATATCCCATGTAAAATTCACCTGTCCAAATAAATTTTGAGCTACTTTACATGGGACTTCTTATATTGCATGTCGAAATTGCTAGTAATTCGGACATGAGAACTGTCGTGGATTCCAATGCATGACCAAAACTTTTTATGGCCAAAGTAGGAAAAAAAAAAAAAAGAAATCAATGTGAGGGAGCTGCAGCTGATCACAAAGCAGAAAAGGAAGGAGGCATCCAAGAGATATACAAAAGCTTCATGTAGAGAACAAGAAGTTGACAAGTGGGTATACCTCAAATGTGGTGCTTCATAACCTGCAAAGAGAAGGCAGGCAAAGTTGTTAAAACTATACATGCAGAAATTACTTTGAATTAATTGGTGATTTCTTTCAAAATTGGTCTCCCCCTTCCAAGTGTGCTCAAATGATAATATAACCATAATCCAATTTTAAAGATATAGATCGAGATGGAAATAAACAAGTAGTGAACAATCTATAAAGACAAAATGATAGAATTCTTTCTATTTTTAATAATCTCTATAGTGAATTCTTCCATTCACAATTAAATTAGGGTGAAGTCCACATGAGTCTATAAATCTAATGAATAATATATTAAATTTGTAGGATGACATAAGAAAAATATTGACATGAATTATTTACACATGAACATCTCAATGGAATTTTTGAAACTATCATATATATATATATATATACCAAATGGCTCAATTGGTGAAGTCTATATTGGAGACCTGAAATAAAGTCTCATATTTTGACGGAGTTGCTCCACGACAACTGGACTTTGCCAGATTAGGTCCCTCGTGTTCAAATGCATTTTTAACACCATAAAATTAATGCAATTTGCCAAACACTTTGAATATTTGGAGCTTTAATAAGATATTATAAGATAATATATAATAAGATATGATAAGATATGTATGGCGTAGACTACAATATTGATTAACACACATAACAATGTCTTGGACTCTATTTTAACATTGGGAGTCAAAACAAAAAAAAAAAAAAAAAAAAATAAATAAAAGAAAGGACTTAATCACAAACTATATATTAAATATCAACAATGATTCACATTAGAATCAACAAATATTTAATTAAAAGAGTTTATTTTATTTTATTTACTTACACTTTTTTATTTAAAATATTATTATTTTTTGAGATATTCTTTTTGTTACGGGATTAGCTAAATTAATAACATTTTAAATTATTTTGATGAACCTAAGCGGCTAACGTAAGCAGGAAAAACTGAAAGTTGACCGGAACCCAGATCGGAAAAATGCAGAAACACAAAACTAAAGCACGAATACATGCAAGAATAGAAGCAATCCCAGATCGGAGAAGATGACAGGGAAGCAGGTAATTAAATATTACGTACCATAAACATCAGAAACGAGTAAAATTGCTCGCTTTGAATGATAATGGCCACTGACATAGGCCTTGAGGCCACCGATTTGTTTCACCGAACCAGCTCCATAGCTGGAGTTGAGAGTTGGTGGGTTCTCCAAGCAATGGCGGCTCAAGGAGCCATCTGCAGCGACGTGACGGAGGAGGGGAAGAGAAAGGAAGATAGAAAGAAGGAGGAAGGGGAAGAGTTGAGCAATCTGAGCCATTAATGAAAAAGTTCAAGCAAACCCTGGTGAGTGTGTCAGATATATATCGTAATTTTGATTCCTTTTTTTTTCTCAGTGGTGTGATGCACGTGGTCAGATCCATAATTCTTGTCATCACATTTTAGGAACTATTTAAGGAGATTTCACATGCATGTTTATCATAGGAATAGGATGTTTACATTAATCGGCGCCGCTTTAAAAATGTCATCGTAACCCACTACTTCCCTGTCACTGTTTATGCACAACTAACCTATTAAAATTCTCCTTTTCACATGTGTTGCTTAGAATTTTTTTTTTTTTTTTTTTTAAAAAAAATCAATCAAAAGTCTCCTTTTTCACACTTACAAAATAAATAAATAAATAAAAAATCTCCTTTTCACACGGGGAAGTGATAGGGAGCCATACAAATAAATTTAGACAAATTTTCAAATTGACACCGTGAGTAGTAAACAAAGAAAAGATAATTACATTTTTTTTAATTTAAAAAAAAAATGAAAAAACGCCAATTTAAAAAGTTTTTTGAGTTCATTTGTTTAACTCCTTAATACTTCTCTTTAATATATGTATTGCTTAGGAGAAAAAAAATTTTAAAAAAAGAAAGCAAAATCAGTAATTATACGATTTGCAGTAAGCTTCTTATGGAGTTATGGTATAAAATTTGTTGAGAAGTCACTGTGGTACTGGTGAGCAATAAAAGCAAATAGGTCAATCGTCCATGTACACAACTAATGTTCAGTTTTTTTAAGAAAAATTGTCAAATGTTACGTCAACATCATTAATTATGATACATATATATTACCCATAATAAAAAATAATATATAAAAATACAAAAAATTATAACTATATAAAAATATAATATAAAAATAGCTAGAAAGGGTGCTTTGAGCCACCTCTTTTGTACCACCACTCTCATTTGGTCATTGGAGGTGACCTAACCACTCTTGTAATATACTGAAGCCACTTGAAGAGAGGTAGAGTGATTGAGAGAGATTATAGCCAATATTTATTTATTTTTGGGTAAAGTAATGGGCATAAATTGTTCTTTTGCCCAATGGCTGTATTTAAATAATGTGGTATGTTTTCATTTGTTCATTTGAAACGCTTTTCCCAAACGGATTAGTAATATTCCTGATTAGACCATGCTAAGGATTAGAACTATATATAATACCTATCTAGATATATGTCTTGATCTAAGCTTTTGGTAATGGGAAGACAACAAATTTATTTAGGGAAATTGTATATAAAATCCTTAGGTAAACGCGCCTTTATTAAAAACTCCCTGGGTTTTTTTTTTTCGAAAATTTAGTCCTTGGGTCACTCGAAACTACTAGAAACTCCATACCGTTAATTTTTGGTAACTGCCGTTATTTGAATGAAACGAACCGTTTCACTTAAGTCCACCTAAGTGGAATTTTTGTATCCTACGTGTTCACATTGGACACGTAGGATATAAAACTCACCGTTTTGGACCATCCAAAACGGTGAGTTTTATATAACTAGATGGCTTCTTTTTTGAAACCCTTCCATACGGACCATACGGATGCTACGAACCACCCGAGACAACCAGCGGTAAGCCAGCGACGCAGCAGACGCCACCGACCCAGACCCCGCCGGCGACAGAACCACCGGAGACAGAACCCACCGGCGACAGTACCCACCGTTTTGGACCACCAATTCCGGCGTCACTTTTCCGGCTACGTTTCTGTCGATTCACACTATTTTGAATCGGAAAAATCTGGTTTCGACGAAGGTATTTTCCGAAATTTCTCTGTGGGTTTTGTTGATTGACTGAAATGGAAGCCTTTAATAGTTGTGTTTAGATATTTCTTGTTGTGTTGGAAGCTTTTGGTCGAAACCCCATCCCCAACCATTTTTTGTCCAACATCTGTCGAATATTCCACTTTTGAGCCAATATTATTGTTGATTGGCAGTGGGTGTGGTCCACCTTGGTTGTGGTCCTGGAAAGAGACTGTTTTTTTCGTGTGCACTGGCAAGTTGGTCAAGGGGGATTGTTTCATCTGTATAATTATTTATTTTATTTTGTTGCTTCTCTACTCAAATGGTGGATTGCCGAGGACATGAAAATAGGAATTCTTTGTGCATAGTTTACGCCAGTTTCATCATTCTACAATTGAGCAGTATTTTTTTTTTTTTTTTTTTTTTACCTAATAGTTCATGCCATACTTGCCATACTTTTCTATGCATGTCTTTGTTTTTAGGTCCTCCAATATTGTTGCCACCTTTTTTAGTTGATGAGAAGAAAGGTCAATTACTGAAAGAAATGTTAATCATATTAGTATTAACATTTGGAATAAAAGTATTTTTCAATGGAGAAAAAAGTGGTATTATTGTTGCGATATGATAGATTGTGGTTGGTTGGGTTTTAATGACTTTGTAAATTTTTTTAGGGAAGTTTCATCATTCTACAATTGAGCAGTATTATATACGTGGTTGGATGCTATGGCTAATTTCTTCTTATTGCATGCTTGATTACACTGCATATTTGCATGTTTGTAGGGACATGAGAATAATCTTTTGGCAAGCTTGATTTTATTTTTCTTTTATGAGCTTGATTATTCTCTCACATGTCAGTTATATATTGTTAGGTTCATATTATAAGATGAACAGGAGGAAGAAAGATTTCGGGATAGGAGACAATGAAAGCGAATTCTACGATGGGAAGATGAAAAAGGTTTGTGAATTTTAATTAGTGAAACCCATCCATTAGGGAATTGTGATTACTTCTAATAATTATGGGTTTCACCGTAGAATGAGCAGTCAATGTCGTCGGCATCTATGACATCATCGGTGAAAGAAGATATGGAACCTGTGCAGTGTAGGTGCGGACTTACAAGCCCAATTATAACATCCACTACTATAAAAAATCCTAGGAGGCGATTCTATGGGTGTGCTATGTATGACCGTAAAAAGGTATTTGAATTTGGATAATTTGGTTTTACGAAATAGTTATTACTTTGTGCTTGTTCGTAATTATCAGATTTTTTTTTTGTGTAATTACAGAAAGCTGGCCAATGTCCTTTTTTCCAATGGTATGACAAAGAAACTTGTGCTCGCGGAAGGGATGTCCTACCTGCGCTGTATAAACAAGTTCATTCCCTGAAATGTGAAGTGTCATTACTTAGGGGCAAACTAAAGATCCAAACATATTTGTTGGTTTTTTTGTTGGTGATTTGTGTACTGTTGATTTGTCTAAGGTTGATTGGGCATTGAGGCATAGGAATGAGGCAATTAGATTATTATCAGTGAAATAGACTATCTGTTTTGTTGTTGTCAAGGATATTGTTTACTTACCTATGTTGTCCACGTGGATATATGGTTATGGCTTCTATGTAACAATTATGTAAAAATCCTGCTTGTTCGTAATTATCAGGTTGTTCGTAATTATCAGGTCGGCTGATTACTTTTATGTAAATGATACAACGTTAACCATAATCTAATCCATAAAGTTCTTTCACTTTTTCCATTGCAATTAGAGTAACCATTCAAAATTACTGAACTTCACCAAATGTTGAGAGAAAAATTGAGTGAGCTAAAGTTTTTTTTCTGTTTTTTAACAGTATATTGAGCAAGTTGAGTTGTACATTAAATGGAAGGAAATTAAGCCCCACATAAAAAAATTGATAGAATCCCTTCTGCCTAACACGACAAAATCAGTCTCTTTCCAAGACCATACAGTGCACACGAAAAAAACAGTCTCTTTCGAGGACCACAACCAAGGTGGACCACACCCACTGCCAATCAACAATAATATTGGCTCAAAAGTGGAATATTCGACAGATGTTGGACAAAAAATGGTTCGGGATGGGGTTTCGACCAAAAGCTTCCAACACAACAAGAAAATTCAAAACACAACTATTAAAGGCTTCCATTTCAGTCAATCAACAAAACCCACAGAGAAATTTCGGAAAATACCTTCGTCGAAACCAGATTTTTCCGATTCAAAATATTGTGAATCGACGGAAACCTAGCCGGAAAAGTGACGCCGGAATTGATGGTCCAAACGGTGGGTACTGTCGCCGGTGGCCTCTGTCGCCGGTGGGTTCCGTCTCCGGTGGTTCTGTCGCCGGCGGGGTCTGGGTCGGTGGCGTCTGCTGCGTCGGTGGCTCGCCGCTGGTTCTATCGGGTGGGTTTCGTATGGTCCGTATGGTCCGAATGGGTTTCAAAAAATAACTCCTCAAGTTATATAAAACGCACCGTTTTGGATGGTCCAAAACTGTGAGTTTTATATCCTACGTGTCCAATGTGAATACATAGGATACAAAAATTCCACGTAGGTGGACTTAAGTGAAACGGTTCGTTTCATTCAAATAACGGCAGTTACCAAAAATTAACGGTATGGAGTTTCTAGTAGTTTCGAGTGACCCAAGGACTAAATTTTCGAAAAAAAAAACCCAGGGAGTTTTTAATAAAGGCGCGTTTACCTAAGGATTTTATATACAATTTCCCATTTATTTAATTAGGAGTAACGTTAATTACTATATTTTTATCCTAAAATTGTCTAACAATGTTGACATGGCACTTCAAATTCGAAGGTTAGTTGGAAGTGCTACGTCAGCCTTGTTGAATGAATGTTGAATAGAATTATAATATATAACATTTCTCTTTATTTAATTACTAAGGTGTATGTTAAAAAAAAAAAAAAATAATAAATAATACTAAGGCTTGTGCAGCTTTTCTGCTTTGTATAATGGCCGGGCATCTAGAGTCCCAAAAAGACTCTCAAAAAGGTTATAATTTTGTGATGATTTGTCCATTTAAGGTGAATTTTTATGGTGCCACATTTGGTTTGTAAATACTAAAATGAAAAACTCAACTATTTAATATCTTCTACAAGGGTCTCCAAGAGACTACTTCAATCGGTTGGGGACAATATCTCGTGAAGCGGATGTCGAATTTGGAGACTTAAAATTACTTAAGAGAGGCTCTGACGATGAAGCTCCGTCGAGAATGAGAGCCATGAGAGAGTGAGAGGGATTGATGGGTATGGGATTAATGGATGGGTCTATAGAGGTCGTGACACTTCGTTTTGCTATGCGCAGAGAAGGAGAGAGAGGGAGGGAGGGAGGGAGAACAAATTTGGGTGGAGAGACCAAAAGAGGGTGGGGGGTGGCAGAAATAGACGCTCGTAGGCATTAGAATGTTTATTATGCATGGACAAAATGACGTCGTATTGGTAACTATTTACTGGCGCTTTGACGAATGCCAACAAAATCATGCCAACAAACGTTTTCCAAGCAGTAAAATTGTCATTTTAATTTTTTTCTAACAATTTTACCCCTCTAAAAATACACTAACTCCAATATCCTTTTACTTATTTTTGACAAACGTTTTCACATCCAATAAATTATTTGAAGTTGACATTAACTTTATTTTCATGCATTTATTTAGCTTAAATATTGCTTACAGAACTGAAAGGCACACAATCTTATTTATTTCTTTTTATCGTTTATTTTTTTTTTTATAGAAAAAACACAAAGAGCTTGTTAAGATTTATTCTTGGCCTCAAAAACAAAAAAAAAAAAAATTGAGGATCCTACAATACACTCTATTTTAATAATTTTGAAGGCATACATAGGATTCCAGTCCTTCCCAATTGCTAGCATCATCATCATTTCTTGACATATTTAGTTAACCAATGCAACATGTCTTTATGGGCTTCATTGGCAGCCTTCACAGCCGTCGCATCAGTATCATTGTACCTGACTGTCCATCCATGCTTAACCTTTGGATATATCTTGATAAAGTTTTTAACCTGCAAAATGCAGCATTTATTGGATTACCTTTCAAGCCTTCCAAAGTAATCCTCACTATATAATCCCATTACATGCATGATGCAAAATTCTCAATGAAGCTGATTATTTAGGTTATCATTTTAGGTAGGAGAAACTTTACTTAATTCTCATAAATTGTCATTACTTTTGCAAGTATTCTCGTAAACTTCAAAAACCCTCAATTTAATGTATTCATTTTCAATTTTTTATTTATTTTCAATTTCACCCATATGTTAGAATTTTTCGTTAAATCCTATCAAATTTTCAAAATACCATTTTTTTTTTAAAAAAATATATAAATATATAAGCAAAAATTTCACGTAAAAGGCTAGCAGTCAAGCAACATGAAGATGTGGATCCATGGTAATTACCTGCCCAAATTACTAGGAATTTGGATAAATAATGTGAGAGAGTTTAAATGGGACTCACCTGCTTGGGTAGGTGGCCTAACAGTCCAAAATTTATTTGGACAGGTAAGTCTCATATGTGCTCTTTCACATTATTTGCCCAAATTACTAACAATTTGGGCAAGTAATTGTTATGAATTCCAATCCTCAACATGAAGAGCAATTATTTTAAGTTTTGTAGATCCTTACCTTATTTTGGGACAAGACTGACTTGAACTCTTCGAGGAGTTTGGGTGGGGTGCCATTGTCTAATTCAGCAGCCAATATGGCAATTGGAACCTTAACAGCTGAAAAAGAAGAAATGATAAGCATTTAAGAAGTTTTAAAGACAACATGTGACAAAAAAAAGTAAAGCAATTACCCTCCTCATTATCTTGAAGTCCATCTCTCTTCATATTTAGTATACACATATTCAAGACTGATCCTTATTTTCCAGCAGCATTTTATATATAATCACAAAATTCATGGTTTTACGACTATAAAATCTAAATTTACATTAACAGACATACCCTTAATATCATCCACAGTGACCCATGAGGGGTGTAACAACACTGCAGCTTTAATCAAATCAGTCTTTGCTAGTTTTGTGACCACATTGCCTGCCAAACAAATTCAAGAAGTTAAAGACACAAAAACATTAACAAACAATTCAAAATACAAAACGCTTATAAAAACACAAAAAGAATTTTTACATTTATGTAACGTACTTAGAATACTTTCAAACCCAAAAGAAAAAAAAAAAAAACTCCAAAACACATTAACAAACATTTGACTTACCACCCCAACAAAACCCTGCTGCTCCAATTGCATGTATGCCCTTTTGTTTCAGAGCAGCAATTACTGGTTTAGCATCTTCAAATCCTTTGTCCTAAAGCAAACAATTATGATAGCAACAATATTAGTATGGCCATGGCACATCATTCTATATCAGTATGATCTGAAAGCAAATATTATTACATGGCTTATGAATTAGAAAATGGCAAAGAAATCATATTTACTAGATACTGGAATGGTTTAAATTAAATTTAATGGTAATTAAAACAAATAAATACACCATTAGTGGCAGTGGTTCAGTAGTCTAATACCCACGTGGTTAGTCACGCGCTAGGGAGCGAGTTCGAAACTCAAAAGGAATCACTCACTCTTGATTAGTGTTAGACACCTTGGATTCCACTGATGTCCTGGTGAGGGTGTATCAGTCTATGACTCAATTGGTCTTAAGGGAGTGCCTGTGGTTCTTTACTATCTAGGCCCCTCTTAAGCAATTTTCCGCAAGTATGTCTTACCATGGTCATGCTCAGGTAGAGTAGCTATAGTTGGTCGCCCCCTCCTAGCTTTTTAATTAGAAAAAAAAAATATATACTTCTCCAACTTTATCTAAGAAGAGTTGGGCACATACTGTTCCATGAGTTTTTAACCAGTCTGGAATTGTTCTAGAAGTATTTGCCACATAGGGATCTCCAAAAAAGAAGTCAGGAACCACAACATAGAATCCTGATCGAGCAACCTTGTCCGCGATTTTCCTTTAAAATGACAGTTGAAAGAAGTTGGAATTAGTCTTTTAGAGAATTGCCGACAATTATATGTAAAAGTGAAATTCATGCGCCTTCCAATGGGATTCAGATGCACGTCAATTATCTGCTCGAATTACTAATAATTTGAGCAGGTAACGTGATAGGTCCTACAAGAAACCCACTTGTCCAAATAAATTTTGGACTGCCTTATATGAGACTTCTCATAGTACATGCCCAAATTACTCGCAATTTAGACAGGGGAATTGCCGTGGATCCTTATCCCTTCCGATGTGTGGAATAGAATATTATTTCCTATTGTTTCTATAAATTAGAGATAATATGATTATTTGAGATTAAAGAAAAAACAAAAAAAAAAAGAGCAATAGAAGAAAATTTATAACAATAAATAACTGAATTTATTAGTAAGATGTAGTGGGGTTCGACACTTCTTCCTCCTAAAAGTAAAATTATTATTTTTCTTTTATAAGTAATCGAAATATCATTAAAAAAAAAAAAATTCAGAATGCATATATATATATATATATATATATATATATAAAAGAGAGAGAAAAAAGGTAAAAAAAAATAAAAAATTGCATGAACGTGAACTTTTTATGGCCAAAGTATGCAAAAAGCTTCATGTAAAGAATAAGAAGTTGGTGATGTGGGGGAGAGTTGACAAATGGGCATACCTCAAATGTGGTGCTTCATAACCTGCCAAGAAAGCAAAATTTCTTTGTAAGGAAATACTAATATATAAAAAATTTATACTATTATATAATCTTTTATATATTATATTTAATTTTTTATATACTACAATGGTTGTAATGTATCATAATAAACTATTGCCTTGATTCATAAAATTTTAAACTTTGTCAAAATTTCTTCTTTTCTAAGTAACAAATAAGCAAAAGATAAAATTTTTCACACACAACAAAAGCAAAGGACTAAAAATAAAATAAAATTAAGCCTGATCAATTAGAATATTCAAAGGTATGTAATAATTCAGAGACTTGATTATTACCTTCTTTCTTTTCTTTTCTTTTCTTTTTTTTTTTTAAAAAAAAAAAAATTAAAAATTAAAAATTTTATTTTTATTTTTATGAATTGTGCTCTTAATTTTTTAGCTGCACACAGAAAATAGTCACTGGGAATTATGAAACTATCATTTATTTAATAAATCTGCCAAATGGCTCAATTGCCAGCTTAATTAGGTCCCTGATGTTGAGATGCATTTTTAACAACCATAAAATTAGTGCTATTTGCCGAAATCTTAGAAGATTTAGAGCTTTAATAAGATATTATAAGATAAATAAAAGATAAGATATAATACGACATGTGTTAGGTGTAGACTAGAATATGTTGATTAACACACATGACAATTAATGTCTTTGACAATTGACACTATTAATTTTAACATTATGAGTCATTAGAAAAAAAATAAAATAAAACAAAGAGAGGGTTTGACCCAATCACAAACCACTAGCACCAATAAATATTTAGCTAAAATTTAAATAAAGAACATATTTTTTATTTTATCCGCTAACTTTTTCTAAGCATCTACATTCGAATATACATTTATTTATTTATTTTATATATATATATATACTTTCACTATTTCTAAAGAAGAAAGATAATCAGATTAATTATTTTTATTAATATAAATTATGCATTGTTTACTGTGCTCAGCAAAATATGTTGACAAATTTGCTAAAGATTGCGGTAGCTCAGCAAATTCTTAGCTATTTTGATCAGCGGGATCTAAATTTATTTATTTTTGCTAGAAAACTGGTTAAAATAACATTGTTAACTGACCCAATATGAGTGGGCTAACGTAAGCAGGGAAAACGGAAAGTTGGCCGGAATCCAGATCGGAAAAATGCTGAAATATAAATAAAACTAAAGCACGAATACATGCAAGAATAGAAGCAAACCCAGATCGGAGAGGATGAAACAAAACCGCAGGTAATTACGTACCATAAACATCAGAAACGAGTAAAATTGCTCGCTTTGAGTAAGAATGGCCACTGACATAGGTCTTGAGGCCACCAATTTCTTTCACCGACCCAGCTCCATAGCTGGAGTTAAGAGTTGGTGGGTTCTCCAAGCAGTGGCGGCTCAACGAGCCTTCTTCTTCAGCGACGTGACGGAGGGGAAGAGAAAGGAAGATAGAAAGGAGGAGAAAGGGGAAGAGTAGAGGAATCTGAGCCATGAATGAAAAAGTGAAAGTAAACACCGGCCGGCCGGCGAGTCTATCAAAATGAATGAATTTATAGAGACGTGGTCAAATGCAGGAATCCAAAGCAGATACTTTTTTTTGGGAACACGTACGTGTTAGGATGTAATTAAAACAAACTCACGTGTTAAGGAGTTAAACGTCAACGAAACTCCTCTTTCCCTGTCAATGTTCCCGGCCTAAAATGCCTCCTTTTGGGTCAGCAATTCAAAAGGACTGAAAGGCACACAACCTTATTTATTTCTTTTTATCGTTTATTTAAAAAAAACACAAAGAGCTTGTTAAGATTTATTCTTGGCCTCAAAAACAAAAAAAGATTTTGAGGATCCTACAATACACTCTATTTTAATAATTTTGAAGGCATACATAGGATTCCAGTCCTTCCCAATTGCTAGCATCATCATCATTTCTTGACATATTTGGTTAACCAATGCAACATGTCTTTATGGGCTTCATTAGCGGCCTTTACAGCCGTCGCATCAGTATCATTGTACCTGACTGTCCATCCATGCTTAACCTTTGAATATATCTTGATAAAGTTTTTAACTTGCAAAATGCAGCATTTATTGAATTACCAAAGTCATTTTCAAGCCCTCCAAATTAATCCTCACTATATAATCCCAATGCATGCATGATGCAAAATTCCCAGTGAAGCTGATTGTTTAGGTTATCATTTTATGTAGGAGAAACTTTACTTAATTCTCATAAATTGTCATCACTTTTGCAAGTAATCTCGTAAACTTCAAAAACTCTCAATTTAATGTATTCATTTTCATTTTCATTTTTTTTTTTTCAATTTCACTCGTATGTTAAGATTTTTCGTTAAATTCTGTCAAATTTTCAAAACACCAATTTTTTTAATATAAATATATAAGCAAAAATGTCACGTACAAGGCTAGCAGTCAAGCAACATGAAGATATGGATCCATGGTAATTACCTGCCCAAATTACTGGCAATTTGGATAAGTAATGTGAGAGAGTCTACATGAGACTCACTTGCTTGGGTAAGTGGCCATGTAGTCCAAAATTTATTTGAGCAGGTAAGTCTTATATGCGCTCTTTCACATTATTTGCCCAAATTACTAACAATTTGGGCAAGTAATTGTTATGGATTCCAATCCCCAACACCAAGAGCAATTATTTTAAGTTTGTAGATCCTTACCTTATTTTGGGACAAGACTGACTTGAACTCTTCGAGGAGTTTGGGTGGGGTGCCACTGTCTAATTCAGCAGCCAATATGGCAATTGGAACCTTAACAGCTGAAAGAGAAGAAATGATAAGCATTTAAGAAGTTTTAAAGACAACATGTGTGTGTTTCATGGGTACACATGGCTGTTACAGACAACCAAAAGTAAAGCAATTGCCCTCCTCATTATCTTGAAGTCCATCTAACGCAGACAGAAAGAGAACAATGGAAAATATATAAAAAAGAACAGAAAATAAGATAAACCATGTTAATCAGAATTTCACTGGTTAACAATGGGATTTTGATAGAGTCTCACCATCAAGAAGAAGAGAGCAATCATGTCTCCAAGAAAGAGGGCTACTAGGCATCTCAACATATTTTCTCAAATTTCCTTTCCCAAATGATCTGAACCCCACATTTATTTAAGAAAAAAAAAAAACAATATAAATCTATTTATTTATTGAATGTACCATATTATTTGGGAAAAGGAATTTGGAAAAATGTGTTGGGATATCTAGTATTATCCTCTAAGAAAACATATTTTTAATTAATCATAATCTGATCTCCATAGAGGACATAGAGTATTTAAATAGACATTATAAAATAAACTCTAACCCTAATTTGACTGACTTTGGACTAAGCCCATTATCTAATTATAAAAATAACTCTAACCCTATTTTGACTAACTATGGACCAAGCTCAATACTAAATTGCAAAATACAAACTCTTAAAAATATAAAACTAATTTATTATTTTCTCATCCTGCATCACCATCTCTCTTCATATTTAGTGTACACATATTCAAGAATTATCCTTATTTTCCAGCAGCATTTTATATATAATCACAAAATTCATGGTTTTACGCCTATAAAATCTAAATTTGCATTAACAGGCATACCCTTAATATCATCCACAGTGACCAAATAGGGGTGTAACAACACTGCAGCTTTAATCAAATCAGTCTTTGCTAGTTTTGTGACCACGTTGCCTGCCAAACAAATTAACAAACAACTCAAAATACAAAACGCTTATAAAAACACAAAAACAATTTTTACATTTATGTAACATCAAAATACTTTCAAACCGAAAACAAAAAAACACCCCAAAACACATTAACAAACATACGACTTACCACCCCAACAAAACCCTGCTGCTCCAATTGCATGTATGCCTTTTTCTTTCAGAGCAGCAATTACTGGTTTAGTATCTTCAAATCCTTTGTCCTAAAGCAAATAGTTATGAGGAACATGATATATAGCAACGATATTAGCGTGACCATGGTATATCATTCTATATCAGTATGATCTAAAAGCAAATATTACATTCAAGTCATGGCTTATGAATTAGAAAATGGCAAAGAAATCATATTTACTAAATACTGGAATGGTTTAAACTAAATTTAATGGTAATTAAAACAAATAAATACACCATTAGTGGTAGTGGTTCAGTAGTCTAATCCCCATGTGGTTAGTCACACGCTAGGGAGCGAGTTCCAAACTCGAAAGGAATCACTTTCTCTTGATTAGTGTTAGACACCTTGGATCAAACTGATGTCTTGGTGTGGCTGTGCCAGGCTATGACTTAATTGGTCTTAAGGGAGTGTCTGTGGTTTTTCACTGTTTAGGCTCCTCTTGAGCAATTTTCCGCCGGTAGGAGTTACCATGGGCATGCTCAGGTGGAGTAGCCATAGTTGGTCGCCCCCTCCTACCTTTTTAATTAAAAAAAAAAAAAAAAAAAAAAAAAAAAAAAATCTTCTCCAACTTTATCTAAGAAGAGTTGGGCACATACTGTTCCATGAGTTTTTAACCAGTCTGTAATTGTTCTAGAAGTATTTGCCACAAAGGGATCTCCAAAAACGAAGTCAGGACCACAACGTAGAATCCTGATCGAGCAACCTTGTCCGCGATTTCCCTTTAAAATGACAGTTGAAAGAAGTCATAATTAGTCTTTTAGAAAAAATTGTCGACAATTATATGTAAAAGTGGAATTCATGCACCTTCCAATGGGATTGAGATGCACATCAATTATCTGCTCGAATTACTAACAATTTGAGTAGGTAACGTGATAGGTCGTCCTACAAGAAATCCACTTGTTCAAATAAATTTTGGGCCGCCTTATATGAGACTTTTTATATTACGTGCCCAAATTACTAGCAATTCAAATAGGGGAATTGCCATGAATCCTTATCCCTTCTGATGTGTGGAATAATATATTATTTCCTATTGTTTCTATAAATTATAGTTAATATGATTATTTGAGATTAAAGAGGAAAAAAAAAGAAGCAATAGAAGAAAATTTATAACAATAAATAACTGAATTTATTAGCAAGATGTAGCGGGGTTCGACACTTCTTCTTCCTAAAAGTAAAATTATTATTATTTTTTTTATAAGTAATCGAAATATATATATATAGTTGGTGATTGTTGAAATATGGGCATACCTCAAATGTGGTGCTTCATAACCTGCCAAGAAAGTAAAATTTAGTTGTAAGGAAATACTAATATATAAAAAATTTATACTATTATATAATATTTTATACATTATATTTAATTTTTTATATACTACAATGATTGTAATGTATCATAATAAACTATTGCATGCCTTGATTTTCAAAATTTTAAAGTTTGTCAAAATTTCTTCTTTTCTAAGTAACAAATAAGCAAAGGATAAAATTTTTCACACAACAAAAGCAAAGCACTAAAAAAAAAAAATTAAGCCTGATCAATTAGAATATTCAAAGGTATGTAATAATTCAGAGACTTGATTATTGCCTTCTTTCTTTTTTTTCTTTTTTTTTTTAAAAAAAAAAAATTAAAAATTAAAAATTAAAAATTTTTATTTTTATGAATTGTGCTCTTAATTTTTTAGCTGCACACAGAAACTTGTCACTGGGAATTATGAAACTATCATTTATTTAATAAATCTGCCAAATGGCTCAATTGCCAGCTTAATTAGGTCCCTGATGTTGAGATGCATTTTTAACAACCATAAAATTAGTGCTATTTGCCGAAATCTTAGAAAATTTAGAGCTTTAATAAGATATTATAAGATAAATAAAAGATAAGATATAATAAGACATGTTAGGTGTAGACTAGAATATGTTGATTAACACACATGACAATTAATGTCTTTGACAATTGACACACTATTTTAACATTATGAGTCATTAGAAAAAAAAAATAATAAAACAAAGAGAGGGTTTGACCCAATGACAAACTACTAACACCAATAAATATTTAGCTAAAATTTAACTAAAGAACATATTTTTTATTTGGGTAAATATATTATAAGTCCCTGAGTTAACCCGTCAAAACTTCCTAATTTTTTTTTAGACTTTTTACTCTCTGGGTTAATCGAAATGCCAAATAAATCTCTATTGTTAAATTTTTGTAACGCCCGTTAGTCCTAATCAAAATGCACAATTTTGTCACGTCAGCATAATAATTTTTTATTAATTTAATTTGAAAAATAAATAAATAATTAAGAAATTTAAAGGGGTGGCCAACGGTGGGTTACCACCCCTAACCCCTATGGGGTGGCCGCAAGCCACCCCAGGGGTGGGCAACGGGTGGTTTGCCCACCCATGGGGTGGCTTCGACTTATTAAATAAAACTAACTAATTTTATTTAGCTTTGGCGGGTTATGTTAAGAACTTATAATATATATTTTATTTACTTATAATATAAAAAAAATCCTCTAACTTTTTCTAAGCCATTCGATTATACATTTTAGTTATTTTTTAAAAATATATATATTTTATTTACTTTCACTATTTCTAAAGAAGAAAGATAATCAGATTAATTATTTTTATTAATATAAATTATGCATTGTTTACTGTGCTCAGCAAAATATGTTGACAAATTTGCTGAAGATTGCGGTAGCTCAGCAAATTCTTAGCTATTTTGATCAGCGGGATCTAAATTTATTTATTTTTGCTAGAAAACTAGTTAAAATAACATTTTGAACTGGCCCAATATGAGTGGGCTAACGTAAGTAGGGAAAACGGAAAGTTGGCCGGAATCCAGATCGGAAAAATGCTGAAATATAAATAAAACTAAAGCACGAATACATGCAAGAATAGAAGCAAACCCAGACAGATCGGAGAAGATGAAATAAAACCACAGGGAAGCAGGTAATTACGTACCATAAACATCAGAAACGAGTAAAATTGCTCGCTTTGAGTGAGAATGGCCACTGACATAGGTCTTGAGGCCACCGATTTCTTTCACCGACCCAGCTCCATAGCTGGAGTTAAGAGTTGGTGGGTTCTCCAAGTAGTGGCGGCTCAACGAGCCTTCTTCTTCAGCGACGTGACGGAGGGGAAGAGAAAGGAAGATAGAAAGGAGGAGAAAGGGGAAGAGTAGAGGAATCTGAGCCATGAATGAAATAGAGGATTCGCCTAAATTCAGAGGACCGTAGTACCCACAGAACACGCTTAACCTCCAAGTCGCCTGGAGCTGTAATTATCCCGAAGCAGCAATTTTGCAGCCATGCACCCAGAAACTCCAGGACAAAAGTCCTCTGAAGCTGTAATTATCCTGAAGCTGCAATTATTGATTTTTTTAATTATTGATTTTTTTAATATATAATTAATTTTATATTATTACTTTAAAAAAATAGTTTTTTATTGCCCAAAACGACCCCGTTTGGGGTCGTTTTGGGCTACTGCATGGTGCGGTAGTTTTGCACTACCACACCTAAGCCGGATCTGTGAAGGTAAACACCAGCCGGCCGACGAGTCTATCAGAAATGAGTGAATTTATAGAGACTAAAAGAGTTCTTAGAGAACGTGATTTTGCGGAATGATTTGTGCTGCTTTCTCATTAAGATTAAATAGAACAGAAAATACAAATATAATCCATCACCAACTTTGATAACATAAGTTGATGTGAATTCAAAAACTAATAACATAATCCTTAACATAAGACTTAATACTAATATGAAATTAATAACAAGAGAACAAGAGAAGTAGAATGCAAACAGATGACTTAAAGATAAAGAAAGAGATGCAGTAAAACTAGAAGACTAGAGATGTAGTAAGACTAGAAGACTTCAGCAGTAACAGAAACTTTAGGGACTTCTTCAGCAGTATGTTTAACATGCCCCCTCAAGCTAAAAGGGGATGAAATCACTTGGAGCTTGGTCTTGAGATAAAGGAATCGAGCTAAAGATAAACCTTTTGTAAAAACATATGCAATTTGATCAGCTGTGGAGATGAAAGATACTTTGATGTCTCGATTGAGGACTTTTTCTCTGATGTAGTGATAATCAACTTTGATATGCTTTGTTCTAGCATGATAAACCGGATTGGCAGCCAAGGATAGTGCACTTACATTGTCACACCAGACAACTGGAGCCTTTGTAAGAGGAATTTGTATCTCTTGAAATAACATTCGTAACCAAAATAGCTCAGTAGTAGTAATTGCGAGCGATCGATACTCAGCCTCTGTGCTTGATCTTGAGACCACAGGTTGTTTCTTTGAACTCCAAGAGATTAAGCAATTACCAAGAAAAATTGCAAATCCAGAAGTGGATCTCCTATCATCTGGATAGCCAGCCCAATCAGAATCACAAAAGGCATTCAGTTGAAGGTTTGTGCGAGAGTAAAACAAGCCATGATG
Organism: Corylus avellana; assembly: GCF_965113065.1. NCBI lineage: Eukaryota > Viridiplantae > Streptophyta > Magnoliopsida > Fagales > Betulaceae > Corylus > Corylus avellana. The sequence continues at coordinate 11,604,213 of NC_142490.1, read as the reverse complement.
GAGGGTGTTCTTGAGGTATCTAAGAACTCTCTTAGCTGCTGACCAGTGAGTAACAGTTGGATGATGCATATGTTGACAAAGCTGATTCACAGAAAAGGTTATATCAGGTCGAGTTAGAGTGCAGTATTGAAGAGCGCCTACTACACTTCTATACTCAAAAGGATCAAGCAGGGACTCTCCATTCAAGCTGGACAACTGAGAACCAGATGAGCATGGGGACTTTGCAGGCTTTGCTTTTGTCATCTTGGTTCTATGAAGGATGTCAGTAACATATTTTGCTTGGCAGAGATGAAGCCCTGTAAAGCTTCGAGTAACCTGTATGCCAAGAAAGAAACTTAGAGAGCCTAAGTCTTTAACAGGAAATTCCTGCTGCATTTGCCCAATAATCTTAGTAATCAACTGAGGATGTGTCCCTGTGATAATTATATCATCCACATATATCAACATAAAAACTTTAATGTTGCCAGTGAGAAAAATAAATAAAGAAGTGTCAACTAGAGAGGCAGTGAAGCCTATATCAAGTAAGTAGCAAGACAATCTATGAAGCTAGGCTCGAGGGGCTTGTTTGAGACCATGATTGCCTTTTGCAGTTTGCACACCATTTTAGGATTCTCCTTGTCAACAAAACCCTTTGGTTGTTCCATATACACTTCCTCATTGAGAGAGCCATGAAGAAATGCATAAGAGATGTCCAACTGTCTAATTACCCAGTTGAAATGGACTGCCAGAGCTAGTATAATTCTGATGGTGGAAGGTTTTATGACTGGACTGAAAGTCTCAGTGTAATCAACTCCAGAGGTTTGTTCAAAACCCTTTGCAACCAGTCTAGCTTTAAATCTGTCTATTGCACCATTAGACTTCTTCTTGATCTTATACACCCATTTGTTATGAAGAACATGTTGGTGAGGTGGCCGAGGGCACAAAGTCCATGTTTTGTTGGAGAGAAGTGCCTTAAATTCAAGATTCATGGCATCTTGCCACCTGGGATCAAGAGCAGCTTTACTATAGCAAGCTGGTTCTGACTCGGGTAATACAGTATGAAAACTAAGCAGTGGATATCTAGAGGAGAATATCTTGTAGTTAGAAAAGGTTTTAGGTTTGAGGTTTCCTGTTCTAGACCTAGTAGTCATTGTGTGAGATGGTTGAAGAGGAGATTGGGCAGCAGCTATTGAGGTAGGGTTTGGTGCTACAGAAGTGGATGAGTGTTGATCTATTGAGGGTGGATTTGAGAGGAGATGTGACCTAGATCTGGTAAGCATAGGATGTGATGGCTGAATATCTTGGGTTGCTGCAGTAGCAGCTGGTTCATCAGCAGGAATGATTGGTGCAGTAGGTGATGAGTCAGTAGTGGGAGGAGGTTGAGTGGCAAAAGGAGTATTTGCTGATGAACTTGGACAGGGGTTAGTATTGAAAGTAGACAAAACAGGTAAAGGGAAAGGAGAATCACCTTGTGCATGCAGCTTGGAAGGAAATTGTGCAGCTGCAAGATCCTTAGCTGGAAAAGAAGTCTCATCAAACACAACATGTCTTGATAGGTAACCTTTGTTTGTAACTGGATCAAGACATTTATAACCTGCATAGTTGTAACCTAAAAAGATACAAGGCTTAGATCTATACTCAAGTTTGTGGGCATTATAGGGCCAGAGCAATGGGTAGCATAAGCAGCCAAAGACTCTAAGTCTTTGGTAGTCAGGAGCTTTAGAATAGAGTTTAGAATAGGGAGACATATTTTGAAGAGTGGGTGTAGGCAACCTATTAATGACAAACACTGCAGTAAGAAAAGAATCAACCCAATATTTATTTGAGAGGTGAGAGTGGGCTAATAAGGTTAAACCGGTTTCAAGAATGTGTCTTAGTTTTCTTTCGGCAAGACCATTTTGAGGGGAAGTATAAGGGTAGCTTTTTCTATGTTCAATTCCATTGTTTTTGAGGAAAGTTTGGAAGAGATGGGATGTGAACTCTCCTCCTCCATCAGATTGGATTGCTTTAATGGATGTAGAGAATTGTTTTTCAACTAGAAGTTTAAACTTGAGGAATGTATCATAGGTTGCTGATTTTGTGTGTAGGGGATAGATCCATGTGAATCTTGAAAAATCATCCACAAAAACTATATAATATTTGTATCCACTGATTGATAGTACTGGAGAGGTCCAGATGTCAGTGTGAATAAGTTGAAGAGGAAATAAAGAGACACGGGTAGATGGAGAAAAAGCTTGTTTCTTACTTTTACCCAATTGGCAGGAACCACAAAGCAAATTTTTATTGAAATTTGAATCTGAAACATAATTTGAATGCGAAAGAGGTAAATTGTTATCTCGAACAACTCGAGTAACTACATCTTTAGATGGATGACCTAACCTAAAATGCCATACTAAGGATGATGTTCTTATTCCTAATAAAGCTATAAAAGACTTGTTGTTGTTGTAAGACTTCCTGCCCAGCTTGAGAGGATACATGCCATTCTCACTCTTCCCTTCCAAGAGGATTGCCTTTGTCTGAAGATCAATGATTAAAAAATGAGATGCGGTTAGAATAAAGTAGCAAAAATTATCTACACAAAGCATTGAATTGAGACTAGATTTGCAGCTGATTCAGGACAGTGTAAGACATTATTCAATTTAAAACTAGAATTAGAATGAGGGGCTTGAAGAGTGGTAGAACCAGAATTTGCTATGGTAAGAGCTGTACCATTCCCCACGGCAACAGTGTCATGTTGTTGAAAACGTTCCTGAACATTAAGGTTCTCCAAGTCTTGAGTAATATGTGTGTTGGCGGCACTGTCAGCGAACCATTGAGGGTCTTCAAAGGCATTGTTGGATTGCGCCACCATTGCTGCCAATTGAGGAGGAGGGTGTCTTCCTTGATAGGAGTAATCCATCCTATTGTAGCAATCTAGTGCTTGATGATTGACTCTTCCACATATTTGACATGGCATGCGAGATGGCTGACTAGTGCTAGGAGTTGGCAACAAAGCAGGTGTATTATTGTACCTTGGAGTAGGAGCATAAGTAGGAGTGTTGTACATTGGTGCAGGGCAATAAGGAGACCTTGGACCAAGAGGCCTGTTGTACCTTGGGGCTGTGGTGAATGTAGGGGCAACAGCAGAAAATTTGGCACTAGGTGGTCTAGAACTGAAATTTCTGGGAGGATACCCACCACGATCCTTGAATGATTTCTGACCTTGTTTCTGTGTAAACAAGGCAAAAGTTGAAGTGTCAACTGTTGAGGCTTGCTGTTGATTGATCAATGTTTCATGATTGATGAGTTCTTCTTGGAAATCATCAAGAGAGAGTTGTTTCTCTCGGGTTAGGAGGGAGACAGTGGTGACAAAGCTGTTGAAGGAGGGATTGAGGCCATTGAGAAGGAATGAGATGAGGTCCTCATCAGAGATAGGTTTTCCCACAGCAGCTAGTTGATCAAACCATACTTTGGCTGATTGAATGAAGTCTGAGCAGGTCAAGGAGCCTTGGTGAAGACTCAGTAATTGTCTTTTGAGATTGGCAATTCGAGACCTAGAATCATTAGCAAACCTGGTTGTTAGGGCTGACCAGACTTGTTTGGAAGTATCAAGTCCATAAACTGTGGACAAGACCTTCTCAGATAATGTGACATTGATCCAACTTAGGAGGCATTGATCCTTTCTATTCCAGATGGTGAATTCTGGATTGAGGGTTTCTTTACCACTGTCATCAGTGATAAATTGAGCAGGGCATGGTTCGGTTCCATCCACGATGCCTAATAATTCATGGGTGCGCAAGATAGGCATGAATTGAGTTTTCCAACCAAGATAGTTTGGACCTTCAAGCTTTCCATTGAATTGAGAAAGGGTAGGTGGGGAAAAAGAAGGAGCATAAAAGGAGGTATTGACTGCCATAGAAGAGCTGTTTGTGTGATGCAGGAGAAGAAGGGAAAAGAAAAGAAAGCAGCTTAAGAAAGAAGAGCTATGGGGCGTATGCCTATATTGGCTCTGATACCATAAAAGAGTTCTTAGAGAACGTGATTTTGCGGAATGATTTGTGCTGCTTTCTCATTAAGATTAAATAGAACAGAAAATACAAATATAATCCATCACCAACTTTGATAACATAAGTTGATGTGAATTCAAAAACTAATAACATAAGACTTAATACTAATTTGAAATTAATAACAAGAGAACAAGAGAAGTAGAATGCAAACAGATGACTTAAAGATAAAGAAAGAGATGTAGTAAAACTAGAAGACTAGAGATGTAGTAAGACTAGAAGACTTCAGCAGTAACAGAAACTTTAGGGACTTCTTCAGCAGTATGTTTAACAGAGACGTGGTCAGATGCAGGAATCTAAAACGTAACGTGGTCAGATACGTGTTTTTGTGATCACGTGTTAAGATGTAATTAAAACAAACTCACCTGAAAATACAGAAAATATTTTTTTAAAATCATTTTACATTGAAACAAACGGAGCGTAATTGCGCAACAACATCAACATGTCACATAACTACATTCACAACTTAGCTGCCTTGTTCTTAATTAAACATCCCTCCCAACAGGCCCACACCCCCTAAAGATCCCTTTCTTAAGTCAGTATACCCTTCCCCCAATGATTTCCCCCATATTTGCTTGGTGGAGGGAAACTTCTCTTTTATGAAAACTTAGGAAACATAGAAAACAGCATACTCAAATTCTATTCTGTCACCTTTCTTCAATTTTCTCAGCACCCAGACAATCAAACAAGGGAGAACTCAAGCAGAAAGAAACCAGTAACCCAAAACCAATAGTCATATCAACTAAATACATCTTCGTGAGGATGTTCTCTCAAATTTTCTCAAAACCAACAAATAAGTGTCAGACAATGTTATTATATTGTTAATGGTTTAACAATATTTAGCTCGAAGTTCTGTTTCTAGAATTTAAACTTTGTACACTCTTTGGGTGCTTTGAGAACAGAGCAAAAAGAGACATTTGGTTGTTGTGCGTTGTGATTATGGTCCACTAATTTTCATAGTAGGTTTCTGGTGCTTCGGCTGTGTCCCCTTTGTAGCAATATCTGGGAGGAGTTGAGGCCCTTCTAATTCATCAGCCCAGTTGAAGCTACGAAGATAATCCTCCTGCAAGTAAGTAAATTCTTAGTTAGACACGAGTATCAGAATGTGATTAGCAACCCATCGGCTATCTTGTGTCTGACCCATCTACCCTTTACTCAGTATACTATAAATCAAATAGTGCCGTTTGGACCGTTTGCAACAAGTCAGAATCGATTCACGACATATGTAGTAATGACAATCTGCCTGACTCAGCAGCACAACATCTATGTGGCGAACAACTCAAATGATAACTCACATATGAAACCATATGACAGCAATGCAGTCCATGTCACAGCAAAAATGGTCCATGTCATCCAAGGTTGATGAAACAATATATATAAACAAGGATATTTGGCAGAATATGTTCGACCAAAACTTTTGCAACATGTTAGATTATGAACGCACATAATGCAACCTTGACACTCTGCCTGACTCAGCCAGCACTATTCCCCACTAAACTATGGTTTTTGGTTAAATGCTCAGAATATTACAGGCTCAGTAAATAAAGCATATAGTGAATATGATTTATGTTACGCCAACTGGTCATGCAGAATAGATGATTTTTTTTTTTTTTTTTTTTTTAATAAGATGGGAACCCCTCCAAGGGCCTCCACTTGGAGTACACACCCCTGTTGGGCAAACCCCGGACCCGTGCATGATAGATGAAACATTATTACAAGAATGATTAATATATGTCACCAAATATGAATGGAATATTAAGTGTACAAAATATTTCACTCATTTGCAGACCATATAACGGCATAGTTGAAGTCACAGTAGGTCGCACAGTAAGTGTACAAAATAGAACACATTTTACAGCAAGGATGACATTTGATAAGCATGACCCAAAGCATATAACACTCATGATTTGCATCACTGTCAAGGCTTAAGCTAATTTATAAGGTTACATGCAGATAAAAGCAACCAAAATACAGTAGACTGTTTCATCAAAAGGGCATGTTATAAACAAAGCTAACATTGGCATACCCTTCAACGAATTTAATTTGAAACACTATATGGTACATAACATTTAAATAATCAAATGCACATTTGTAATGTGAGTAATGCACACTGACAGCCCCCTGGCATGATTTGTGGGGGTAGCTGACAACCCCCTTCCCCCTTTTGATTTTTTTAAGCAAAACGTGAAGGGGGAAGGGGGGTTGGCTTTCTTCCTTTCAAGTACAAAGAAACCCTTTTCCCCTCAACTCTTAATTGTGGAATCAGAAGAAGCATTGCAGCAGAGAGGCCAAGCAGATTGCACAATTTTAATAACAGAAAAATTTGAAAGAATAATTAAGTACATCTTGGATATCTTTCCCCCCTGATTTTGCAGATCTCCGAATTTAATCCTGCTTAGGGAGCATTTCAGCAGAGAGAGTGTGCAGGCACATATCAATTTATAAGAGAAACTTGGTAACTAGAAGTTCCCTTCATTTCAGCAGCCAAATAAATCTCAAATGGTGAATCGGACTGAGTAACTAAATTGCTCCACTAAGGAAAAAGAGACTCCCTCTCTCTCATCCCCCACCATGCCCCATGACATGTAGCCCACCAAGAGGCCAAAATGTTGAAGTCATCCTATTGTAATGATGTAAACTTTGACTGCATATTTTTCATCACTTTTCAAGAGGAAAGTATCAACAATATCAAAGAAAATTTGATAAAACTACAATTTTTTTTTTTTTTGGAAAATACATTTTACCCCCCGAACTATCCACCTATTTGTACTTTGACCTCCAATGTTTAAAAAGTAACACTAGACCCCTCAAACTTCCAAATTGTTGCAATTCGACCATTCTGACTTTTTTTTCCCCAAAATGCTCCCATCCCAAGTTAAAAAATAATAATAAATTAAATAAATTAAAAAAAAATATTAAATTATATTCCCTCTCCAACCCCAATAAAAGGTAAACAAAAAATCATAACCTTACCACGCTCCTTGAAGATTAATAAGTCTGGCAATGAAGAAAGAAATCAACTGCTAAGGCTGCATTGCTTGGCTTGAGTCCAGACACCAACACCTATTGTTTGGTCTTGAAATCTCATAAAGCTCATCAGGGGTCATCTGCTCAAGTTCTTTGGCTCTGAAAGAATCAAAGTTGCATGTAATGTTTTGGGAACGGTAAGCAGCAGTTGATATCTCAATACCACCTTTCTGATGATCAAGGGCACGCATTCTCTTGTATAGTCGCATTACAGACACACAATCTTCATATGGATCATGAAAGCCTGTCTGGATATCGTACCTGCAAAAGCAAAAACTAGTGAGCCTAAATATTAATTAGGCATTTAAAGAGTCAGTGCTAATTTTACAAGTAAATAATAGTATGACTTCTATGTATAGTGCATCAAAGAGGTCCCTACAACAATTGGAATAAATGAACAGGATAAGAGCAAACTATTTTTTTTTTAATTAAATTCTGCAGACAAAATCATGATCATTCACAACCAAGTCAGGTATGCTTGCTGAAGATTGCAAGAACTATGAGCTAAACAAGTTCAAATTTGATGTGTACCACAACACATATACCTTAGAGAGAGAGAGAGAGAGAGTCTATCTTTGTCCTTTCTTGAGGTCCCTTATGTTTGTAATCATAAGATGTTTCCGTTCTTTCAACTTTGAACAGGAAAAGAATGTTTAGAACAGACAAAGTGAAACAATTCCCTAAAACATCATAAGCATTAAGAGAGTGATATTGAATGTTCCATTTAGGCAAATGAGTCAAATTTATGGTTTCCATTATATAACTAATGAAAGCAAGGAGTTGTGTAAAAATTTTCATGAAATTAAATTTGATATAATCACGCATGTTTTAAGAGAACAAGAAAGCATTACGAGCACAATTCTAATTGGAGAAGTACAAAGTGTTATGACCAAGATTCTTATGATAAAAACGTTCAAAAAATCCAAGGAAACGTCAAGATCATTAACAACTTAGAAGAAGAACTTGCCCTAGATATGTGCGGGTGAGGTACTTGAGTGAGTGGCTAACCAGATTTGTTTTCATCAATGGACGGTATTTTGCTGTATCCCTGCATTAAAAAGTAAGGTAAACTGTCAAGCACAAAGGCGAGGGGGATTTCTGCACAAGAAAATTCACTCTTGATTAAAAAATTGTCATGTCAAAGTAAAAGGTATAAATGAGTTCAACTTGACCAACCCCAAAACTCAAAAGCTTGATTCAGCAATTTTTATCTTGAGGCAAAGCTTTTATGCCTAAATTGAAGATATGCTATTGAAACACTTATCCGTTTGGTAAAATTTTGAAAAATAAATTTGGATTTTGAAAAATGTAAAAGTTGTGAATTGATTTGATGGGGCCCAGATTTGAAAAAAATTGAGAATTGATTTGGTAAAATTTTGGAAAGAGTTTTGTAAAACTTAAAAATTGGAAAATATTTTAATTAAAAAAAATTATAGAAAGAACAGACTTACTGGCCATCGCACCACTTTTTTTTTTTAAATGAACTTATTATTTTTTTAAAATAATGATGTTTGGTGTTTTATTTCTTTAAAAATGTTGGGGTTTTGAGAAGAATTTTGTAGTTTGAGAAAATGTGTAAGTGGTGGGGCCAGATCTGAAAATCCGTTTGGTGAATCAGTTTTGAAAAGAGTTTTCAACGTTTGAAAACCACCAGTTTTCTAGAACTTTTCCAAACGCACCCTTAGTTTCTGCCAAAAAAATTGCAATGATCAAGGCCAATGCTTAATTTTTGCTGACCTGAACAAAAAGACGTGGAGCCTTTAGGCCAAATGATAAATGCCAAGAAAAAGTAATAACGCAAACTTCTCACATACTTTTGGCAACCTGGAAACTATGGATAATATTTAAGGAGGTACAAGAATACTATGTATATGCTTTATCCGTCTAAGATCCAAATACACGTTTAAGATGTGCTTGGAAATTTTCTTTTTTTTAAAAAAAAGGACCATTTCATACTCTTAGCTAAAAATAAAAAATAAAAATTTATATTTTACAATTTATATTTTATTGTTTAAACAATGATGTGTGATTAGTACTTTAAATTCCTCATTTTTTTAAAAATTTTTTTTATAAATGAATTTTAAGAAAAAGAAATATAAGCAAAATGATAGCGTTTTGACCATTACAAGCAAAATGAAACCACAGGCCCTGTTGGCTCGAGGCTTGCACTTTCATTATATATTGATTAGATTATAAATTGCACATGCATCATGTATATTTCTCCAGTTGAAATTTTAAAATATGCTTGATTCATAAAGTAACTCAGGAATAAAGAAAGAGTTTCTAAAACCTCAGCAGATGATTGGGATAAGTCATTATCAAGCAATCCAAATCATGCTCCAGTGAATGCCCCACAAGAAGCCTGGCCCTTCCACCATCCAACCTTGCCCTCCCAATGGACTCTCCATTGTACAAAATTTGCAAAATTTTTTCTTCAACTAATTTAAGTGGCAATGCATCTCTTAGATGCTCTTCTGTTAACCCAGTTATTTCAAATCTAAAAATATTAATATTAAAATGATCAGCAAACACATTCTTGATATTTCTCAAGAAATCAAAGACAATATAGAGCTTACATTTACCTGTAATTTGTGATGGGAAGTTGAGGGAGCACATAAGTGTGAAAAATGACATTCTCATCTTCATCAATTAGGCAAACCCTAGCACAAAGGTCCAGTGATCCATCACTTCCACCACCAACCATTTCACAATCTATAGCAACTGCTTCAGGACCTCCGCCATTTTGGTTTACAACAGTTGGGTCTGAATACACCATTTTCACTGTTCCCTTGAACAGTTCAACACAAAATTTATAAGACCAAGTTAGCATGTCTGGATACAATTGCTGCTATGACTTCTTTTGATTGATCAAAGGACAATAACATTTACAAGTACCAGAAAATGATAAAGCTTCTAGTTTTTGTATTGTGTGCTGAATTTCTTACTAATAAACTTACCATTGGAGCAGGTGCAGATAGGCAACACCTTTTCTTATGCTCACAGACAGAACTAGGGCTATCAAGAACTTTCAAGCAAAGATCACAACCTTGTTCAGAGAAAATCTTTGAACAAATTGCATTTGGCAATGGACCTAAACGTTATGCGAAATTTAAAAAAGAAACTATGAGACAAGCAAATTAAGAGATAAATCAGAACAAATACACAATACTCTGAATCAGAACGTATATGAAATAATAATTCACCAGTAAGATGCTCTCTAAGTGATTCAAAAGATCTGCAGTGCTTTTGGCACACCCCGCATCTAGGCTCATGAACCGAGTGGTATGAGACCTTCATGTGCTCAACAAGATGCTCCTTTTTCTTATACTGCTTGTAGCATGCAGAACATTTGTGCCTGCAGACAAAAAAAAAATTGTGTAAAAAATCTTTCAAGAATTTGGAACCAGCACAATATGTCGCATGTGCAACACATAGAAATAACCTCAGAGCAATAACATTCACTTGGATACATCAAATTTTACGGCTCATCAAGATGTGTTATTATTATTCCTATGAGTTCAAATTTGCTACACTATTAAAAGAATGGGGTTCAATAACATGAGAAGACGAAAGACTATAAATAGTATGTGATTCATTCTAATGCTGTACATAAGGAAGTATGCCAATGCGAGGGGAAAAGCATGGTTTTAATAATCGGACCATTGAGAGAACTAGAAAAGTAAGAGGTTAAAGGTTCAGAGCTCCAACTGGGCATTCTACCAGAGTCAGACCTTGACATCATAAACATTTAAAAATATTAGCTTATAAACAAGAATTAGTTGTTATAGTCAAAGTGATAAAATGAATAATATATGTACTTTTGGTTTAATGGTAAAAGCGTAAGTAAAATGATTATGAAAATTCGATTTACAGTTGTAGCATTTATAGATTTTATGTTTTTGAGTTAATTTTGTTTCCAAGAACATGTACATATATGATTTCAGAGTAATAGTACATGATGTCAAGTTGGCCTACTGGTAAAACCATTAGATATCTATTTCTTTGCCTGGTGATGGTGAAACAGCCTGTTTTATGATTGGTACAACTAAGAATTGACTAGCTCAAAGGAGAAAATCCCTCAAGCATACTTGCACACATTCGCAAAATGTGGAATCTAAAATCAGTCATCATCAAACTAGCAAGTGGATGAAAATTTGAAATCAAATCAACACTCCTGATATTTATAATCCCCACAATCGCAGTTTTGTTTTATATCTGAGAGAATTATTGAATCCTATATTCCTAGATAGGAGAACGTTTGGAAATCAAACCTCGCTAACTTAAATTCACCAACGTATACTAACATTAGTGCAAGACATTGCAATTTCGTTTACTTTTATTGTTTCATATAATAGCAATTGCAATCCATAACATTAGGGACTAAATAGATTAGATGTAGTGATTTAATGAGATTCTCTACCAAGTTGCAAAAATTCTGATTTCACAAACACTGTTCTATCTTGGTGCACCTAAAAAATAGAGCATTAAAGGACAAGTGCCAGGGCTTCAAGAAGCAGCAGCAACAACCAAAACAAACCGCAAATGAAATGTAGGGCTAATAAGAATGATTCCAAGAATAGCTCATTTCTATGTTCCTGAACATAGATAAAGATTATGAAAACCACCAATTCTTAACTAATCATACTCTTGCTTCCGTTAACCCTTACCCTTTTCAACTACCCGTAGAAATCTATTGCACCCCTTTCAATAAAAAAGGCATGCTAAAGATCATACACCAGTACATTACTGAACATTGTCTGAATGTACAAACCACAGAAAATTCTAAATTCAAAAGCAACAAAAGTACTTCTAGAAGACTAAACAAACAATGCATAATTTAATTTCCCCACCCAACCCGCCCTCCCCCAACAAAAATAAAATTAAAACTAAAATACCTTTTCTTTTTTAGGCATTTTCTCAGTAAGCTAATAACCTCCAGAAGCTGTATTACAAATTTACAAATTACTGAACATAGATGCACACCACAGTTCTAATATCGCATGACAGATCTTAAAGATCGCTCGAAAACAAAGCAAGCAACTTGCTGCTTCCAAACATTCAAAACTCAAAATTTCCCATTTCTTTTCGGGAATTTTGAGAGCAACCAAGAAATAAAAAAAAAAAAAAAAAAAAAAAAAAAAAAAAAAAAACTTCAAAACTTCCGCGAAAGCTCATAGCGGATTGCATAAAGAAGGGTGAGAGAAAAAAGAGAGAAATGGGACCTTGTGGTTCGGGTTTTGGGGAAGTCTGCTTCTGACTGTGCTTCTACTTCGAAGTCCATGGAGAATCTGAAAGTGGCGGGAATTTCGCAGTGTAAAAGTAAGACAGAGAACGGTAAATGCTGGTGTCTGGTGAAGAGGTGGAATTTTTAATTTCTGTGAGAGAGCTGGGGTTAGGGTTATCCTTTCTATCGGTGGGGAGTTTTTTAAAATCTAAAATGTTACTATGTTTTTTGTTTTCTAAAAATTAAAATGTTACTATTTCATTTTTAAAATATGTCAAATAAAAGAGATATGGTGGAATGGATGATATCTATCTCATTACTTCTTAGAGTTGAGAATAACTTCAATGTAGGTGGTACACACACCATTTACCATCTCACACATAGAACACACCTAAAGAAAAAAACACAACCACATTGAATCAAGATGGGGTGGCCACGCGCCAACCCCCACGAATCTGGGGTGGCACTGTGGGGGGTGGCTACAGCCATCCCATGACCTGGATAGGGTGGCCGAAGAGCCACCCCATGGCCTAGGGGTGGCCAACCAGCCACCCCAAGTGTTGGAGCAGTTACCCCTTCAATTTTTATTTATTTTTACAAAAAATTAATTAATTTTTAAATTTTTTTTGGCTTATATTTGAAATGATTTATTGTGGTTGTATTTTTTTTTTTAAGTGTAAGTTTGGTATAATGGGCTGAGGTGTCATCACCTAATTGGTGGCACAAAAGTCCCCTTTTGTGCAAGGACTACACAAAGATGCTCTCGAGTAGTATTCATATTGAGCTCTTTAAATACAGGCTAAATTTGAAGATAAAAAATAACTTTTTTAAATTTGAAGAGTCACTTTTAAAATGAACTAAATATCAAACTCTCTATATCTTCTTCAACTTTAGTTAAATATTATTATTATTATTATTATTTTTTTGGTTCTTGTAGATGAGAGAGAAGGAATGAAAATGAATATATAAGATTAAAAAACTAAATAATTTTCACTTCTTGGCACTTGGTATTTGGAGAGCCTTGTTGATCAAAATTAAATTTGAAATAGAGTAGAGAGCATGTTAAATGACTCTTTTCGTGAGTTTTTCAAATTTTTGAAGAAAATCCAAATTTAAAGAGCTTAACGGGATACTCTTATTAAATTACAACTCAAAAGTTTAACTTCATAGGTTAAGGATAAAAGTCATTTAAAAATATATGTCATTGAATTTTACAATTAAATTTGTCATGTGGGACTTATTACGTAAGAAATACATATTTTTTTAATAAAATATTTTTCAATTTTTTTTAGTACCATTAAAAAATCATATATTTTTTAAGACACCAGCGGCCTTGTTCGGCAAATGATTGTGTCTTTAATTATTATTGTAGTAGAAAATGATTGATGTAATATAAAATTTTGAATTATTCTCATGAAAAAATGAAAAAGTTTTGACTAGTTTGTAATGATTTTTTTATTTTAAAAAATAATAAAAAGTAAATGATGTGATATAAAAAATAAAAAAAATTAAAATGTTTTGATGTTATTTTTAACGAACAGATGAATATTCCTATGTGCCTAATTAACTGGAGAAATGCATGGATTTAATAACAGGAGAGAGAGAGAGAGAGAAAGAGAGAAATTAAATATATATGAAGTTTGTAATTAAATTTTGAACTTCATAATTAGTATCACAACTTCATTGCAAAGTTCCTAATGAAAAGAAAAAAATATATATATGTAAAAAAGATTATAGGTCTCAAGAAAAGCCAAATAAAATCCAAAGAGACAAAAAAATCCTTTGTAGATAAACCCAAATTAAGGGCAGCAACTGCTCACATAACAGTGCAGGTCTTAGTGTTATCATCACTTAAAGAGTGGTAGACGGAGTTCCCAACTGGCGGATCCGGCGGTTTATAGCAAGGAATATCATAGCCATAATCATAAAAGCCAGGAGGAGGCGGCGGTGGCAGTGGCAGTGGCGGCTGATGGTGATAGTCCTCGTACCCGTGTTGTGATCTAGCTGGAGGTGGCACTGCCGGAACATACCGGCTGTAGCCTCCGGTTGCAGGAGGAGGAGGAGGAGCAGCAGCAGCTGGAGGATTGCAAAACAGCCTGCCTCCATTAACATTCTCTCCATTGGCATGCACGTTGTAATGTTGTGGATGGTGATGATTATGATGATGCCTATGATGTACATCATGTTGATGGCCATGGTCATGCTGCATCGGCTTCATTTTATGAATGTTATGATGATGATGATGATGATGTGGAAATTCACCACTTTCATTGTGAACCACATGATCATCATCATCATCGTCATCAAAGCTAGAATCAGAATCATGGCAATGGGTACTATAAGTCTTCTTGAACGGGTGATGATTTGGTACTTTCTCTGCCTCTGTTTTCCCAATATTTTTTACTGCAGGCTCCCTGAATTTCATTGGGTTTTTCTTACCAGAATGATAATCTTCATGGGTTTTCTTCCCAATCTTCTTTACTAGAAGATCCTCCAGTTTAACTGGATTTACCTTCCCAGAACCATCTCCATTGTTTTCACCAGACAAACTATGTGTTTTCCCAATTACCTTTTTTACTGGATCCGCGAGTTTAGCTGGATTTACCTTCCCATAATCATCTTCATGCTTTTCACCAGACAAAACATTTGTTTTCCCAATGTTTTTCACTGGATCATCTTCACGGGCACTGTAAGGGGATTCCTTTACATATTGCAAAATCTCTGCCTTCTTTTTCACGGTGTTTCTTATTGCCTCAATGAGCTTGGCTGGGTCTACCTTCCCTTTACCAATTACTTGTCCTTTTTCTTCATCTACGGTGATGGAACTCACTCCTAGGCCAAAAATCAAAATAACCAAAGAAAAAATAAAATTATAAGAACGTGTTAAAGTATTGATTAAATTTACTCTATAAAACAAGAGAATCCGTCAATTCTTATCAAATATATTATTCAAGAGATTGTTCAAACAAATAGTTCAACACTATTAAGGAGAAATAAAATCATTGATGGCTTCTTAACTTGATATCAGAGCTAAATATTTTGAGTTCAAACCTTGACTCTATCAATTTATCCGTATTTCAATTAAATATTTCACATATTAGAAGGGAGTTTGAGCCCATACTTTTCCTATAAAGTCAAGTTCTTAGGAAAAGTGATGATAGAATAATTAATTCATCAAAAGTGGGGGAAATTGTAATGTAAAATAATATTCTAGAAAATAGAAAATGTACCGAAGATCTTATGCAACTTTTTCCTCAGTTTCGCAGGACATGCCTTGCAACAATTAATATTCACTTTAAGCACACAAAAATTCTGCAAAATATCAATCAAAGAACATCATTCCAAAAAACAAAACAAAAAATTATATATATCATTGAATTTTACAAAATTAAATGAAAAGAGATCGATGATATTATATATACCGGAGGAAAGGTGGTACTGGGCTTTGCTTCCATGGGAAGCAACTGCAGAATACCTCAAGAACCCTAATGGAGATTGATTAGTTGGGTCTTGAAGAAGACAAAGAAAAGTTCACTGCAGGAAAATTCGTTCAAATATATATAGAGAGATATATATGCCTGAGCTATTCTGGAAAAGAAAAATATATATTTTTAATTGAAATATATATGGCAATTAATTAAGTCCTTCCTTCCATACGAGTTCTTAAATACATATATTTATTCGAATTTTAATTAGGTCTAGAATATTTTGTTTATTGTAATAAGTATCACGATCGAGTAAATGGAGCATAGATTGGCTCTTAATTATTAACATACCAATAATAGGATTTTTTAACTAAATGGTATCACCGACCCATAAATGGTTAACATCACCTTAGAATCTATATAAGAGATTCAATCCAAATTTAATTAGAAGAGAAAAAATTATATAGACCTATATATAAACTTTTTTTTTTTTTTTTTTGACATGTCCGCACAAGAGGAGGAGGGGGATTCGAACTAGTGACTTCCACTTCATTAGGCGTGGTCTCAGCCTATTGAGCTACCTCTTGGAAACATATATAGATTTTTTTTTGGAACATATATACAAACACTTTCACCGCTACTTTTTCGTCTACGCATTAGATCGTTAGCTTCCCCCTCTACTTCTTCACTAGATGTCCAAAGCTAGTATCCCTTTTTTTTTTCCTTTGAAAAACCCTAGATTTGGTTGCAGTACCTGTTTTGGTGTCCACCAAGCTTTTCCTGTTGGGTACCTCTCTTACCGAACAAAGTATTTATAAGTTTCTCTTCGGCAACTCCAATCTAACAATTTTCAGTGCTATTCTTCTTGTTGTGGTACGTCTTTTCACTTGTTGATGTCGTTGTTGTTGAGTAGATATAGTTCCGTTTTTAGAATATTTTCTCTACAAACTACCCTTTGTGGCGACCCCAATTCATCAAATGGGCAAGATCATTTATTAGTAAAGTTTTTTCGCATTGATTTCTAGTTGTTTTAGGCTCTTGTTTAAGTTGTCCGCCCTTAATTTGTTTGTATTTTTTATGATGTAGTCCATCCTTTCCCCTAACTAACTAAATTACCAAGCAATATTGAATCAAAATAGGAAGTTGGGAAAAATGGTTAGTTATCTCCTATAGTATATAATAACAAGAAAAAATATTAGACTTATAACTCTTTTAAAACTTATCGACACATGTTAGCAAGTGATTGAAAAGTATTAAAAAAAAAAGCAATTCAAGTGTCTAACGTGACTTCATTCACATGTTAACACATGTCAGTAAAGTGTAACATAATCTTATGTATAACCAAAAAAAAAAAAAAAAATTTGTTAAAACAAAAATTTTTAAAACATGGCCCAAAAACAAAAAATTTACAAGAAAGGAAAATCTTATGGAAATCTATATCTTAGATTAGCTGTTGACTTAATCTCATAGTAGAGAGACTTAGACCTGCAAAAGGAAAAACCATCCATGCAACTTGATAGGGCGGCCCAAAATAGACGAAAAAAAGATCTGCTCCTCCGCTCTGGTGTTGCTCTTAGCTTGGAGTGGAATGAGGACACGATAGCTAATTAATAGGGATAAAAACTAGGGGTGAAAATGCGGTTATAGTTAGTAGTTATTGGCTAAAACCGCTAACCGTAACCACCTAGGCGGTTAGTGGTTTTCCTAACCGCCTTTAAAAGTAATTAGAGGTTAGCAGGAGGTTATTAACCACTAGCCACCCGCCTTTTTCACCCCTAATAAAAATAATGGTTTGATTTAAAGGGGAACTAGGAAAATTAAGCGGAAAATTGATACCTTTTTAGGCAAAATGCAATAGTTGAATGTGTGAAATCATTGTATTGTAATTTTCTTTTCATCTCTCTTTCTTCAACTTTCCAAAAGTTGGACAAAATATATAAAACTAAGAGGTAAATGGGTGAGAAAGAGATATGCCAAAACTTCTATCAAACACTCTCCAATTTAGGGGTGTACATGCAGATGTGGATGTGATTATTTGCAGTATCCACATCTGTATCATGTTTTTACTATCTGCATCCGTGCAGTTATTGAGGTTATTAAATGCGATTATTATTCGCTATGTGATGTCTGCATATTAGGTAATGGGCCTATTTTAGTCTCTTGGGCCTTCTTTGGGTCTCTATTAAGGCCTATTCTAAATAATTGTGAAAATTATTTGAGCTTCTTTTTTTTGTTTTTTTTGTTTTTGATTTTTGAGTGTTTTAGGCTTATTTTAATTTTTTTAAGCCCTAATGTTTTGAAAATATATATATTTTTTATGTCGGGGAACCTCTCCAAGGCAGGGACCTTCGAACCCACCCCTACAAAGTAAACCCCGGTCCCGTGCACTGCATCCTCAAAAATTTTCTTACACGGAACTGGTTAAGTCATTGGCTTTTCACCAGGGGGTGTGACCCTAAGGAATTATTTGCACCCATGAGGTGTTGAACCTAAGATCTTGAAATGAGCAATACCTCAAAACCAAGACCTTCACCATTTGAGCCAACCCCTCGGGGTGTACATACATAACCTATGCACAACAAGAACAACAGCGAATAGCACAAAAAAACATAGCTATCTATTTAAAGCCAGGTTATGTGACATGTTGTTTGGTACAAATATGTTGGTTGTTTCTTGATTGATTGAACGTTTCTGTGTTTGGAGGACGTACTCATGACTATTTTATTTTTCTGTTATGAGATTTTTGTTTTTGGGTTTCAAATTTCTACGTGCGTGGGTATGATTTGTTCGAATTTTTGAAAGAAAATCTTCACAAAAATGACTAAAGATTGAATTCTTTTGAAGTTTCATATTTAATAATGTTTTTGTGGTTTTGGAGATTAATCTTATGGGTTTTGATTGTGTAAAATATAATATTTTTAACCAATTTTGAAGTCTTTTTTTTTTTTTTTCTTTTTCTTTTTTAAGAAAAAATCCGGCCATGTATTTTGTTGAAAAGATGATTTCTTTTCATTGATTTTAAATACCCATATGTTTTTTAACCCACAAGTCAATAGATTTTATTATTTTGGACGAAATTCATGCTATTAAATGGAGTTTTAGTGTGAAAATTCAAAGAAGAAGAAAAAATGAGAAAAATGGTTTAGAGAATAAAAACTTATATCTTTTGTACTTTTCAGTAAGGGAATGACACATGCATGGAACACAAAAATTAAAAAACACAAAAACACCAGATTATTTGCTATTATCTTCTACAATCTTTTCTAAACTCTAAAATTCTCATTTCCCCCGTGCCATTCCAACACTACAGAAATCATGCAGAATAATTAAAAAGAACACCCAAATCCATTTCAAGAAAATAGATTTTTGGACTATCTCTTTTTCACCTTCAAGTTGTGACTGATAGAAAATCATGAGCTTATATATAGATCATGTGAGTTTTTTTTTTTTTTTTTTTTTTTAAATAACGTCAACGAAAAAAATTGATGCAGTTGCTGATATGTTATGATTGGCGATGAATTTTGACGTCGTCACTAATAGGTATATAGATATATATAACACCTAAAGATCACAATATCATGAACATAAGCTAAACTCAGCTGGCAATATATTAATTTTATATTTTGATTAACAAAATACAAATTGTAGAAATGGTTTCTCTCTGTTAATCAAAATATAAAATTAATATATTGCCAGCTGAGTTTAGCTTATAATGTTCATGATATTGTGATCTTTAGGTGTAATATATATATATATATATATATATACTGTTGGCAAAATGGCAACCCTCTCTTTATCCGGAACGCGCGGTACGTGTAACTAGCGATGGAGCCGTGGAGGAAGGGTCTTTCATTCTCTCATGACGGGGGCTCTTCTTTTAAATATCTATGCACGAAACCGTGTACAAAAAGTCATGGATGGGCTATAATGTGATGGTTTTTTTAGTTCTATAAAGAATAAAATATAATCAAGTGGAAAATGGATCAATGGAAAAAAGAGAATCCATTGAAAATTCCTCCAACTAGCTCACCTACTCCCAAGAGTTTGGGGCGTTGAGTCTTTAAGTCGCCCTCTCTGTGGGGTGCCCTAATTACACTACAATTCAGACATTCCAATTGTAAATAATCCTAGCCTTCAATTTTCATAATTGTTGACTACGGTCATCTTTGATAGCTCCTCAGTGATGACCCATGCATACTCGTCGCTAATAGCCTCTTATGAAGGAAGAGTTGTGAGCATGATGAGTAATGTTATAAGTTACTCTTGTGTTATATTAAAATTCAAAAATGATATGACTCTTAAAATTATTATTGAGCTTGTAATTGATCATTATTGGATTTTGATCAAATAGTGATTTTAAAAGCCATATCATTTTTAGAGAAACACAAAAGTAACACAAAATGGACTTCTAGAATTACCCAAATATTATATTTATTAATTCTACATCATACTTTTTTTTTAGAGTAAACAAGTCAAAGAAGTACTTTTAAAGTTTTACCAAACATACCAACTTTTTGAATACTTTTCTTTTGTTTTTTTTTTTTTTTAAATGTCCACACAAGAGAAGGAAAAACAGAATAGGAGAATTTGAACTAATTACATTCGCTTTGTGACGCGCACGTGGTCTCCAACCGATTGAGCTACACCCTTGAGAACAGCTCTTTAAATACTATAAGTATTTTTAAAATTCCTAAACTCAATCCCAAATATTATGAACACCCCCCCCCCCCAAAAAAAAAAAAAAAAAAAAAAAAAAAAAAAAAAACCTTCAATACAAAACCAACCGATTTACGCTGGCTCTGTATAATAGAATTGATACCTTTTTTTTTTTATTATTTATTTTTTTATTGAAATGGGTAGTCTAGGAGACCAATTGTGGCTATTATACCTGAGCATGACTATAGTAGTACTTACCCATTATGAGTCATACAGGAGGAGCCTAAATAGTGGAAACCGCATGCGTTCTATAAAGTCTGACTGAGCCATAACGTGACCCAGCCCCACCAGAATATCAATAAAAATCCAAAACGGCTAATATATAAAATTAACAATCTCTTCGTGCATCTATCATAGCTCTTAAAAGGAATAATAACATGAAGAAAATTACCCACGCTCATGGCTATCGTCCTCGAAAGAAGAAGAGAGGACGGGGAAGGAGTTTGTATAGAGGTATATATATATATATATATATATATATATATGTGTGTGTGTGTGTGTGTGAGAGAATGATCTCTAATGCCCACGTCCTGTAAATATTTTAGTAATGTTTACTGGGATTTTAAGCGAGCCATTTATTATTAATAAATCGTTAATTTATTAAGATTTGAAGAAACTTATATTTCATTTAATTCTCTACTATTGGACTTAGTCATTCGTTCATTCATCATGCCTTTAATAATTAGAAGTCATTGTGCCGACATATATTAATGAAGCATGACTTTTATTAATTCAACGATGTCACATTGCCGTTCTAGTTGCGTGTTTAGGAGAGTTTTGATAATTTCCTTAATGACATTCCAGCATTGGCTCAAACATTTGCTATCACATCCTAATACAACAACTATTTTCAAAGCATCACCTTTCGGTATGAGATGTTGATCCAAGGAAGGAATTAAGACATTTGAACATCTTTATTAATGAAGCATGACTTTTATTAATTCCACGATGTCACATTGCTGTTCTAGTTACATGTTTAGGAGAGTTTTGATAATTTCCTTAATGACATTCCTGCATCGCTCAAACATTTGCCGTCACGTCCTAATGCAACGACTATTTCTAAAGCAGCACCTTTCGGTATGAGATGTTGAAACCTAAAGTCTCTATTTAGATCTATTAATCTTCAAGGAGCATCGTAAGGTTACAATTTTTTATTTACCTTTTATTGATGTTTGAGAGGGAATATAGTTTTAAAATAACTTGATCTTCAAGTGGTGTAGACACTTAGAAAAGATGGAAGGAGTTGGAGTTGCTATGGACATATTATTGAGGAAGTTGGAGGGGTGTTAAGTAGTCTACAAAGATAGAAAGTTAATCATGTTAGACGACATCTCAATGATGCCGCCCATTGTCTTACGAAAAAAGCGTTTTCTCTCACCGTGGAACAAGGCCTTATTGAGGAAGTTCCCCACTGTATTTCGGATATTATATTTGTAGAGCGTTGTGTTTAATATAGTTTTTCAATCTATAGAAATCGCTCTATTCTTTACCAAAAAAAATTAAAAAATAACCTGATCTTAGAAATAGATTGGTGTTGAAGGTAGATTAGGAGTTTTTGCACATTCATAGGGAATGCTGTTCGGATGTCAAAAATGCATATGCAGAGTATATTTGTTCTATTATTTTCCATAGTTCCTTTTTCTTTTCTTTTTTATTAAATCTGAAGTCTCACCACCCCCCCCCCCCCCCCCCCCCCCAAAAAAAATGGTGACCCTGAAATAGGGATATTTTGCAAATATCCTCAATCTGACACTTTTTTTTTTTCTAATTTCCTCAATCTGACACTTATCTGTTTGGTTTTGAGGATAATTGAGGAAGATGTATGTTGATATGACTATTGGTTTTGGGTTACTGTTTTCTTTCTGCTTGAGTTCTCCTTTGTTTGATTGTTTGGGTGCTGAGAAAAATGAAGAGAAGTGACATAATAGAATTTGAGTACGCTTTTTATTTTTTTGTTTGTTTGTTTTTTTTTTTTTTTTAATGTTTCCTGAGTGGCTGAGTGTTCCAAAAAGAGAAGTTTCCCTCGACCAAGCAAATATGGGGGCAATCATTGGGGGAAGGGTATTTTTTATTTAAGAGAGATCCTTCTGGTGTAAGGCCTGATGGGGATGTTTAATTAAGAACAAGGCAGCCAAGTTGTGAATGTGTTCATGTGACATGTTGCCGTGATAATGTGATTGTGCTATTAAATTTAACTAGTTTATAACCCTATGCGTAAGATTCTTCATTATAATTTAATTTTAAAATTTAAATATATCATTTTTCATTATAAATTAAAAAGATGTATAAAAATATATTTCACATCTTTAATTAAAAAATAATAATTAAATATTTGTTCCTATAAGAATATATAATTTAAAATGAATAGTACAAATGAATATATATAATATTTTATTATTATTTTTATTAATGGGACAAATATCTTATTTATGGCCTTAAAATTTTTTTAAAGAGATTTTGATCGTTAACTAAATATTGTCCAATCTAAAGAAGATTAATACCCCGCAGACAATTAGTGTCAAAATTGTCTACGGCTTCTATTTCTTGGGCCATTTTCACCAAAAACAAACAGCAAACAAAGTACTACAAATGTTTATGTTGGTTTCCTTTCCCTTCTTGTTTCTAAGGACAAGTCTTACTTTACTATTTACAGTCAACCCAAGCAGCTTTCACCAATAAATATGAGTTGTCCTAGATACGCGCCTCCCGGGTCTCAATGAAGCTTTGTAGAGGATCTGACTTTTGTGATTAGAAGAAGAAGGATCGGGTAGTGATGGGGGTGTCTGTGGAGGCAAGTGAGCTTTGGGAAGGGGTACTGGAGCTGACCAAGACGGCGCAGGACAAGAAGAGCGACGCGCTGCTCTGGGCGGTGCAGCTAAGCGCCAGCCTCAGCGCCGCCGGGGTGGGCCTGCCCTCGGTGGAGCTGGCCCATCTCATGGTCTCGCACATCTGCTTCGGCAATCACGTGCCCATCGCGTGGAAGTTCCTCGAGAAGGCCTTGGCCCTCAAGATTGCCCCTCCGATGCTCGTCCTCTCCCTCCTCTCCATCAGGTCCTCTTTTTTCAACTTTTTTGCTTTTATTTTTTTTTCTTCTTCTTCTTAAGAATGTATTTATGTTTGGTTTGGCGTTCATATTTTCCTCTATGAATTGCATGTATTTGCGTACATCAACTAATGATTTATTGGGCTTCATATGCTTCAACTGTATGGTTTTGAATTGACATCCGCTGCTTTTCATTGTCCGTGACAGGGTCATTCCGAATCGGCAAAACCAGCCTGGAGCATATAGAATATATATGGAGCTTCTCAAGCGACATGCATTTTCATTTGCACCTCCAATCCTTGGTCCAAATTATCAAAAGTAAGGCTCAACTTTTTATTATTATTTTGTTGTACAAAGATGCGTTGATGGTCTCTTTGTCAGTGTTACATTCAAGATTTACTATCAGTGGACCTATGATACATTGCAATCTCTAAGGTTAGTTAAGTTGGCTTAAAAGCTAAACAAAGAAAACTCGAACACTTCACAATACAAGAGTGCTAAATGAGAAAGATCTTAGTGATTTGTCCTTGTGTTATTAGATTTTGCACTTTAAATTCCTTAGTATGGCCACTTGTTGGCTCGCGTTATGCAGCAGTGGCTGTTTTCTAATGTCAATTGGCATTCCACTAAGGACATAAATTTCCTTCAAACTGGGTTGGAGTAATAAACCACTTAGAGGCCAACTCAAAGTGGATCATGATTTTGGGCCAAGTTTTACTAAAAGAGAGATCACAAGATCCCCATCACAATGCTCATCTTTTATTGGGGGTTGTCCATTCGATTTCTAACATCTGGACAACAACGAAAAAAGTGTCCCACCAGACTGCTGTAAATATGATTAAGAATATCAAAACACTTTTTAGAGTATGATTTGTTAGTATTTGGTTGAATACACTATCTTTCTTCGAGCGGTTGTATTCTTTCAAGTTACGTCATGGAGAGGGAGATCAATTAGGATGTAACCCGTCCAAGAGGGGTAAGTTTGAGGTGAAGTTGTTATATAAAGTGTTAATTGGCTAGGATAGTCCTGCATTTCCATGGAAGAGTATTTGACAAGTAAAGGCTCCATCGAGGGTGGCATTTGTTTGTGTGGACAACAACTTTAGGGAAAATATTGACGCATGATAATCTGCGAAAGAGGAATATTGTGGTGGTTGAGTGGTGTTGTATGTGTCAGAAGAGTGGGGAGTTTGTTAATCACCTTTTGCTTTATTGCGAAGTCGCAGGCGAACTCTAGAGTTACATTTTTATGTTGCTTGGCGTAGAGTGGGTTATGCCTAGATGGGTAATGAATTTGTTGACAAGTTGGGGTGGTTCGATTGGGTGCGGTCTAGCTAAGGAAGTATAGAGGCTGGTTTCATTGTGTTTAATGTGGTGTATTTGGCGTGAGAGAAATGCTCGGCTTTTTGCAGACGTAGAGATTTTGGTGGTAGGGTTGCGGAAGTCTATTCTTAATACGTTACATATATGGATAGCGGCTCATGATAGCTTGGATTTTCCTACTTTTGCAGATTTTTTGAATTTATTTTCTTTTTCTTCTTATTAGTTGTTCTCATGTATACTCCTCCCTGTGTACTAAGGGTAGCGCCCCTCTATGCTTTATTAATGGTATGAAATTACTTATTAAAAAAAAAAAGTATTTGGTTGAATAAGTAGCTTGTTGATGCTCACTTGAATATTACTGTATGTAAAAAAAAAGAATTTCTACATTGTGAGTGCTCTTCAGTGCTACCCGTCCTGAAAATCCTGAAGGCATCTTCGTTGACAATGAATGATTGTGTTCATGCTCTATTATTTTCTCTTAATAAAGTCTGTTTTCATCAGATTCCACACCTTTCCCACCCACCCCCCCCGGGAAATAAAAAAAGCATGAAAAACCCTTTGTTGTACTGATGAAATACGCTGTCTTTGGTTTCATTTAACATGCCTAAAGAAAAACTTGAAGTCTTATCTTGACCTCTCTGTTAAGTGGTCTTTTTTTATTTTTGTTTCTGTTAGATACCTTTCTTCTGTAGATTTAAGTACTGAAATACATTTTGGATGAAATTACAGGATCATGAAATCCATTGATGATGTTCTTCATCTTTCCCAGATTTATGGCCTTCAAGTGTGTGAGCCTGGGGTGCTTCTTGTTGAATTTGTCTTTTCAGTTGTGTGGCAGTTACTTGATGCCTCTTTAGATGATGAAGGGTTGCTGGAACTTACCCCAGAAAAAAAGTCTAGATGGCCAACCAGGTCACAAGATATGGATATAGATGGTCATGATAGCTTTAGTGAGAAGAGAGCAGATCACAATGAAGGGCTGCAGAAAGTAAATACTGCAATGGCTGTTGAGATAATTGGAGAGTTTTTGCAAAACAAAGTGACTTCAAGGATTCTATACTTGGCACGTCGAAACATGTAAGAACTTATATTCATAAGTGAGAACTGAAAAACAAGCAGCTCATTGAGTGGCTTGTCATTTTCAACCCAAATAATACCTAACATCACTGCAGTAATGTGATTAAATAAACTAGAGTGTCCAATTAGAATTTTGAGAAATCCAATGAATAGAAGGTACTTGAGGCATAAATATTTTCTTCTTGTAGGCCATCACATTGGGGAGTTTTCATCCAGCGAATGCAACTGCTTGCAGCAAAATCAGCAGTCTTGAGGAATTCAAAACACATAAGTCCTGAGACCCTTCTGCAGTTGACATCTGATACACGTGAAGTTTTGTCTCGAGAATGCAAAACAATGTCAGGGAAAGAGTTTCATGCTGTCATGGCTTCTGGGTCTCTGATATCATCTGCTAATCAATTGCATGGGATAGGTTCCTCTGCTCTTTGGCTCCCTATTGATCTGTTCCTGGAAGATGCTATGGATGGATCACAAGTGGCAGCAACTAATGCTGTTGAAATTCTTACTGGTAGGACTCAATTTTTGATTCTAATGTTCAAGTCATTGATTTACCTGGAGTGGAGGATACTTCAGTTCTTCTAAGCAGTGTAATTGAAGAAGAATTACTGTTGCAGGTTTGGTACAGGCTCTGCAGGCTGTTAATGCTACCACATGGCACGATACATTTTTAGGTTTATGGATTGCAGCTCTACGACTAGTGCAAAGGGTAGGAATTAATTTGTAAGGAAGTAATGTTTACCTTTAACCATTGATTTTTTCTATTTTGTTGGAAATACAATTCTTAAAGAAGAGACATTTCAAACTAATCGAGTTGCTTATGTATCAAACAAAGGAAATATTGAGAAATGATAAATTTGGCAGTCTGTAAAGAAGTTGCATGATACACTAATTAAGCTTTAACTTCCTTCCAATCTTATTTGGAATATAATTTTTCTTCATTTCCCACCCAGTAGGGCGCACCTATGATAATCAGGCATGCTGAACACTTGAGGATGAGTATTCAAACCTCTTTTAAATATTTATGAGAAATGTCCTTATTCATCATAAAGAAGTGCAGACTTATCAAGGGAGTACGTGTTTTCTTTATGGAATTTACATGTGATGAATGTTTGTGTGATTCTTTTTCTTTCTTGCCACCTGACACACATATATAAAATGTTTAAATATTATAATTTCAGGAAGACACGTGTATAAACTCGGTCCCCTGTCTAGACTAGAATGCAGTTGGATCTCAGGAAGCATCATTCTAAAGATTCCCCTATGTCCTATATAACTTCAGTTTCTAGATATCTACATTGATCTGCCTTCTCCTTTCTTTTTTTTAGGAGAGAGATATCTGTGAAGGTCCTGTGCCTCGCCTAGATACTTGCATGTGCATGTTATTGTCTATTACAACACTTACAGTTGCTAATTTTATTGAGGAAGAGGAAAGTGAACTGATTGATGAAACCGAACACATCCATACCAATCAAAGCAAAGAAAAAGAGGTTCAGGGAAAGCGTCGCAAGGATTTAGTTACCAGCTTGCAGCTATTGGGTGATTATGAGGGCTTGTTGACTGCACCTCAGGCTGTTAGTTTGATAGCTAATCAGGCTGCTGCCAAAGCAATAATGTTCATTTCAGGCCTTCCAGTCAGTAGCGGGTACTATGAATGTGTGAGCATAAATGACATGCCAATGAACTTTTGTAAGTAAATTACTTTCAGCATCAGTACTTGATTTTGTGAAGGCTTTTAGTTTGGTGCGCAGAAGATAGGTGTAACAATAAATATTCCTGGATGCACCTGATCTTGATTATATATATATATATTCCTGGATGGGCTTGCCTCTGCATTTGTTTTGTTGCAAATCAACCTGATTGTTGATTCTGCATTCTCCCCTGGAGGTTACCTCAGATATAAGTTTCATTAACAAAAGATCAGGTTGATTATGCTGAGTTGCATTGCTTTTGTTGGACCTTACCAATGATGGTTTCTCATGTTCTGTTTTGTCTTGCAGCTGGAAACATGTGGCATCTGATTGTTGAGGCTTGTATCGCAAGGAATCTACTGGACACATCAGCATATTTATGGCCAGGTTATGTCAATGTTGCACGGAGCAACCAAGTTCCTCGTAGTGTTCCTGGGCAAGCACTTGGTTGGTCGTCATTGATGAAGGGGTCCCCTCTAACTCCGTCATTGATAAATGCTTTGGTTGCCACCCCAGCTTCTAGGTATAATATCAGTTGTATCTCTTATTTATTTCTTCTTCTTCTTCTTCTTCTTCTTCTTTTTTCTTTTCTTTTTTCCTTTTTGAGACTTTGGGGGGATTTAAGGAAAGTAAGCTCAGATGGTAGCATTTCTTCTTTTGACGCCATAGAAAAGTATCACTACAACAAAAGAGACCTCATGGTGGTTAAAATCCAATCTCCAAGTCCAAAGCCTGCCCCTCTTTAGAGAGATGTCTTCACAGTCACAGCAGTATTGACCTTAAAGCATATGCAATCAGTCAAAAACTTCCATGGCTTTCCCCCTTTTTCATTTATTTCTGTTGTGGATAATTCCTGTCATGTACAGTATCTTCTACATTGCTGGTGTTGAGCCGGACAAAGGACTAGGTTTGCAGACTATAGTCAAAGTCATCACACACCTTATGCTAGTTCATCATGAGCTGATCGCATTTGGTTGGGACTAAGGTTTTGTCAAGATGAGTATGATGTTCCATGTCAAAGAATACCAAGATGGGGGGGTGGGAGATTAAAGAAATTAAAGATTATTACTAACGAAATAAATAAACAATTTGAAAAAGTCATCACACGCCTTGCAATTTATTTTTTCACGCCTAGCATTAATTTATTAACACCATAGTTTTTTCAAATTGTCTTTTTGGAAAATCTGGTTAACTGTTTGGCAAGTTCCTTTTTGTTGGTCTCTATCATTAGGATGGTAATTAATTTTTTTTTTTTCCTTAAGCAAGGATCTATTGGCATATTTCCTAAATCTATCACGACACAAACTTGTTTAGAATTCGATTGACACTCAATAGAATTATTGTTGTTTTTCATAATCTCAAGTATGTAATAAAAATTATGTATATTCTTCAACAATTAATTTAAAAGAGCAATCTAAATATAAAATTCTGCATAGTCAAATTTATTATTTACTAGTAAATTTAAAATATATCTGTATAAAAATTTGATTACATACTTGAAACCTTTCAAGAAAGAGAGAAATTGTCAAAAGGGGATGCCTTTCGCCTTGTTCCATGAACTATCTTTTCACCGCACACCTCCTAACCTATAAAAAAAATAGCTAGTTACTTGATTTGTTGATCGGCATGAATTTTTAAGCAAGTTTGAAGAGAGGGCTAGAGGTTGTACTATAATTGTTTGACAATATTTTTTGGGGACTCAAAATTTTGATTTTTGTTTCACAACTCACAAGTTCCATATTTACTAGGTAACTAGGTCGGTAGTTTTTTCATTAAACACTAGGTTTCCCAAACGATGACGTTTTCAGTAAACACAGTGAAATAAAATCGAATGTTATTAAATGTAGTGTTTAATGAGCATGTAACAGTGTGGTGTCAAATACACTAGTCTAACATAGTAAACACTGAAGGCTCAGCATGACCTAGCAATGTTATCGTTTGTGATTCTAGAAACGCTTCCAAACTCATGTCAGTGTTAGGAAACGCGTTGCCGGTAATGTTAGGAAAAGCCAATAACACTAACCGGCACTAGTAATGCTATGAAACTCATTGCCAGAGTGTATTATCGGCCATGGGTGGTTCGGTGTCAAATACATTGACTGGCGCTGGAGTGCTTAGTCTGTTGAGACTGAGAGATATAGCCGGTAATGTTGATGGCCTTGAGCGAGTAAGGGTGGGCAACCAGGACAACTGGGGAAACTTTTCCTGGGCCAAAGAAATTTTTTGGCCAGCCAGGGGGAGGCGTTTGCCCCTCTCGCCTTCTGCTGGCTCCGCCCCTGCCATAACCAATACACGCATACATTCATGTGCATATGTCTTAAGAGTATATGTATATACATATAGGGAAATGCTAGGTGTTCTTCTAGTGTTCTCCCAACTGTGATGTGGCTTTTAAAATTAGTGTTGAATCATTATTGGCTTTTAATCTATTGGTGATTTTAAAAGTCACATCACAATTGGGAGAACACTAGAAGAACACCAAGCATTTCCCATACATATATATGCTGGAGATGGTAGGTGTCGAGTTAACTATTATAATTCCTGACTGTCACCTGGTCTTCAGTTACGCCCTTCTTTTTCCTGAAGCCAGGTATATCAGATGCTCTTTTTTGTAAATTTACCAGGTATATCAGATGCTCTTTTTTGTAAATTTACCCCGTGGTAACACAACTGAATTTAAGCTCATGGATTTGATGGAAGCTTAGCGGAACTCGAGAAAATATATGAGATTGCAGTCAATGGTTCTGACGACGAGAAGATATCTGCTGCTACCGTTCTCTGTGGGGCATCTCTGGTTCGTGGTTGGAGTATACAGGTAATGTGTAGGCCATAGACTTTTTACTAGTTTTGTGCAAGAGCAGATTACTTATCTTCTTTATTGCATAAGAAGATTGTCTCCCCCCCCCTGCCTGTCCACTTATTTCAATTTGTTATGATTTCAATTGTTTGCAGGAGCACACCATTCTTTTTATTATGAGATTGTTATTGCCTCCAGTCCCTGCAGATTACTCTGGGAGTGATAGCCATTTGATCAGCTGTGCTCCATTTTTGAATGTCCTCCTTGTTGGAATATCAGCTGTAGACTGTGTTCAGATTTTCTCCTTACATGGCTTGGTGGGTTGCTCTTTAAAATGGTCTACTAACTAAGATATGCTTGTGGATGTTGCATTTGAATTAGTTACTGGAACGGTGTTTGGGAGGAGGCAAGATTCCTTCTTCTGCATCTGCATACACTCACACAGAATTAGTGAATATACTTAAACTTAATTGAAACAAAAAGAGAGGATAGCATACGTGGACCATACAAAGAAATTAATAACTCCATTGCTTTCATGTTCTCCATGAACTGATATTGTTTTCCATTCATTGCCAGGTTCCATTGCTTGCAGGTGCATTAATGCCCATCTGTGAGGTTTTTGGGTCTTGTATACCCAATGTGTCATGGGCTCTCACAACAGGGGAGGAACTCTCTTGTCATGCAGTGTTCTGCAATGCATTTACACTTCTGCTGAAGTTATGGAGGTTTGATCAGCCACCTGTTGAGCATGTGATGGGAGATGCACCGCCAATTACTTCCCAGCTAAGTCCTGAATACCTCTTATTGGTTCGGAACTCACAATTATCATCCTTTGGAAGATTACCTAGGGATCAGATGAAAATCAGAAGACTTTCCAGATTCTTAAGTTTTTCTAGAGAACCTATATTTATTGATTCCTTTCCAAACTTAAAACTCTGGTACCGGCAGCATCAAGAATGTATGGCTTCCATCCTCTCTGGTCTTGTACCTGGGACCCCTGTTCATCAGATTGTTGATACACTCCTCGATATGATGTTCAGAAAAATAAATAGAGGCGGTCAGCCTTTAACTCAAACTTCAGGAACCACTAATTCCTCTGGATCTGGGGCTCTGGATTCCTCTGTTAGACTCAAAGTGCCTGCATGGGATATCCTGGAGGCTACTCCCTTTGTGCTTGATGCTGCTCTTACGGCCTGTGCCCATGGAAGACTCTCTCCCCGTGAACTTGCTACAGGTATATCCAGTTTTCTTAGAATCTCTAGAATTCAAATTTTATTAATCTTCATGCTTTAAAGGTTATCAAATCATAAGAACAAGAATTTTAAAGAAAACAGGCAAAGCACTGACCCTGGATGTGTGAGCAAGTTGAACCTTATTTTATTATCACAATTTCTTTTTCCTTAGAATTTTTAATATAAATTTATCCACAGAAGTCTGGTCACACTCGTGACGAAATATGTGGTGAATTCGCTAAAGTTGGTGTTTCTATATATCTTTGCGGTTCAATAAAAAATTTACAATCCTCCCTTTACCTAACAAAAAAGAAATGTATGGCCCTTTCCAAAAATAGAGAAGGACTTTTGAGAATGACTGAACGATTGGTTTCCTAGTCGTGTCTTCTCTTTGAACTTTTAGAAAAAGATTATGTTTTGTTGTTAGATTGTTGATTGAATTCCTCAAGACTTGACGCTCTTCATCCCAGGAGTCAAAGATCTTGCTGATTTTCTTCCGGCAACTTTGGCTACCATTTTAAGCTACCTTTCCGCCGAAGTAACACGAGGCATATGGAAGCCAGCTTTTATGAATGGAACTGATTGGCCAAGCCCAGCTGCAAACTTATCCATTGTTGAGCAACAGATTAAGAAAATATTAGCTGCCACTGGTGTTGATGTCCCAAGCCTTGCCGTAGGTAATTCCTAGTATTCTCTAGATAATGGATTGTCATTATGGGTTGTTGAATATGTGTTATTTAACAAATGAAAAATCTCCATTCACTCTGCCTCCACTGCAAAGATCAAATATCCTATCCTAAGTGACTTTTCAGCAAAAGTTGGGACGGTGGACTCTGAACCAAATTATATATCATATATTGTGTAAATCTATTGGATTATATGGAAAACACTTCATCGAAGATCAGTAGATTATTGTAATATAAGTAAACCCTATAATTATTGTTGCACAATGATCTTCTCATGGTGAAGATGCAGGAAAATGGAATTTTCTGAGCTTGCATGTAATTTTAACATATGTTGGACTAGAAACTTGGGGTTTGACAAGTCAATCTGTCGTCATTAGAGCTAACTGTTTTCTTTGCAGGTGGGAGCTCTCCAGCTACACTTCCTTTACCGTTGGCTGTCCTAGTAAGCCTCATAATTACTTATAAATTTGACAAAACCACTGAACGCTTCCTCTCCATGATTTGCCCAGCCTTGAATTCCCTTGCTTCTAGTTGCCCCTGGCCATGCATGCCCATCGTAGCCTCTTTGTGGGCCCAGAAGATAAAGCGTTGGAGTGATTTTTTTGTGTTCTCAGCTTCGCGTACTGTTTTCCACCATAACAGTGATGCTGTGGTACAGCTTCTTAAAACCTGCTTCACATCCGCTCTTGGGCTAAGTTCCTCCCACATTTACAGCAATGGTGGTGTGGGTGCCCTCCTTGGCCATGGCATTGGCTCCCAATTCTCTGCTGGGATCACTCCAGTAGCCCCTGGAATTCTTTACTTAAGAGTGCATCGGTCTATCAGAGACGTTATGTTCATGACGGAAGAAATTGTCTCTCTGCTAATGCTTTCTGTAAGAGATATTGCAAGTAATGGGTTGCCTAAAGATAAAGTGGAGAAATTGAAGAACGCCAAGTATGGTTTGAGATATGGGCAGGTTTCTCTTGCTGCAGCAATGATGCGTGTCAAGCTTGCAGCTTCACTTGGGGCTTCATTGGTTTGGATATCTGGTGGATCAGGTTTGGTTCAATCTTTGATCAGAGAAACCCTACCTTCTTGGTTTCTGTCAGTCCATGTGTTAGGGCAGGAAGTTGAAGAATCTGGAAGTATGATTTCTATGCTGGGGGGTTATGCTCTTGCATACTTTGTGCTGCTTTGTGGGACATTTGCTTGGGGAGTTGACTCGACATCGACAGCATCAAAACGATGGCCAGGGATTCTTGGGGCCCACTTAGAATTTCTTGCAAGAGCACTAGATGGAAAGATATCTCTTGGTTGTGATTGTGCCACTTGGCAGGCATATGTATCAGGGTTTGTGAGCTTGTTGGTGGGTTGCACCCCAATGTGGGTGCTGGAGGTTGATGTGGATGTGTTGAAGAGGCTGAGTAAAGGATTAAGGCAGTGGAATGAGGAAGAATTGGCTTTGGCACTGCTGGGACTTGGAGGGGTAGGTGCAATGGGTGCAGCAGCTGAATTGATAATTGAAAGAGAGTTTTAAACAAAAAATTGCTGATTGAATTTGTGTGTTCTGTAATCTTTAACACTATAGGTAGAGGCTTCATTAGAATTCATCTAATTACACTATATAGCTTTCTGTACAATCATAGCTCTTGTAAAATCTCAAGGAGGTTGTAAAGAAGAACAGAGATTTCCTCCTCTATAATTTTCATGCTTATTTTGGTTATCTTGGCCCGCAAGGCTGGTAGGATGGCTCTTATTAGAGCTGTACACAGAAGATCTCTATGTATATAAACATTAAGAAGGCTCCAAAATCTCAAGGTGGTTGTAAAGAAGAACAGAGATTTCCTCCTCTATAATTTTCATGCTTATTTTGGTTATCTGGGCCCGCAAGGCAGGTAGGATGGGTCTTATTAAAGCTGTACACAGAAGATCTCTATATATATAAACATTAGGAGAAAGTTCATATACCCCCCTCAAATTACCACTTAATTGACAATGGGCCCCTAAACTTTTAATTGTGACAATTTTTTCCCAAACTACCAAAAATTGTTAATGTTTCTCCTAATGACGAAACTACCCTTAGTTAAAAAAAATCCCCTCTATTAAAAAAAAATTAAATTAATTTTTTTTTTTTTTTGGTTATGAAAAATCTTTTTCTTTTCTTTTTTTTTTTTAAATAAAAATTTCTGTTTTTAAAAAAATTAACAATTTTCGTTTAAGAAAATAAAAAATTTCCGTTTCTTTTAAATAAAAATTTCTGTTTAAATAAAAAATCGCTTTAAAAAAAAAAATCTTTTAAAAAAAAAATTAAAAATTTTCGTTTAAAAAATAATAAATTTTTTTTTTTAAAAAAAAAAAAAATCTTTCTTTTTAAATTAAAATTTTCGTTTTTTAAAAAAAATAATAAAAATTTATTTATTTTATTTTTTTATTGAAATTATAGGGGTATTTTTGTCTTATTGAGAAATACATAAGGGCATTTTTATCTTTTGCTAGCTTTAGGGGGGACATTGACAATGTTTTTGTAGTTTGAGGGAACATTGTCACAATTAATAATTTAAGAGGTACATTATCAATTAAGTGGTAGTTTGAGAGGAATATATGGATTTTACCCTACACATTAAGAAGGCCGCCTTTGGGAGGCATTTATCCTGTCTTTTGGAGTTGATCAACTAACTTATTCATTTCTTTTGCAACATAATCGTCATTGTTTATATTTATTTATTTTTGAAAATCTATATTAGTAAATATTTATTTAATTATTGTTAAGATTTTATCATTCGATTTAATTAGATAAGTTAATTTTCTTTATAAACTCGTAAAAATTATGGATAAATGCAAAATTGGTCCATGGGTTGGCCTAATTTATAAAGGATATAAATTTCCTCCAAACCGGTATGGATGAAATATCCTCAAACTCATGTAAAATAGTGACAAGTATCTATAAATATTTTAAAGGTACATTAAATTCTTAATTTCATTAATGGCAGTTTACTAATTTAGACTAAATTTAATGTGCCTTTTAAATGTTTATAGACATTTGGCACTATTTTACATGGATTGAAGGATATTTCCTTCATACCGGTTTAGATGAAATTTCTGTCCATTTATAAATCACTCCATGTGGTTTAAAAAATAATTTATAGGTCCTTAGGGTAGGCCAAAATAACATTTTACTCCATGAACTCATTTTTCATTAAATGACTTAACGGAAACCGTTACATTGCCACATCACACCCAATAAAAATAAGACACGTGTTCTTTTTTATTTATGCTTTTAAAAAATGACAAATAAGCTTTTCCATGTCATTTTGAGGCTCCAACACAAGCTCCATGTCAAATTAAATAAACATAATCACTCTATATTCCCTGTGCCACTGTCGTCTTCATCTTTCCCAACGATTCTTGTTGTCGTCTTCATCTTCCGATGGGTGTGATCTTCGATTTGTGAGTTACTCTGAGATTTTTGACCATTTTCGTTTTTGGATTAGTGCATTTTTGGGCAGTTTTTGTATGAAAATTCGGATTTGTTTTTGGGCATTGAAGCATCTTCAAAAATTATTTCCGGGCATCGGAAACAATCTATTCCTCTCTCTCTCTCTCTCTGTGTCAGTTTTTTTTGGGAAGATGAAGACGACGGCGGCAAGAATCGGTGAGAAAGATGAAGACGACGATATAAAGACGAAGATGAATATGACGGCAAGAATCGTTGGGGAAGATGAATACGACGGTGGCACAGATGATATAAATGGATTATGTTTTTTTAATTTGACTTGGAATGTGTGTTGGAGCCTCAAAATGACGTGAAAAAACTTACTTCATTTTTTAAAAGCATAAATAAAAAATATCACGTGTCTTATTTTTATTGGGTGTGATGTGGCAATGTAACGGTTTCCGTTAAGCCATTTAACGAAAAATGAGTTCAGGGAGTAAAATGTTATTTTGGCATATCCTAGGGACCTATAAATTATTTTTTAAACCACATGGAGTGATTTGTAAATTAAGCCAACCACATTGACTAATTTTGCATTTATCCCTAAAAATTAATATCACCAATCTTAGATTTGTAATAAATCATATAATTGTTTTTTTACAATGTACTATTCACAATACCTTATAACCTTATATACAATTTTAACAAACTATTCCAGAATCATCTCCATGCTTTTCACCAGACAAACTATTTGTTTTCCCAATTACCTTTTTTACTGGATCCACGAGTTTACCTGGATTTACCTTCCCATAATCATCTTCATGCGTTTCACCAGACAAAACGTTTGTTTTCCAAATGTTTTTCACTGGATAATCTTCACGGGCACTGTAAGGGGATTCCTTTACATATTGCAAAATCTCTGCCTTCTTTTTCACAATGTTTCTTATTGCCTCAAGGAGCTTGGCTGGGTCTACCTTCCCTTTACCAATTACTTGTCCTTTTTCTTCATCTACGGTGATGGAACTCACTCCTAGGCCAAAAATCAAAATAACCAAAAAAAAAAAAAAATTATAAGAACGTGTTAAAGTATTGATTAAATTTACTCTATAAAACAAGAGAACCTGTCAATTCTTATAAAATATATTATTTAAGAGATTGTTCAAACAAATAGTTTAACACTATTAAGGAGAGATAAAATCATCGGTGGCTTGTTAACTTGATATCAGAGCTAAAGATTTTGAGTTCAAACCTTGATTCTGTCAATATATCCGTATTTCAATTAAATATTTCACATATTAGAAGGGATTTTGAGCCCATACTTTTCCTATAAGCTCGAGTTTTTAAGAAAAGTGGTGATAGAATAATTAATTCATCAAAAGTGGGGGAAATTGTAATGTAAAATAATATTCTAGAAAATAGAATATGTACCGAAGATCTTATGCAACTTTTTCCTCAGTTTCGCAGGACATGCCTTGCAACAATTAATATTCACTTTAAGCACACAAAAATTCTGCAAAATATCAATCAAAGAACATCATTCCAAAAAACAAAACAAAAAATTACATATATCATTGAATTTTACAAAATTAAATGTAAAGAGATCGATGATATATATTATACATACCGGAGGAAAGGTGGTACTGGGCTTTGCTTCCATGGGAAGCAACTGCAGAATACCTCAAGAACCCTAATGGAGATTGATTAGTTGGGTCTTGAAGAACACAAAGAAAAGTTCACTGCAGGAAAATTCGTTCAAATATATATAGAGAGATATATATGCCTGAGCTATTCTGGAAAAGAAAAATATATATTTTTGATTGAAATATATATGGCAATTAATTAAGTCCTTCCTTCCATACGAGTTCTTAAATACATATAGAATATTTTGTTTATTGTAATAAGTATCACGATTGAGTAAATGGAGCATAGATTGGCTCTTAGTTATTAAGATACCAATAATAGGATTTTTTAACTAAATGGTATCACCGACCCATAAATGGTTAACATCACCTTAGAATCTATATAAGAGATTCAATCCAAATTTAATTAGAAGAGAAAAAATTATATAGACATATATATAGACTTTTTTTTTTTTTTTTTTTGACATTTCCACACAAAAGGGAGAGGGAGATTCGAACTAGTGACATTCACTTCATTAGGCGTGATTTCAGCCAATTGAACTACCTCTTGGAAACATTTATAGATTTTTTTTGGGAACATATACACAAACACTTTCACCGCTACTTTTTCGTCTACGCATTAGATCGTTAGCTTCCCCCTCTACTTCTTCACTAGACGTCCAAAGCTAGCATCTTATTTTTGCCTTTGAAAAACCCTAGATTTGGTTGCAGTACCTATTTTGGCGTTCACTAAGCTTTTCCCGTTGGGTACCGCTCTTACCGAACAAAGTATTTATAAGTTTCTCTTCGGCAGCTCCAATCTAACAATTTTCCGTGCTATTTTTCTCGTTGTGGTACATCTTTTTGCTTGTTGATGTCGTTGTTGTTGAGTAGATATACTTCTGTTTTTAGAATATTTTCTCTACAAACTACCCTTTGTGGCGACTCCAATTCATCAAATGGGCAAGATCATTTCTTAGTAAAGTTTTTTCGCATTGATTTCTGGTTGTTTTAGGCTCTTGTTTAAGTTGTCCACCCTTTGTTTGTATTTTGTATGATGTAGTCCACCCTTTCCCCTAACTAACTAAATTACCAAGCAATATTGAATCAAAATAGGAAGTTGGGAAAAATGGTTAGTTATCTCCTATAGTATATAATAAAATGAAAAAATATTAGACTTATAACTCTTTTAAAACTTATTGACACATGTCAGCATGTGATTGAAAAGTATTAAAAAAAGCAATTCAAGTGTCTAACGTGACTTCATTCACATGTTAACACATGTCAGTAAAGTGTAACATAATCATATGTATAACCAAAAAAAAAAAAAAAATTGTTAAAACAAAAATTTTTAAAACGTGGCCCAAAAACAAAAAATTTACAAGAATGGAAAATCTTATGGAAATCTATATCTTAGATTAGCAGTTGACTTAATCTCATAGTAGAGAGACTTAGACCTGCAAAAGGAAAAACCAGCCATGCAACTTGATAGGGCAGCCCAAAATAGACGGAAAAAAGATCTGCTCCTCCGCTCTGGCGTTGCTCTTAGCTTGAAGTGGAACGAGGACACGATAGCTAATCAATAGGGATAAAAACTAGGGGTGAAAATGCGGTTATAGTTAGTAGTTATTGGCTAAAACCGCTAACCGTAACCATCTAGGCGGTTAGTGGTTTTCCTAACCGCCTTCAAAAGCAATTAGCGGTTAGCAGGAGGTTATGTTAACTAGCTGTCCACCTTTTCACCCCTAATAAAAATAATTGTTTGATTTAAAGGGGAACTGGGAAAATTAAGCGGAAAATTGATA
This sequence comes from Corylus avellana, assembly GCF_965113065.1. NCBI lineage: Eukaryota > Viridiplantae > Streptophyta > Magnoliopsida > Fagales > Betulaceae > Corylus > Corylus avellana. The sequence continues at coordinate 11,565,114 of NC_142490.1, read as the reverse complement.
CCTTTTTAGGCAAAATGCAATAGTTGAATGTGTGAAATCATTGTTTTGTAATTTTTTTTTCATCTCTCTTTCTTCAACTTTCCAAAAGTTGGACAAAAAATATAAAACTAAGAGGTAAATGGGTGAGAAAGAGATAGGCCAAAACTTCTATCAAACACTCTCCAATTTAGGGGTGTACATGCAGATGTGGATGTGATTATTTGCAATATCCACATTTGTATCATGTTTTTACTATCTGCATCCGTGCAGTTATTGAGGTTATTAAATGCGATTATTATTTGCTATGTGAGGTCTGCATATTAGGTAATTGGCATATTTTAGTCTCTTGGGCCCTCTTTGGGTCTCTACTAATGCCTATTCTAAATAATTGTGAAAATTATTTGAGCTTCTTTTTTTTGTTTTTTTTTTTTTTTTAGTGTTTTAGGCTTATTTTAATTTTTTTAAGCCCTAATGTTTTGAAAAAATATATTTTTTTTTTATGTCGGGGAACCTCTCCAAGGCAGGGACCTTCGAACCCACCCCTGCAAAGTAAACCCCGGTCCCGTGCACTGCATCCTCAAAAATTTTCTTATACGGAACTGGTTAAGTAATTGGCTTTTCACTAGGGGGTTTCAAATTTCTACGTGGGTATGATTTGTTCGAATTTTTGAAAGAAAATCTTCACAAAAATGACTAAAGATTGAATTCTTTTGAAGTTTAATATTTAATAATGTTTTTGTGGTTTTGGAGATTAATCTTATGGGTTTTGATTGTGTAAAATATAATATTTTTAACCAATTTTGAAGTCCCATTTTTTTTTTTTAAGAAAAAATCTGGCCATGTATTTTGTTGAAAATATGATTTATTTTCATTGATTTTAAATACCCATATGTTTTTTAACCCACAAGTCAATAGATTTTATTATTTTGGACGAAATTCATGCTATTAAATGGAGTTTTAGTGTGAAAATTCAAAGAAGAAGAAAAAATGAGAAAAATGGTTTAGAGAATAAAAACTTATATCTTTTGTACTTTTCAGCAAGGGAATGACACATGCATGGAACACAAAAATTAAAAAACACAAAAACACCAGATTATTTGCTATTATCTTCTACAATCTTTTCTAAACTCTAAAATTCTCATTTCCCCGTGCCATTCCAACACTACAGAAATCATGCAGAATAATTAAAAAGAACACCCAAATCCATTTCAAGAAAATAGATTTTTGGACTATCTCTTTTTCACTTTCAAGTTGTGACCAATAGAAATCATGAACTTATATATATATATATATATTTAAAAATAGACCAAGACTTTTATCCATGATAAACTAATGCGTCCTTTCATTGAAAGAGACAACTTTAACTTTTATTTTATTTTTTTAATTTCAAATAGACTATGAGCGACACCATTTTGTTGTCATTGATCGATCATGTGAGTTTTTTTTTTTTTTTTTTTTTTTTTTTTTAATTTTAAAAATAACGTCAACGAAAAAAATTGATGCAATTGCTGATATGTTATGATTGGCGATGAATTTTGACGCCGTCACTAATAGGTATATATATATATAACACCTAAAGATCACAATATCATGAACATAAGCTAAACTCAGCTGGCAATATATTAATTTTATATTTTGATTAACAAAATACAAATTGTAGAAATGGTCTCTCTCTGTTAATCAAAATATAAAATTAATATATTGCCAGCTGAGTTTAGCTTATAATGTTCATGATATTGTGATCTTTAGGTGTTATATATATATATATATATATATATATAGAACGCGCAGTACGTGTAACTAGAGATGGAGCCGTGGAGGAAGGGTATTTCATTCTCTCATGACGGGGGCTCTTCTTTTAAATATCTATGCACGAAACCGTGTACAAAAAGTCATGGATGGGCTATAATGTGATGGTTTTTTTAGTTCTATAAAGAATAAAATATAATCAAGTGGAAAATGGATCAATGGAAAAAAGAGAATCCATTGAAAATTCCTCCAACTAGCTCACCTACTCCCAAGAGTTTGGGGCGTTGATATAATCAAGTGGAAAATGGATCAATGGAAAAAAGAGAATCCATTGAAAATTCCTCCAACTAGCTCACCTGCTCCCAAGAGTTTGGGGCGTTGATATAATCAAGTGGAAAATGGATCAATGGAAAAAAGAGAATCCATTGAAAATTCCTCCAACTAGTTACGTGTTTAGGAGAGTTTTGATAATTTCCTTAATGACATTCCTGCATCGGCTCAAACATTTGCTGTCACGTCCTAATGCAACGACTATTTTCAAAGCATCACCTTTCGGTATGAGATGTTGATCCAAGGAAGGAATTAAGACATTTGAACGTCTTTATTAATGAAGCATGACTTTTATTAATTCCACGATGTCACATTGCTGTTCTAGTTACGTGTTTAGGAGAGTTTTGATAATTTCCTTAATGACATTCCTGCATCGGCTCAAACATTTGCCGTCACGTCCTAATGCAACGACTATTTCCAAAGCATCACCTTTCGGTATGAGATGTTGAAACCTAAAGTCTCTATTTAGATCTATTAATCTTCAAGGAGCATCGTAAGGTTACAATTTTTTATTTACCTTTTATTGATGTTTGAGAGGGAATATAGTTTTAAAATAACCTGATCTTCAAGTGGTGCAGGCACTTAGGAAAGATGGAAGGAGTTGGAGTTGCTATGAACATATTATTGAGGAAGTTGGAGGGGTGTTAAGTAGTCTACAAAGATAGAAAGTTAATCATGTTAGACGACATCTCAATGATGCCGCCCATTGTCTTACGAAAAAAACGCTTTCTCTCACCGTGGAACAAGGTCTTGTTGAGGAAATTCCCCATTGTATTTCGGATATTATATTTGTAGAGCGTTGTGTTTAATGCAGTTTTTCAATCTATAGAAATCGTTCTATTCTTTACAAAAAAAAAAATTAAAAAATAACTTGATCTTAGAAATAGATTGGTGTTGAAGGTAGATTAGGAGTTTTTGCACATTCATAGAGAATGCTGTTAGGATGTCAAAAATGCATATGCAGAGTATATTTGTTCTATTATTTTCCATAGTTCCTTTTTCTTTTTTTTTTTCTTTTTTTTTTTTTTTTTTCTTTTTTCTTTTTTTATTAAATCTGAAGTCCCACACCCCCCCACCCCCCCCCCCCCCCCAAAAAAAAAAAAATGCGGACGCTCAAATTGGGATATTTTGCAAATGTCCTCAATCTGACACTTATCTGTTTGGTTTTGAGGATAATTGAGGAAGATGTATGTTGATATGACTATTGGTTTTGGGTTACTGTTTTCTTTCTGCTTGAGTTATCCTTTGTTTGATTGTTTGGGTGCTGAGAAAAATGAAGAGGAGTGACATAATAGGATTTGAGTATGCTTTTTATTTTTTTTGTTTGTTTGTTTGTTTGTTTGTTTTTTTTTTAATGTTTCATGAGTGGCTGAGTGTTCCAAAAAGAGAAGTTTCCCTCGACCAGGCGAATATGGGGGCAATCATTGGGGGAAGGGTATTATTGATTTAAGAGAGATCCTTGTGGGGTGTAAGGCCTGATGGGGATGTTTAATTAAGAACAAGGCAGCCAAGTTGTGAATGTGGTCATGTGACATGTTGCCGTGATAATGTGATTGTGCTATTAAATTTAACTAGCTTATAATCCGAGCTATACGTGAGATTCTTCATTATAATTTAATTTTAAAATTTAAATACATCATTTTTCATTATAAATTAAAAAGATGTATAAAAATATATCTCACATCTTTAATTAAAAAATAATAATTAAATATTTGTTCCTATAAGTATATATAATTTAAAATAAATGGTACAAATGAATATATATAATATTTGATTATTATTTTTATTAATGGAACAAATATCCTATTTATGGCCTTAGAATCTTTTTAGAGAGATCTTGACCATTAACTAAATATTGTCCAATCTAAAATACACCGGAGAAGATCGTGTTCAGTGTTACAAGCCCACCATATTGTGCCATCCAATGAGAGATTAATACCCCGCAGACACCGCTGCCCACGCCACTACATGCCACCCACCCCGGATTAACAAAAGATCTATCTTCATGTATATAAAATATGAAGGAGAAGACACTGAAATCAGCGGTTTGCACAGTATCTAGTTTTGTTAGTTGATTTTCCTTGAAAAGATGTTTACCACTCTACCTTTTTAAAACCTCGAACTAAAATAGAATACAATGGGTGGTGTGGAGTGAGATGTCAATCTCTCTCGTTGAAATGCACAAAAATATAACTTTGTGCTTCAACTCTATAGGCATTATTCTCATATATGATGATTGGCTTTAGATGGGAATACATAGATCATAGATGGTACTTTAACCAAACCAAATTAAAAACATTCAGATTCCTATTTGTTACAAATTTCCCAATTTTTATTTCAACATCCTCTAAATTAAGATATTCGAAATCAAAGAAGATATATAGAGTTGGAATATTGTATGGGAAAGAATCGTGTCGCACTATTCTTCTACTTTTGGAGAAAAAGAGTCCCACGCCAGGAAGTTAATTGGAAGACACAACCGATCCCTGAGAAATTGACAATGACATCCGACATATTCAATTTCGACTGCTGTCGTTTTAAGATTTCTTGGTACTACAAATGTTTATGTTCGTTTCCTTTCCCTACTTGTTTCTAAGAACAAGTCTTACTTTACTATTTGCAGTCAACCCAAGCAGCTTTCACGCATAAATATGAGTTGTACTAGATACGCGCCTCCCGGGTCTCAATGAAGCTTTGTAAAGGATCCGACTTTTGTGATTAGAAGAAGAAGAAGAAGAAGAAGGATCGGGTAGTGATGGGGGTGTCTGTGGAGGCAAGTGAGCTTTGGGAAGGGGTGCTGGAGCTGACCAAGACGGCGCAGGACAAGAAGAGCGACGCGCTGCTCTGGGCGGTGCAGCTAAGCGCCAGCCTCAGCGCCGCCGGGGTGGGCCTGCCCTCGGTGGAGCTGGCCCATCTCATGGTCTCGTACATCTGCTTCGGCAATCACGTGCCCATCGCGTGGAAGTTCCTCGAGAAGGCCTTGGCCGTCAAGATTGCCCCTCCGATGCTCGTCCTCTCCCTCCTCTCCATCAGGTCCTCTTTTTTCAACTTTTTGGCTTTTATTTATTTTTTTCTTCTTCTTCTTAAGAATGTATTTATGTTTGGTTTGGCGTTCATATTTTCCTCTATGAATTGCATGTATTTGCGTACATCAACTAATGATTTATTGGGTTTCATATGCTTCAACTGTATGGGCTGGTGAAATTACTAGGGATTTTTGGTAGTGATTTTTTTTTTTTTTTAAAAAAAAAAAGCTTTGTATAGTTTATATGTGATTGTCATTCTTATCATTGTCATTCTTAATTTTTTATGGAAAGGAGTTTGCTGAAGTTCTCTCATTTGGCTATGTGCACTCTTCCACTGATTGAATTGACATCCGCTGCTTTTCATTGTCTGTGACAGGGTCATCCCGAATCGGCAAAACCAGCCTGGAGCATATAGAATATATATGGAGCTTCTCAAGCGACATGCATTTTCATTTGCACCTCCAATCCTTGGTCCAAATGATCAAAAGTAAGGCTCAACTTTTTCTTATTATTTTGTTGTACAAAGATGGGTTGATGGTCTCTTTGTCAGTGTTACATTCAAGATTTACTATCAGTGGACCTATGATACATTGCAATCTCTAAGGGTAGTTAAGTTGGTTTAAAAGCTAAACAAAGAAAACTCGAACACTTCACAATACAAGAGTGCTAAATGAGAAAGATCATAGTGATTTGTCCTTGTGTTATTAGATTTTGCACTTTTAATTCCTTAGTATGGCCACTAGTTGGCTTGCCTTGTGCAGCAGTGGCTGTTTTCTAATGTCAATTGGCATTCCACTAAGGACCGAAATTTTCTTCAAACTGGGTTGGAGTAATAAACCACTTAGAGGCCAACTCAAAGTCGATCATGATTTTGGGCCAAAGTTTTACTAAAAGAGAGATCACAAGATCCCCATCACAATGCTCATATTTTATTGGGGGTTGTCCATTCGATTTCTAACATGTGGACAACAACCAAAAAAGTGTCCCACCACACTGCTGTAAATATGATTAAGAATATAAAACACTTTTTAGAGTATGATTTGTCAGTATTTGGTTGAATACACAATCTTTCTTCGAGCTGTTGTATTCTTTCAAGTTACGTCATGAAGAGGGAGATCAATTAGGATGTAACCCATCCAAGAGGGGTAAGTTTGAGGTGAAGTTGTTATATAAAGTGTTAACTGGCCAGGATAGTCCTGCATTTCCATGGAAGAGTATTTGACGAGTAAAGGCTCCATTGAGGGTGGCATTTGTTTGTGTGGACAACAACTTTAGGGAAAATATTCACGCATGATAATCTGCGAAAGAGGAATATTGTGGTGGTTGAGCGGTGTTGTATGTGTCAAAAGAGTGGGGAGTCTGTTGATCACCTTTTGCTTTATTGCGAAGTCGCAGGCAACTCTAGAGTTACATTCTTATGTTGTTTGGGGTAGAGTGGGTTATGCCGAGATGGGTAATGAATTTGTTGACAAATTGGGGTGGTTCGATTGGGTGCGGTCTAGCTAATAAGGAAGTATAGAGGCTGGTTTCGTTGTGTTTAATGTGGTGTATCTGGCATTAGAGAAATGCTCGGCTTTTTGAAGACATAGAGATTTCGGTGGTAGGGTTGCGGAAGTCTATTCTTAATACGTTACATATATGAATAGCGGCTCATGATAGCTTGGATTTTCCTACTTTTGCAGATTTTTTGAATTTATTTTCTTTTTCTTCCTATTAGTTGTTCTCATGTATACTCCTCTCTGTGTACTAGGGGTGGCGCCCCTCTATGCTTTATTAATGGTATGAAATTACTTATTAAAAAAAAAAAAAGTATTTGGTTGAATAAGTAGCTTGTTGATTCTCACTTGAATATTACTGTATGTAAAAAAAAAAGAATTTCTACATTGTGAGTGCTCTTCAATGCTACCCGTCCTGAAAATCCTGAAGGCATCTTCGTTGAAAATGAATGATTGTGTTCATGCTCTATTATTTTCACTTAATAAAGTCTGTTTTCATCAGATTCCCCCGGCCCCCCGCCCCTCCCCCCCCCCCCCCCCCGCGGCAAAAGAAAAAGCATCAAAAACCCTTTGTTGTACAGATGAAATACGCTGTCTTTGGTTTCATTTAACATACCTAAAGAAAAACTGGAAGTCTTATCTTGACCTTTCTGTTAAGTGGTCTTTTTTATGTTTGTTTCTGTTAGATACCTCTCTTCTATTAATTTAAGTACTGAAATACATTTTGGATGAAATTACAGGATCATGAAATCCATTGATGATGTTCTTCATCTTTCCCAGATTTATGGCCTTCAAGTGTGTGAGCCTGGGGTGCTTCTTGTTGAATTTGTCTTTTCAGTTGTGTGGCAGTTACTTGATGCCTCTTTAGATGATGAAGGGTTGCTGGAACTTACCCCAGAAAAAAAGTCTAGATGGCCAACCAGGTCACAAGATATGGATATAGATGGTCATGATAGCTTTAGTGAGAAGAGAGCAGATCACAATGAAGGGCTGCAGAAAGTAAATACTGCAATGGCTGTTGAAATAATTGGAGAGTTTTTGCAAAACAAAGTGACTTCAAGGATTCTATACTTGGCACGTCGAAACATGTAAGAACTTATATTCATAAGTGAGAACTGAAAACAAGCAGTTCATTGAGTGTCTTGTCATTTTCAACCCAAATAATACCTAACATCACTGCAGTAATGTGATTAAATAAACTAGAGTGTCCAATTAGAATTTTGAGAAATCCAATGAATAGAAGGTACTTGAGGCATAAATATTTTCTTCTTGTAGGCCATCACATTGGGGAGTTTTCATCCAGCGAATGCAACTGCTTGCTGCAAAATCAGCAGTCTTGAGGAATTCAAAACACATAAGTCCAGAGACCCTTCTGCAGTTGACATCTGATACACGTGAAGTTTTATCTCAAGAATGCAAAACAATGTCAGGGAAAGAGTTTCATGCTGTCATGGCTTCTGGGTCTCTGATATCATCTGCTAATCAATTGCATGGGATAGGTTGCTCTGCACTTTGGCTCCCTATTGATCTGTTTCTGGAAGATGCTATGGATGGATCACAAGTGGCAGCAACTAGTGCTGTTGAAATTCTTACTGGTAGGACTCAATTTTTTATTCTAATGCTCAAGTCATTGATTTACCTGGAGTGGAGGATACTTCAGTTCTTCTAAGCAGCGTAATTGAACAAGAATTACTGTTGCAGGTTTGGTACAGGCTCTGCAGGCTGTTAATGGTACCACATGGCACGATACATTTTTAGGTTTATGGATTGCAGCTCTACGACTAGTGCAAAGGGTAGGAATTAATTTCTAAGGAAGTAATGTTTACCTTTAACCATTGATTTCTTCTATTTTGTTGGAAATACAATTCTTAAAGAAGAGACATTTCAAACTAATCAAGTTGCTTATGTATCAAACAAAGGAAATATTGAGAAATGATAAATTTGGCAGTCTGTAAAGAAGTTGCATGAAACACTAATTAAGCTTTAACTTCCTTCCAATCTTATTTGGAATTTAATTTTTCTTCATTTCCCACCCAGTAGGACGCACCTATGATACTTAGGCATGCTGAACACTTGAGGATGAGTATTCAAACCTCTTTTCAATATTTATGAGAAATGTATTTGTTCACCATAAAGAAGTGCAGACTTATCAAGGAAGTACGTGTTTTCTTTATGGAATTTACATGCGATGAATGTTTGTGTGATTCTTTTTCTTTCTTGCCACCTGACACACATACATATAGAAAATGTTTAAATATTATAATTTCAGGAAGACACATGTATAAACTCGGTCCCCTGTCTAGACTAGAATGCAGTTGGATCTCAGGAAGCATCATTCTAAAGATTCCCCTATGTCCTATATAACTTCAGTTTCTAGATATTTACATTGATCTGCCTTCATCTTTCTTTTTTTTAGGAGAGAGATATCTGTGAAGGTCCTGTGCCTCGCCTAGATACTTGCATGTGCATGTTATTGTCTATTACAACACTTACAGTTGCTAATTTTATTGAGGAAGAGGAAAGTGAACTGATTGATGAAACCGAACACATCCCTACCAAGCAAAGCAAAGAAAAACAGGTTCAGGGAAAGCGTCGCAAGGATTTAGTTACCAGCTTGCAGCTATTGGGTGATTATGAGGGCTTGTTGACTGCACCTCAGGCTGTTAGTTTGATAGCTAATCAGGCTGCTGCCAAAGCAATAATGTTCATTTCAGGCCTTCCAGTCAGTAGCGGGTACTATGAATGTGTGAGCATAAATGACATGCCAATGAACTGTTGTAAGTAATTATTACTTTCAGCATCAGTACTTGATTTTGTGAAGGCTTTTAGTTTGGTGCGCAGAAGATAGGTGTAACAATAAATATTCCTGGATGCACCTGATCTTGATTATATATATATATTCCTGGATGGGCATGCCTCTGCATTTGTTTTGTTGCAAATCAACCTGATTGATTCTGCATTCTCCCCTGGAGGTTACCTCAGATATAAGTTTCATTAACAAAAGATCAGGTTGATTATGCTGAGTTGCATTACTTTTGCTGGACCTTACCAATGATGGTTTCTCATGTTCTGTTTTGTCTTGCAGCTGGAAACATGTGGCATCTGATTGTTGAGGCTTGTATCGCAAGGAATCTACTGGACACATCAGCATATTTCTGGCCAGGTTATGTCAATGTTGCACGGAGCAACCAAGTTCCTCGTAGTGTTCCTGGGCAAGCACTTGGTTGGTCATCATTGATGAAGGGGTCCCCTCTAACTCCGTCATTGATAAATGCTTTGGTTGCCACCCCAGCTTCTAGGTATAATATGGTTGTATCTCTTATTTATTTCTTCTTCTTCTTCTTCTTCTTTTTTCTTTTCTTTTTACCATTTTGAGACTTTGGGAGGATTTAAGGAAAGTAAGCTCAGATGGTAGCATTTCTTCTTTTGATGCCATAGAAAGGTATCACTACAACAAAAGAGACCGCATGGTGGTTAAAATCCAATCTCCAACTCCAAAGCCTGCCCCTCTTTAGAGAGATGTCTTCACAGTCACAGCAGTATTGACCTTAAAGCATATGCAATCAGTCAAAAACTTCCATGGCTTTCCCCCTTTTTCGTTTATTTCTGTTGCGGATAATTCCTGTGTCATGTACAGTATCTTCTACATAGCTGGTGTCGAGCCGGACAAAGGCCTAGGTTTGTAGACTATAGTCAAAGTCATCACACACCTTATGCAAGTTCATCATGAGCTGATCGCATTTGGTTGGGACTAAGGTTTTGTCAAGCTGAGTATGATGTTGCATGTCAAAGAATACCTCTATTCCATAACCCAGTGGTAGGGCCAGTATTTTGGTTTGGGGGGGGCGGAGATTAAAAAAATTAAAGATTATTACTAACGAAATAAATAAACAATTCGAAAAAGTCATCACACACCTTGCAATTTATTTTTTCACGCCTAGCATTAATTTATTAACGCCATATTTTTTTCAAATTGTTTTTTTCGAAAATCATGGTTAACTGTCAAAAAGGGATGCCTTTCGCCTTGTTCTATGAACTATCTTGTCACTGCACACCTCCTAACCTATAAAAAAAAATAGCTAGTTACTTGATTTGTTGATTGGCATGAATTTTTAGGCAAGTTTGAAGAGAGGGCTAGAGGTTGTACTATAATTGTTTGACAATAATTTTTGGGGACTCAAAATTTTGATATTTGTTTCACAACTCACAAGTTCCATATTTACTAGGTAACTAGGTCGGCAGTTTTTTCATTAAACACTAGGTTTCCCAAACAATGACGTTTCAGTAAACACAGTGAAATTAAAACGAATGTTATTAAATGTAGTGTTTCATGAGCATGTAACAGTGTGGTGTCAAATACACTAGTCTAACACAGTAACATTGAAGGCTTAGCATGACCTAGCAATGTTATCGTTTGTGATTCTAGAAACGCTTCCAAACTCATGTCAGTGTTAGGAAACGCGTTGCCGGTAATGTTAAGAAAAGCCAATAACACTAACCGGCACCAGTAATGCTAGGAAACTCATTGCCAGAGTGTATTATCGGCCATGGGTGGTTCGGTGTCAAATACATTGACTGGCGCTGGAGTGCTTAGTCCGTTGAGACTGAGAGATATAGCCGGTAATGTTTTTTTTTTTATAGGTAAAATTGTATAATGGCCTAGAGCGAGTAAGGGTGGGCAACCAGGACTACTGGGGAAACTCTTCCTGGGCCAAAGGAATTTTTTGGCCAGCCAGGGGGAGGCGTTTGCCCCTCTCGCCTTCTGCTGGCTCCGCCCCTGCCATAACCAGTACACGCATACATTCATGTGCATGTGTCTTAAGAGTATATGTATATACATATATATGCTGGAGATGGTAGGTGTCGAGTTAACTATTATAATTCCGGACTGTAACCTGGTCTTCAGTTACACCCTTCTTTTTCCTGAAGCCAGGTATATCAAATGCTCTTTTTTGTAAATTTACCAGGTATATCAGATGCTCTTTTTTGTAAATTTACCCAGTGGTAATACAACTGAATTTAAGCTCATGGATTTGATGGAAGCTTAGCAGAACTCGAGAAAATATATGAGATTGCAGTCAATGGTTCTGATGACGAGAAGATATCTGCTGCTACCATTCTCTGTGGGGCATCTCTGGTTCGTGGTTGGAATATACAGGTAATGTGTAGGCCATAGACTTTTTACTAGTTTTGTGCAAGAGCAGATTACTTATCTTCTTTATTGCATAAGGTTCTCCCCCCCCCCCCCCCCCCCCCCCCCCGGCCTATCTCCATTTATTTTAATTTGTTATGATTTCAATTGTTTGCAGGAGCACACCATTCTTTTTATTATGAGATTGCTATTGCCTCCAGTCCCTGCAGATTACTCTGGGAGTGATAGCCATTTGATCAGCTGTGCTCCATTTTTGAATGTCCTCCTTGTTGGAATATCAGCTGTAGACTGCGTTCAGATTTTCTCCTTACATGGCTTGGTGGGTTGCTCTTTAAAATGGTCTACTAACTAAGATATGCTTATGGAGGTTGCATTTGAATTAGTTACTGGAACGGTGTTTGGGAGGAGGCAAGATTCCTTCTTCTGCCTCTGCATACACGCACACACAATTAGTGAATGTACTCAAACTTAATTGAAACAAAAAGAGAGGATAGCATACGTGGACCATACAAAGAAATTAGTAACTCCATTGCTTTCATGTTCTCCATGAACTGATATTGTTTTCCATTTATTGCCAGGTTCCATTGCTTGCAGGTGCATTGATGCCCATCTGTGAGGTTTTTGGGTCTTGTATACCCAATGTATCATGGGCTCTCACAACAGGGGAGGAACTCTCTTGTCATGCAGTGTTCTGCAATGCATTTACACTTCTGCTGAAGTTATGGAGGTTTGATCAGCCACCTGTTGAGCATGTGATGGGAGATGCACCGCCAATTGCTTCCCAGCTAAGGCCTGAATACCTCTTATTGGTTCGGAACTCACAATTATCATCCTTTGGAAGATTACCTAAGGATCGGATGAAAAGCAGAAGACTTTCCAGATTCTTAAGTGTTTCTAGAGAACCTATATTTATTGATTCGTTTCCAAACTTAAAACTCTGGTACCGGCAGCATCAAGAATGTATGACTTCCATCCTCTCTGGTCTTGTACCTGGGACCCCTGTTCATCAGATTGTTGATACACTCCTCGATATGATGTTCAGAAAAATAAATAGAGGTGGTCAGCCTTTAACTCAAACTTCACGAACCACTAATTCCGCAGGATCTGGGGCTCTGGATTCCTCTGTTAGACTCAAAGTGCCTGCATGGGATATCCTGGAGGCTACTCCCTTTGTGCTTGATGCTGCTCTTACGGCCTGTGCCCATGGAAGACTCTCTCCCCGTGAACTTGCTACAGGTATATCCAGTTTTCTTAGAATCTCTAGAATTCAAATTTTATTAATCTTCATGCTTTAAAGGTTATCAAATCATAAGAACAAGAATTTTAAAGAAAACAGGCAAAGCACTGACCCTGGATGTGTGAGCAAGTTGAACCTTATTTTATTATCACAATTTCTTTTTCCTTAGAATTTTTAATATGCATTTATCTACAGAAGTCTGGTCACACTCGTGACGAAATATGTGGTGAATTCGCTAAAGTTGGTGTTTCTGTATATCTTTGCGGTTCAATAAAAAATTTACGATCCTCGCTTTACCTAACAAAAAAGAAATGTATGGCCCTTTCCAAAAATAGAAAAGGACTTTTGGGAATGACTGAACGATTGATTTCCTAGTCGTGTCTTCTCTTTGAACTTTTAGAAAAAGATTATGTTCTATTGTTAGATTGTTGATTGAATTCCTCAAGACTTGACGCTCTTCATCCCAGGAGTCAAAGATCTAGCTGATTTTCTTCCAGCAACTTTGGCTACCATTCTAAGCTACCTTTCCGCCGAAGTAACACGAGGCATATGGAAGCCAGCTTTTATGAATGGAACTGATTGGCCAAGCCCAGCTGCAAACTTATCCATTGTTGAGCAACAGATTAAGAAAATATTAGCTGCCACTGGTGTTGATGTCCCAAGCCTTGCCGTAGGTAATTCCTTGTATTCTCTAGATAATGGATTGTCATTATGGGTTGTTGAATATGTGTTATTTAACAAATGAAAAATCTCCATTCACTCTGCCTCCACTGCAAAGATCAAATATCCTATCCTAAGTGACTTTTCAGCAAAAGTTGGGACGGTGGACTCTGAACCAAATTATATATCATATATTGTGTAAATCTATTGGATTATATGGAAAATACTTCATCGAAGATCAGTAGATTATTGTAATATAAATATACCCTATAATTATTGTTGCAGAATGATCTTCTCATGGTGAAGATGCAGGAAAATGGAATTTTCTGAGCTTGCATGTAATTTTAACATATGTTGGACTAGAAACTTGGGGTTTGACAAATCAATCTGTCGTCATTAGAGCCAACTGTTTTCTTTGCAGGTGGGAGCTCTCCAGCTACACTTCCTTTACCGTTGGCTGCCCTAGTAAGCCTCACAATTACTTATAAATTTGACAAAGCCACTGAACGCTTCCTCGGCATGATTGGCCCAGCCTTGAATTCCCTTGCTTCTAGTTGCCCCTGGCCATGCATGCCGATCGTAGCCTCTTTGTGGGCCCTGAAGATAAAGCGTTGGAGTGATTTTTTTGTGTTCTCAGCTTCGCATACTGTTTTCCACCATAACAGTGATGCTGTGGTACAGCTTCTTAAAACCTGCTTCACATCCACTCTTGGGCTAAGTTCCTCCCACATTTACAGCAATGGTGGTGTGGGTGCCCTCCTTGGCCATGGCATTGGCTCCCACTTCTCTGCTGGGATCACTCCAGTAGCCCCTGGAATTCTTTATTTAAGAGTGCATCGGTCTATCAGAGACGTTATGTTCATGACGGAAGAAATTGTCTCTCTGCTAATGCATTCTGTAAGAGATATTGCAAGTAATGGGTTGCCTAAAGATAAAGTGGCGAAATTGAAGAAGGCCAAGTATGGTTTGAGATATGGGCAGGTTTCTCTTGCTGCAGCAATGATGCGTGTCAAGCTTGCTGCTTCACTTGGGGCTTCATTGGTTTGGATATCTGGTGGATCAGGTTTGGTTCAATCTTTGATCAGAGAAACCCTACCTTCTTGGTTTCTGTCAGTCCATGTGTTAGGGCAGGAAGTTGAAGAATCTGGAAGTATGATTTCTATGCTGGGGGGTTATGCTCTTGCATACTTTGTGCTGCTTTGTGGGACATTTGCTTGGGGAGTTGACTCGACATCGACAGCATCAAAACGACGGCCAAGGATTCTTGAGGCCCACTTAGAATTTCTTGCAAGAGCACTAGATGGAAAGATATCTCTTGGTTGTAATTGTGCCACTTGGCAGGCATATGTATCAGGGTTTGTGAGCTTGTTGGTGGGTTGCACCCCAATGTGGGTGCTGGAGGTTGATGTGGATGTGTTGAAGAGGCTGAGTAAAGGATTAAGGCAGTGGAATGAGGAAGAATTGGCTTTGGCACTGCTGGGACTTGGAGGGGTAGGTGCAATGGGTGCAGCAGCTGAATTGATAATTGAAAGAGAGTTTTAACCAAAAAATTGCTGATTGAATTTGTGTGTTCTGTAATCTTTAACACTATAGGTAGAGGCTTCATTAGAATTCATCTAATTACACTATATAGCTTTCTGTACAATCATAGCTCTTGTAAAATCTCAAGGAGGTTGTAATGAAGAACAGAGATTTCCTCCTCTATAATTTTCATGCTTATTTTGGTTATCTTGGCCCGCAAGGCAGGTAGGATGGCTCTTATTAAAGCTGTACACAGAAGATCTCTATATATATAAACATTAAGATGGCTCCAAAATCTCAAGGAGGTTGTAAAGAAGAACAAAGATTTCCTCCTCTATAATTTTAATGCTTATTTTGGTTATCTTGGCCAGCAAGGCAGGTAGGATGGGTCTTATTAAATCTGTACACAGAAGATCTCTATATATATAAACATTAAGAAGGCTGCCTTTGGGAGCCATTTATCCTGTCTTTTGGAGTTGATCAACTAACTTATTCATTTCTTTTGCAACATAATCGTCATTGTTTATATTTATTTATTTTTGAAAATCTATATTAATAAACATTTATTTAATTATTGTTAAGATTTTATCATTCAAGTTAATTAGATAAGTTAATTTTCTTTATAAACTCGTAAAAATTATGGATAAATGCAAAAGTGGTCCATGGGTTGGCCTAATTTATAAATGACATAAATTTCCTCCAAACCGGTATGGAGAAAATATCCTCAAACTCATGTAAAATAGTCTCAAGTATCTATAAATATTTAAAAGGCACATTAAATTCTTAACCTCATTAATGGCAGTTTACTAATTTATACTAAATGTAATGTGCCTTTTAAATGTTTATAGACATTTGACACTATTTTACATGGATTTGAGGATATTTCCTCCATACCGGTTTGGAGGAAATTTTTGTCCATTTATAAATCATTCAATGTGGTTTAAAAAATAATTTATAGGTCCTTAGGGTAAGCCAAAATAACATTTTACTCTTTAAACTCATTTTTCGTTAAATGACTTAATAGAAACCGTTACATTGCCACATCACACACAATAAAAATAAAACACGAGTTTTTTTATTTATTTATGCTTTTAAAAAATGACAAATAAGCTTTTCCACGTCATTTTGAGGCTCCAACACACGCTCCCCGTCAAATTAAATAAACATAATCACTCTATATCTCTTGTGCCACCGTCGTCTTCATCTTTCCCAACGATTCTTGCCGTCGTCTTCATCTTCCGATGGGTGTGACCTTCGATTTGTGAGTTACTCTGAGATTTTTGAGCATCTGCGTTTTTGGATTAGTGCATTTTTGGGCAGTCTTCCTATGGAAATTCGGATTTGTTTTTAGGCATTGAAGCATCTTCAAAAATTGTTTCCGGGCATCAGAAACAATCTATTCCCCTCTCTCTCTCTCTCTCTCTCACAGTTTTTTTTGGGGAAGATGAAGACGACGGCAGCAAGAATCTCTCTCTCTCTCTCAGTTTTTTTGGGGAAGATGAAGACGACGGCAGCAAAAATTGATGGGAAAGATGAAGACGTCGATATAAAGACGAAGATGAATATGACAGCAAGAATCGTTGGGAAAGATGAAGACGACGGTGGCACAGGGAATATAAAGGAGGGATATAAAGGGATTATGTTTATTTAATTTGACTTGGAATGTGTGTTGGAGCCTCAAAATGACGTGAAAAAGTTTACTTATCATTTTTTAAAAGCATAAATATTTTTATTGGGTATGATGTGGCAATGTAACGGTTTCCGTTAAGTCACTTAACGAAAAATGAGTTTAGGGAGTAAAATGTTATTTTGGCCTACCCTAGGGACCTATAAATTATTTTTTAAACCACATGGAGTGATTTGTAAATCAGGCCAACCACATTGACTAATTTTGCATTTATCCCTAAAAATTAATATCACCAATCTTAGATTTGTAATAAATCATATAATTGTTTTTTGGGGAAAATCCACTTTACCCCCCTGAAGTTTCAGGAGTTTTTCAATTTGAACCCCAAAGTTTAAAAAGTGACAATGTACCCCCCCAATGTTTCAAAAATTTTCAATTTAAACCTTCCGTTACAATTTCCGTTAAATTGGATGGAAATTTTTTTAAAAAAAGCCTGAGGGTAATTATGTAATTTTAGAGATTTCCGTCCAATTTAACGGAAATTATTAACGGAAGGTTTAAATTGAAAATTTTTGAAACATTGGGGGGTACATTGCCACTTTTTAAACTTTGGGGTTCAAATTGAAAAACTCCTGAAACTTCAGGAGGGTAAAGTGAATTTTTCCCTTGTTTTTTTTTTCAATGTACTATTTACAATATCTTATAACCATATATACAATTTTAACAAGCTATTCTAGAATCATCTCCATGCTTTTCACCAGACAAACTATTTGTTTTCCCAATTACCTTTTTTACTGGATCCACGAGTTTAGCTGGATTTACCTTCCCATAATCATCTTCATGCGTTTCACCAGACAAAACGTTTGTTTTCCAAATGTTTTTCACTGGATAATCTTCACGGGCACTGTAAGGGGATTCCTTTACATATTGCAAAATCTCTGCCTTCTTTTTCACAATGTTTCTTATTGCCTCAAGGAGCTTGGCTGGGTCTACCTTCCCTTTACCAATTACTTGTCCTTTTTCTTCATCTACGGTGATGGAAATCACTCCTAGGCCAAAAATCAAAATAACCAAAAAAAAAAAAAAAAATTATAAGAACGTGTTAAATTATTGATTAAATTTACTCTATAAAACAAGAGAACCCGTCAATTCTTATCAAATATATTATTCAAGAGATTGTTGAAACAAATAGTTTAACACTATTAAGGAGAAATAAAATCATCGGTGGCTTGTTAACTTGATATCAGAGCTAAAGATTTTGAGTTCAAACCTTGATTATGTCAATTTATCCGTATTTCAATTAAATATTTCACATATTAGAATGGAGTTTGAGCCCATACTTTTCCTATAAGCTCGAGTTTTTAAGAAAAGTGGTGATAGAATAATTAATTCATCAAAAGTGGGGGAAATTGTAATGTAAAATAATATTCTAGAAAATAGAATATGTACCGAAGATCTTATGCAACTTTTTCCTCAGTTTCGCAGGACATGCCTTGCAACAATTAATATTCACTTTAAGCACACAAAAATTCTGCAAAATATCAATCAAAGAACATCATTCAAAAAAAAAATTATATATATCATTGAATTTTACAAAATTAAATAAAAAGAGATTGATAGATAGATGATATTATATATACCGGAGGAAAGGTGGTACTGGGCTTTGCTTCCATGGGAAGCAACTGCAGAATACCTCAAGAACCCTAATGGAGATTGATTAGTTGGGTCTTGAAGAAGACAAAGAAAAGTTCACTGCAGGAAAATTCGTTCAAATATATATATATATATATATGCCTGAGCTATTCTAGAAAAGAAAAATATATATTTTTGATTGAAATATATATGGCAATTAATTAAGTCCTTCCTTCCATACGAGTTCTTAAATACATATATTTATGCGAATTTTAATTAGGTCTAGAATATTTTGTTTATTGTAATAAGTATCACGATCGAGTAAATGGAGCATAGATTGGCTCTTAATTATTAACATACCAATAATAGGATTTTTTAACTAAATGGTATCACCGACCCATAAATGGTTAACATCACCTTAGAATCTATATAAGAGATTCAATCCAAATTTAATTAGAAGAGAAAAAATTATATAGACCTATATATAGACTTTTTTTTTTTTTCTTTTTTGACATGTCCGCACAAGAGGGGGAGGGAGATTCGAACTAGTGACATCCACTTCATTAGGCGTGGTCTCAGCCAATTGAACTATCTCTTGGAAACATATATAGATTTTTTTTGGAAACATATACACAAACACTTTCACCGCTACTTTTTCGTCTACGCAGTAGATCGTTAGCTTCCCCTTCTACTTCTTCACTAGATGTCCAAAGCTAGTATCTTATTTTTGCCTTTGAAAAACCCTAGATTTGGTTGCAGTACCTATTTTGGTGTTCACTAAGCTTTTCCCGTTGGGTACCTCTCTTACCGAACAAAGTATTTATAAGTTTCTCTTCAGCAGCTCCGATCTAACAATTTTCAGTGCTATTTTTCTTGTTGATGTCGTGGTTGTTGAGTAGATATAGTTCCGTTTTTAGAATATTTTCTCTACAAACTACCCTTTGTGGCGACTCCAATTCATCAAATGGGCAAGATCATTTATTAGTAAAGTTTTGTTGCATTGATTTCTGGTTGTTTTAGGCTCTTGTTTAAGTTGTCCGCCCTTTGTTTGTATTTTGTATGATGTAGTCCACCCTTTCCCCTAACTAACTAAATTACCAAGCAATATTGAATCAAAATAGGAAGTTGGGAAAAATGGTTAGTTATCTCCTATAGTATATAATAAAATATATATATATATATATATATATATATATATATATATATATATATATATATATATATATATATTAGACTTATAACTCTTTTAAAACTTATTGACACATGTGATTGAAAAGCATTAAAAAAAACAATTGAAGTGTCTAACGTGACTTCATTCACATGTTAACGCATGTCAGTAAATTGTAACATACTCATATGTATAACCAAAAAAAAAAAAAATATTGTTAAAACGAAAATTTTTAAAACGTGGCCCCAAAACAAAAAATTTACAAGAAAGGAAAATCTTATGGAAATCTATATCTTAGATTAGCTGTTGACTTAATCTCATAGTAGAGAGACTTAGACCTGCAAAAGGAAAAACCATCCATGCAACTTGATAGGGCGGCCCGAAATACACAGAAAAAAAGATTTGCTCCTCCGATTTGGCGTTGCTCTTAGCTTGGAGTGGAACGAGGACATGATAGCTAATCAATAGCAATAAAAACTAGGGGTGAAAAGACGGTTACAGTTAGTGATTATTGGCTAAAACTGCTAATCGTAACCACCTACGCGGTTAGTGGTTTTTTCTAACCGTCTTCAAAAGCAATTAGCGGTTAGCAGAAGGTTATTAACGGCCAGTCGCCTGCCTTTTCACCCCTAATAAAAATAATGGTTTGATTTAAACGGGAACGGGGAAAATTAAGCGGAAAATTGATACCTTTTTAGGGCAAAATGCAATAGTTGTATGTGTGAAATCATTGTTTTGTAAAATTTTTTTCATCTCTCTTTCTTCAACTTCCCAAAAGTTGGACAAAAAATATAAAACTAAGCGGTAAATGGGTGAGAAAGAGATAGTCCAAAACTTCTATCAAACACTCTCCAATTTAGGGGTGTATCCGTGTATATGGATGTGATTATTTGCAATATCCACATCCGCATCATGTTTTTACTATCTGCATCCTTGCAGTTATTACGATTATTAAATATGATTATTATTCGTTATGTGATGTATGCATATTAGGTAATGGGCCTACTTTAGTCTCTTGGGCCTTCTTTGGGTCTCTATTAAGGCCTATTCTAAATAATTGTGAAAATTATTTGAGCTTTTTTTTTTTAGTGTTTTATGCTTATTTTAATTTTTTTAAGCCCTAATGTTTTGAATTTTTTTTATTTTTTTTATTTTTTTTTTTATGTCAAGGGAGAACCTCTCCAAGGCAAGGACCTTCAGACCCACCCCTACAGAATAAACCCCGATCCCATGCACTGCACCCTCATAAATTTTCCTACATGGAACTAGTTAAGTCACTAACTTTTCACTAGGGAGTGTGGTCCCAAAGAATTGTTTGCACTCATGAAGTGTTGAACCTTAGACCTTAAAATGAGCAATACCTCAAAACTAAAACCTTCACCACTTAGGTCAACCCCTCTAGGTGTACATACATAACCTATGCACAACAAGAACAACAACGAATAGCACAAAAAAACATAGCTATCTATTTAAAGCCAGGTTATGTGACATGTTGTTTAGTACAAATATGTTGATTGTTTCTTGATTGATTGAACGTTTGTGTGTTTGGAGGACGTACTCATGACTATTTTATTTTTCTGTTATGAGATTTTTGTTTTTGGGTTTCAAATTTCTACGTGGGTATGATTTGTTCGAATATTTGAAAGAAAATCTTCACAAAAATGACTAAAGATTGAATTCTTTTGAAGTTTAATATTTAATAATGTTTTTGTGGTTTTGGAGATTAATCTTATGGGTTTTGATTGTGTAAAATATAATATTTTTAACCAATTTTGAAGTCTTTTTTTTTTCTTTTTCTTTTTTAAGAAAAAATCCGGCCATGTATTTTGTTGAAAAGATGATTTCTTTTCATTGATTTTAAATACCCATATGTTTTTTAACCCACAAGTCAATAGATTTTATTATTTTGGACGAAATTCATGCTATTAAATGGAGTTTTAGTGTGAAAATTCAAAGAAGAAGAAAAAAATGAGAAAAATGGTTTAGAGAATAAAAACTTATATCTTTTGTACTTTTCAGCAAGGGAATGACACGTGCATGGAACATAAAAATTAAAAAACACAAAAACACCAGATTATTTGCTATTATCTTCTACAATCTTTTCTAAACTCTAAAATTCTCATTTCCCCCGTGCCATTCCAACACTACAGAAATCATGCAGAATAATTAAAAAGAACACCCAAATCCATTTCAAGAAAATAGATTTTTGGACTATCTCTTTTTCACCTTCAAGTTGTGACCAATAGAAAATCATGAGCTTATATACATATATTTAAAAATAGACCAAGACTTTTATCCATGATAAACTAATGCGTCCTTTCATTGAAAGAGACAACTTTAACTTTTATTTTATTTTTTTAATTTCAAATAGACTATGAGCGACACCATTTTGTTGTCACTGATCGATCATGTGAGTTTTTTTTTTTTTAATTTTTTTTTTAAAAATTTCTTAATTTTAAAAATAACGTCAACGAAAAAAATTGATGCAGTTGCTGATATGTTATGATTGGCGATGAATTTTGACGTTGTCACTAATAGGTATATATATATATATAACACCTAAAGATCACAATATCATGAACATAAGCTAAACTCAGATGGCAATATATTAATTTTATATTTTGATTAACAAAATACAAATTGTAGAAATGGTCTCTCTCTGTTAATCAAAATATAAAATTAATATATTGCCAGCTGAGTTTAGCTTATAATGTTCATGATATTGTGATCTTTAGGTGTTATATATATATATATATATATATATATATATATATAGAACGCGCAGTACGTGTAACTAGAGATGGAGCCGTGGAGGAAGGGTATTTCATTCTCTCATGACGGGGGCTCTTCTTTTAAATATCTATGCACGAAACCGTGTACAAAAAGTCATGGATGGGCTATAATGTGATGGTTTTTTTAGTTCTATAAAGAATAAAATATAATCAAGTGGAAAATGGATCAATGGAAAAAAGAGAATCCATTGAAAATTCATCCAACTAGCTCACCTGCTCCCAAGAGTTTGGGGCGTTGATATAATCAAGTGGAAAATGGATCAATGGAAAAAAGAGAATCCATTGAAAATTCCTCCAACTAGTTACGTGTTTAGGAGAGTTTTGATAATTTTCTTAGTGACATTCCTGCATCGGCTCAAACATTTGCAGTCACGTCCTAATGCAATGACTATATTCAAAGCATCACCTTTCGGTATGAGATGTTGATCCAAGGAAGGAATTAAGACATTTGAACATCTTTATTAATGAATCATGACTTTTATTAATTCCACGATGTCACATTGCTGTTCTAGTTACGTGTTTAGGAGAGTTTTGATAATTTCCTTAATGACATTCCTGCATCGGCTCAAACATTTGCCACGTCCTAATGCAACGACTATTTCCAAAGCATCACCTTTCGGTATGAGGTGTTGGAACCTAAAGTCTCTATTTAGATCTATTAATTTTCAAGGAGTGTCATAAGGTTACAATTTTTTATTTACCTTTTATTGGTGTTTGAGAGGGAATATATTTTTAAAATAACCTGATCTTCAAGTGGTGCAGCACTTAGGAAAGATGGAATGAGTTGGAGTTGCTAGGGACATATTATTGAGGAAGCTCGAGAGGTGTTAAGTAGTCTACAAAGATAGAAAGTTAATCATGTTAGGCGACATCTCAATGGTGCAACCCATTGTCTTACGAAAAAAGCGCTTTCTCTCACCATGGAACAGGGTCTTATTGAGGAAGTCTCCCATTGTATTTTGGATATTATTTTTGTAGAGCGTTGTGTTTAATGTGGTTTTTCAATCTATAGAAATCGCTCTATTCTTTACAAAAATAAAATAAAAAATAACTTGATCTTAGAAATAGATTGGTGTTGAAGGTAGATTAGGAGTTTTTGCACATTCGTAGGGAATGCTGTTAGGATGTCAAAAATTCATATGCAGAGTATATTTGTTCTATTATTTTCCATAGTTCATTTTTCTTTTTATTTTTAAATCTGAAGTCCCCCAAAAAAAAAATAAAGGGGACGGACGCTCTAATAGGGATATTTTGCAAATGTCCTCAATCTGACACTTATCTGTTTGGTTTTGAGGATAATTGAGGAAGATGTATGTTGATATGACTATTGGTTTTGGGTTACTGTTTTCTTTCTGCTTGAGTTCTCCTTTGTTAGATTGTTTGGATGCTGAGAAAAATGAAGAGAAGTGACATAATAGAATTTGAGTATGCTTTTTTCTTTTTTTAATGTATCCTGATCAGGAGTTTTTAAAAATCATGAGTGGCTGAGTGTTCCAAAAAGGGAAGCTTCCCTCGACCAAGCAAATATGGGGGCAATCATTGGGGGAAGGGTATTATTGATTTAAGAGAGATCCTTGTGGGGTGTAAGGCCTGATGGGGATGTTTAATTAAGAACAAGGCAGCTAAGTTGCGAATGTGGTCATGTGACATGTTGCTGTGATAATGTGATTGTGCTATTAGATTTAACTAGCTTATAACTCGCGCTATGCGTGAAATTTTTCATTATAATTTCATTTTAAAATTTAAATACATTATTTTTCATTATAAGTTAAAAAGACGTATACAAATATTTGTTCCTATAAGTATATATAATTTAAAATGAATAGTATAAAGAAAAAAAAATTAGCGAGAAGAATACATGAATTATAATATAGTTAACGCAATTAATGACGTCATATAGATATATAGATATAATTAATATAATTAATTATATTGAAATATAATTAAAGCAATTAATCATGTTAATATATATATATATATATGACGGCTTTTTTTTTTTTTTGAGAATCCTAAACTTATTAATTTACATATTAAATTGACTAAACGTATTAATACATAATAATTTGATTTATATTATTTGTTTCCTTATTTGATTCGGACATTAATAATTCTTAACTTATTAAACAATTTATATATGGAAAACTCTTGAAATATAATTAATGCAATTAATGATGCTAATTAATGACCGTTAAAAAATTATGCCTTAAAAAACGGTTTAGCCTTTAAAAAAAATGGGTTCATGCCATATGTCGCAATTTTAAGGCATTTATGGGAGGGATTTTGGCATAGCATAGAGTGGAATTTTTTTTTTTTTTTTTAATTATAATTTACTCAAAAAGTCTTTAAATAAATAAGGGGCAAGATAAAATCTAATAAAAAAATTATAAGAAAAAAATCATAATCTATTATATAACCTTAAAAGTCAATGTTTTTTTTTTTTTTTTTTTTTTTTTTTGAAAGAAATACATTCCAATTTCATTGATAATAATCACGACTATAAAGCAATTACATCGCAAGAGCACAGAGCCCTGAAAATGCAAATTATAACCAAAGCTATAAGGATACAACATCACCTAAAACCTCCGTTAACCTATGACTAGTTTTCAGTTGAAATAACAGATCTGCATAAGACAAATGCAATCCAATGCATAGGTAGCGCAAATTCTTCCTCGACCCAAAAGTCAGGGTGAAAGTTCACGTCCACAACTCGAAGCTTTGGACTAAAATTCACATCCACGACCTAAAAGATCTGGAGCAAAGTTCAGTTCACATCGAAGCAGGCAGATCGAGTGGTCAAGCCTTATTACAAAACAGAAGCAAGAAAACCGAAGTAAAATGTGGGTGAACCAAAGAGGCAGGGCCTTATTACAAGCAAATAACAAGAATGAAATGCATACAAGGAAAATTATGAACAAAGACAATACAAGGAAAATAAAACAAATGGGAACAGGCACACGTAGTGTGGATGCCGATTGTGCACTCGCCGAAAACCAACACTGGACGGGAACGATGGAAGCTCGACGCGGTGGGGACGCGGAAAAAGCCCAAAACAGTGGACGGATGGTGGCGAAACCGATCGCTAGTTGGCTAGAAAGCCATCGCAGCAGGGGACGTTGAAGCTCATTGCTGGAGCGGCACGAGGAAAGACCCAGCATTGGATGGTGGGCGGCAGAGCGGGAGGAGGAGATCGGCGGCGAACACAAAACAAAACCGGGGGGAGTTTGAAAGAAACCCCCAAAATCAACACCCACACCGAATGGCACACAAGCAAGGCTACAAGAGCATCACACCAAAAACATAGCAAAAAAACAGAAAGGAAAGGAGCAGAAAACAACCAGAGAGCCCTGCCAAGGACAAAAGCGGAACAAAGGGGAAGGGACGGCAGAGAAAAGGTAGGGAGGAGGCAACCTAGGTCAGGAACATCAAGTAAACTACTAGCACCCGGTGCAAGGGCAGGCGAGGGGGAGGAGGGAGGCAACAAACGGCCATCCCTCCTCCCCTCACCATGGGGGAGGGGGCTTACCTGAGGCTGCGGCACTAGAGAGAAAGTGAGAAAACCCTAATAAAACAAAGTTGTTAATCCTTAAAAGTCAATGTTGTTCATCAATCAAGCACATAAACAATGTGCATTACACATAGACAAAAAAAAAAAAAATGTACTCAATAAGCAATAGTATAAATTAAAAAATCGTCATATCTAGTATCAAAAGTAATAGTAAACTCTTTCTCTCACTGTTATTTTCCTAAATTCAGTATAAAATTTACAGAGCAAAAATAATCAATTTGAATAAAAAAATAATATAAAAATTAGAACTGAAAATAAATAGAGAAAAAAAAGGGAACGGGGTAACAGAACCATAGAAAATAATGACAAAAAAGAGAAAAATATGTACACTTTTCTTGGTTCCTATGAAACCTTGAAAACCAATTTAGTCAATCAATTAACCACATAAACAATGTGCATTTGTTTTTCTAATTACACACATACACACATACACAAATAAAAAAACAACTCGATGAACACAAATATAAACAAAAAAAATCAGCATACCTCTTACCAAAAATAACAAAAGAAAACTCTCTCACCATCATTTTCTTGAATTTAGTGTAAAATTTACAAAAGGAAAAATAAGCAATTTAAATAAAAATAAAAATATATAAATTATAACAAAAATAAGGACAAAAAACGAAAACGAAAGAGCATAACCACATAAATCAAAGATTATAAATTATAATAGAAAATAAATTTATTTCTCTATATAATTTACAAAATGAAAAATCAGCAATTTGAATAAAATAATTATAAGTTAGAATAGAAAATAAAGACAAAAAACGAAAACGAAAGATCAGAAGCATAGAAAATAAACACAAACAAACGGAAAATGAAAAATACTAATATAATAAATAAAAAAACTATATATCTTTTTTGTATATTTTTTTTTGGTTTCAATGAAATCTATAGGTATAGATAGTCTTTCGGCAATCTTTTGCATATATAACATAAAAGAAACTGCTTTAAGAATAGAAATAAAAAAAATAATATATAAATTAGAACAAAAAATGAAAACCGACAAATAGAACCACCGAAAATAAAGAGAAACAAACGGAAAATAAAAATATTCACATAATAGAAAAGATTTATCTTTTTTGTATACTTTTTTCCGGTAGGAATGAAATTTATAGGTATAGGAAGAATTCCATTCAAAGAGAATAACTTCTATGGGGTTAGCATACAAGGAATATGATCTTCTCCAATTCATTTTGGACCAGAGAATATTCAGGTTAAAATTTCTTATCTCACTAACAAAAAATAATTAAAAAAATATTATTTTATATTAAAAAAAAATTAAAATTAAAATAATAAAAAAACTAAGGGGTGGTTGGCTACCCCATCTTAGCCATAGAGGGTGATCGGACCACCTCATTATAATTGGGGTGGGGGTGGCTTTCAAGCCACCCCCAATGGTTGGCTAAGAGTGACTGGACCACCCCATGGCCCTTAGGAGTGGTCCGGCCACCTCCAATGGCCAAACTAAAAATAAATAAAAAAATTTTGGCCACCCCTAAGGGCTAAATAATTTTTTTTTTTTTTTTTTATCGTTTGGCCCTTAAGGGTGTTCGAACCATTCTCTTTGGGCCTGAGGTGGCCGAAGCCACCCCATGTCCCTTGGGGGTGTTTCGTGGTATAAACTCACCATATTGTGTCATCCAATGACCTCACCTTAAAACAACTTAACAAAAATAAACAAACATACCAAATCATACTAAATCTACTAAAAATAAAAAAGACCCGCACGCTGCCGCCCAGTCGGAGGTCACCGCCCCTGCAGACACCACCGCCCACGTCACTACATGCGGCCCACCCCGGATTATCAAAAGATCTATCTTCATGTATATAAAATATAATGGAGAAGACACTGAAATCAATGGTTTGCACAGTATCTAGTTTTGTTAGTTGATTTTCCTTGAAAAGATGTTTACCACTCTACTTTTTCAAAAGCTTGAACTAAAATAGAATACAATGTGTGGTGTGGAGTGAGATGTCAATCTCTCTCGTTGAAGAGCACAAAAATATAACTTTGTGCTACAACTCCATAGACATTATTCTCGTATATGATGATTGGCTTTAGATGGGAATATATAGATCATAGATGGTACTTTAACCAAACCAAATTAAAAACATTCAGATTCCTATTTGTTACAAATTTCCCAATTTTTATTTCAACATCCTCTAAATTAAGATATTCGAAATCAAAGAAGATATATAGAGTTGGAATATTGTATGGGAAAGAATCGTGTCGCACTATTCTAATACTTTTGGAGAAAAAGAGTCCCACGCCAGGAAGTTAATTGGAAGACACAACCGATCCCTGAGAAATTGACAATGACATCAAACATATTCAATTTCGAGTACTGTCGTTTTAAGATTTTTTGGGCCATTTTCACCAAAAACAAACAGCAAACATAGTACTACAGATGTTAATGTTCGTTTCCTTTCCCTTCTTGTTTTTAAGAACAAGTCTTACTTTACTATTTGCAGTCAACCCAAGCAGCTTTCACGCATAAATATGAGTTGTACTAGATACGCGCCTCCGGGGTCTCAATGAAGCTTTGTAAAGGATCCGACTTTTGTGATTAGAAGAAGAAGAAGAAGAAGAAGGATCGGGTAGTGATGGGGGTGTCTGTGGAGGCAAGTGAGCTTTGGGAAGGGGTGCTGGAGCTGACCAAGACGGCGCAGGACAAGAAGAGCGACGCGCTGCTCTGGGCGGTGCAGCTAAGCGCCAGCCTCAGCGCCGCCGGGGTGGGCCTGCCCTCGGTGGAGCTGGCCCATCTCATGGTCTCGTACATTTGCTTCGGCAATCACGTGCCCATCGCGTGGAAGTTCCTCGAGAAGGCCTTGGCCCTCAAGATTGCCCCTCCGATGCTCGTCCTCTCCCTCCTCTCCATCAGGTCCTCTTTTTTCAACTTTTTTGCTTTTATTTTATTTTTTCTTCTTCTTCTTAAGAATGTATTTTCCTCTATGAATTGCATGTATTTGCGTACATCAACTAATGATTTATTGGGTTTCATATGCTTCAACTGTATGGGCTGGTGAAATTATTTGGGATTTTTGGTAGTGATTTTTTTTTTATGGTGTTTGAGTTTTGAAGGAAATTTTTTTTTTTTAAAAAAAAAAAACTTTGTATAGTTTATATGTGATTGTCATTCTTATCATTGTCAATTCAGTTTTTTCTATTTTTTTTGGGTGTCTTTGTGACTTTGTGGAAAGGAGTTTGCTGAAGTTCTCTCATTTGGCTATGTGCACTCTTCCACTGATTGAATTGACATCCGCTGCTTTTCATTGTCTGTGACAGGGTCATTCCGAATCGGCAAAACCAGCCTGGAGCATATAGAATATATATGGAGCTTCTCAAGCGACATGCATTTTCATTTGCACCTCCAATCCTTTGTCCAAATTATCAAAAGTAAGGCTCAACTTTTTCTTATTATTTTGTTGTACAAAGATGGGTTGATGGTCTCTTTGTCAGTGTTACGTTCAAGATTTACTATCAGTGGACCTATGATACATTGCAATCTCTAAGGGTAGTTAAATTGGCTTAAAAGCTAAACAAAGAAAACTCGAACACTTCACAATACAAGAGTGCTAAATGAGAAAGATCATAGTGATTTGTCCTTGTGTTATTAGATTTTGCACTTTTAATTCCTTAGTATGGCCACTAGTTGGCTTGCCTTGTGCAGCAGTGGCTGTTTTCTAATGTCAATTGGCATTCCACTAAGGACAGAAATTTTCTTCAAACTGGGTTGGAGTAATAAACCACTTAGAGGCCAACTCAAAGTGGATCATGATTTTGGGCCAAAGTTTTACTAAAAGAGAGATCACAAGATCCCCATCACAATGCTCATATTTTATTGGGGGTTGTCCATTCGATTTCTAACACGTGGACAACAACCAAAAAAGTGTCCCACCTCACTGCTGTAAATATGATTAAGAATATCAAAACACTTTTTAGAGTATGATTTGTCAGTATTTGGTTGAATACACTATCTTTCTTCGAGCGGTTGTATTCTTTCAAGTTACGTCATGGAGATGGAGATCAATTAGGATGCAACCCGTCCAAGAGGGTTAAGTTTGAGGTGAAGTTGTTATATAAAGTGTTAGCTGGCCAGGATAGTCCTGCATTTCCATGGAAGAGTATTTGACGAGTAAAGGCTCCATCGAGGGTGGCATTTGTTTGTGTGGACAACAACTTTAGGGAAAATATTGACGCATGATAATCTGCGAAAGAGGAATATTGTGGTAGTTGAGTGGTGTTGTATGTGTCAAAAGAGTGGGGAGTCTGTTGATCACCTTTTGCTTTATTGCGAAGTCGCAGGCAAACTCTAGAGTTACATTCTTATGTTGTTTGGGGTAGAGTGGGTTATGCCGAGATGGGTAATGAATTTGTTGACAAGCTGGGGTGGTTCGATTGGGTGCGGTCTAGCTAAGGAAGTATAGAGGCTGGTTTCGTTGTGTTTAATGTGGTGTATCTGGCGTGAGAGAAATGCTCGGCTTTTTAAAGACATAGAGATTTTGGTAGTAGGGTTGCGGAAGTCTATTCTTAATACGTTACATATATGAATAGCGGCTCATGATAGCTTGGATTTTCCTACTTTTGCAAATTTTTTGAATTTATTTTCTTTTTCTTCCTATTAGTTGTTCTCATGTATACTCCTCCCTGTGTACTAGGGGTGGCGCCCCTCTATGCTTTATTAATGGTATGAAATTACTTAGTAAAAAAAAAAAAAAGTGGTTGGTTGAATAAGTAGCTCGTTGATACTCACTTGAATATTACTGTATGTAAAAAAAATGAATTTCTACATTGTGAGTGCTCTTCAATGCTACCCGTCCTGAAAATCCTGAAGGCATCTTCGTTGAAAATGAATGATTGTGTTCATGCTCTATTATTTTCTCCTAATAAAGTCTGTTTTCATCAGATTCCACACCTTCCCCCACCCCCCACCCTGCAAAAAAAAAAAGCATGAAAAACCCTTTGTTGTACTGATGAAATACGCTGTCTTTGGTTTCATTTAACATACCTAAAGAAAAACTTGAAGTCTTATCTTGACCTTTCTGTTAAGTGGTCTTTTTTATGTTTGTTTCTGTTAGATACCTTTTTTTCTGTAGATTTAAGTACTGAAATACATTTTGGATGAAATTACAGGATCATGAAATCCATTGATGCTGTTCTTCATCTTTCCCAGATTTATGGCCTTCAAGTGTGTGAGCCTGGGGTGCTTCTTGTTGAATTTGTCTTTTCAGTTGTGTGGCAGTTACTTGATGCCTCTTTAGATGATGAAGGGTTGCTGGAACTTACCCCAGAAAAAAAGTCTAGATGGCCAACCAGGTCACAAGATATGGATATAGATGGTCATGATAGCTTTAGTGAGAAGAGAGCAGATCGTAATGAAGGGCTGCAGAAAGTAAATACTGCAATGGCTGTTGAGATGATTGGAGAGTTTTTGCAAAACAAAGTGACTTCAAGGATTCTATACTTGGCACGTCGAAACATGTAAGAACTTATATTCATAAGTGAGAACTGAAAAATAAGCAGTTCATTGAGTGGCTTGTCATTTTCAACCCAAATAATACCTAACATCACTGCAGTAATGTGATTAAATAAACTTGAGTGTCCAATTAGAATTTTGAGAAATCCAATGAATAGAAGGTACTTGAGGCATAAATATTTTCTTCTTGTAGGCCATCACATTGGGGAGTTTTCATCCAGCGAATGCAACTGCTTGCAGCAGAATCAGCGGTCTTGAGGAATTCAAAACACATAAGTCCAGAGACCCTTCTGCAGTTGACATCTGATACACGTGAAGTTTTGTCTCGAGAATGCAAAACAATGTCAGGGAAAGAGTTTCATGCTGTCATGGCTTCTGGGTCTCTGATATCATCTGCTAATCAATTGCATGGGATAGGTTGCTCTGCACTTTGGCTCCCTATTGATCTGTTTCTGGAAGATGCTATGGATGGATCACAAGTGGCAGCAACTAGTGCTGTTGAAATTCTTACTGGTAGGACTCAATTTTTTATTCTAATGCTCAAGTCATTGATTTACCTGGAGTGGAGGATACTTCAGTTCTTCTAAGCAGCGTAATTGAACAAGAATTACTGTTGCAGGTTTGGTACAGGCTCTGCAGGCTGTTAATGGTACCACATGGCACGATACATTTTTAGGTTTATGGATTGCAGCTCTACGACTAGTGCAAAGGGTAGGAATTAATTTGTAAGGAAGTAGTGTTTACCTTTAGCCATTGATTTTTTCTATTTTGTTGGAAATACAATTCTTAAAGAAGAGACATTTCAAACTAATCAAGTTGCTTATGTATCAAACAAAGGAAATATTGAGAAATGATAAATTTGGCAGTCTGTAAAGAAGTTGCATGAAACACTAATTAAGCTTTAACTTCCTTCCAATCTTATTTGGAATTTAATTTTTCTTCATTTCCCACCCAGTAGGACGCACCTATGATACGTAGGCATGCTGAACACTTGAGGATGAGTATTCAAACCTCTTTTAAATATTTATGAGAAATGTATTTATTCACCATAAAGAAGTGCAGACTTATCAAGGAAGTACGTGTTTTCTTTATGGAATTTACATGTGATGAATGTTTGTGTGATTCTTTTTCTTTCTTGCCACCTGACACACATACATATTTAAAATGTTTAGATATTATAATTTCAGGAAGACACTTGTATAAACTCGGTCCCCTGTCTAGACTAGAATGCAGTTGGATCTCAGGAAGCATCATTCTAAAGATTCCCCTATGTCCTATATAACTTCAGTTTCTAGATATTTACATTGATCTGCCTTCATCTTTCTTTTTTTTAGGAGAGAGATATCTGTGAAGGTCCTGTGCCTCGCCTAGATACTTGCATGTGCATGTTATTGTCTATTACAACACTTACAGTTGCTAATTTTATTGAGGAAGAGGAAAGTGAACTGATTGATGAAACCGAACACATCCCTATCAATCAAAGCAAAGAAAAACAGGTTCAGGGAAAGCGTCGCAAGGATTTAGTTACCAGCTTGCAGCTATTGGGTGATTATGTGGGCTTGTTGACTGCACCTCAGGCTGTTAGTTTGATAGCTAATCAGGCTGCTGCCAAAGCAATAATGTTCATTTCAGGCCTTCCAGTCAGTAGCGGGTACTATGAATGTGTGAGCATAAATGACATGCCAATGAACCGTTGTAAGTAATTATTCCTTTCAGCATCAGTACTTGATTTTGTGAAGGCTTTTAGTTTGGTGCGCAGAAGATAGGTGTAACAATAAATATTCCTGGATGCACCTGATCTTGGTTATATATATATATTCCTGGATGGGCTTGCCTCTGCATTTGTTTTGTTGCAAATCAACCTGATTGTTGATTCTGCATTCTCCCCTGGAGGTTACCTCAGATATAAGTTTCATTAACAAAAGATCAGGTTGATTATGCTGAGTTGCATTACTTTTGTTGGACCGTAGCAATGATGGTTTCTCATGTTCTGTTTTGTCTTGCAGCTGGAAACATGTGGCATTTGATTGTTGAGGCTTGTATCGCAAGGAATCTACTGGACACATCAGCATATTTTTGGCCAGGTTATGTCAATGTTGTACGGAGCAACCAAGTTCCTCGTAGTGTTCCTGGTCAAGCACTTGGTTGGTCGTCATTGATGAAGGGGTCCCCTCTAACTGCGTCATTGATAAGTGCTTTGGTTGCCACCCCAGCTTCTAGGTATAATATCAGTTGTATCTCTTATTTATTTCTTCCTCTTCTTCTTCTTCTTTTTTCTTTTCTTTTTACCATTTTGAGACTTTGGGAGGATTTAAGGAAAGTAAGCTCAGATGGTAGCATTTCTTCTTTTGACGCCATAGAGAAGTATCACTACAACAAAAGAGACCACATGGTGGTTAAAATCCAATCTCCAAGTCCAAAGCTTGCCCCTCTTTAGAGAGATGTCTTCACAGTCACAGCAGTATTGACCTTAAAGCATATGCAATCAGTCAAAAACTTCCATGGCTTTCCCCCTTTTTCTTTTATTTCTGTTGCGGATAATTTCTGTGTCATGTACAGTATCTTCTACATAGCTGGTGTCGAGCCGGACAAAGGACTAGGTTTGTAGACTATAGTCAAAGTCATCACACACCTTATGCAAGTTCATCATGAGCTGATCGCATTTGGTTGGGACTAAGGTTTTGTCAAGCTTAGTATGATGTTCCATGTCAAAGAATACCTATATTCCATAACCCAGTGGTAGGGCCAGTATTTTGGTTTGGGGGGGGCGGAGATTAAAAAAATTAAAGATTATTACACGAAATAAATAAACAA
Organism: Corylus avellana; assembly: GCF_965113065.1. Taxonomy (NCBI): domain Eukaryota; kingdom Viridiplantae; phylum Streptophyta; class Magnoliopsida; order Fagales; family Betulaceae; genus Corylus; species Corylus avellana. Next base: position 11,530,886 of record NC_142490.1, on the reverse strand, counting down.
TTCGAAAAAGTCATCACACACCTTGCAATTTATTTTTTCACGCCTAGCATTAATTTATTAACGCCATATTTTTTTCAAATTGTTTTTATGGAAAATCATGGTTAACTGTTTGGCAAGTTCCTTTTTGTTGCTCTCTATCATTAGGATGGTAGTTAATTTTTTTTTTTCCTTAAGCAAGGATCTATTGGCAGATTTCCTAAATCTATCTCGACACAAACTTGTTTAATTCGATTGACACTCAATAGAATTATTGTTGTTTTTCATAATCTCAAGTATGTAATAAAAATTATGTATATTCTTCAACAATTAATTTAAAAGAGCAATCTAAATGTAAAACTCTACATCGACAAATTTATTATTTACTAGTAAATTTAAAATATATCTGTATAAAAATTTGATTACATACTTGAAACCTTTCAAGAAAGAGAGAAATTGTCAAAAAGGGATGCCTTTCGCCTTGTTCTATGAACTATCTTTTCACTGCACACCTCCTAACCTATAAAAAAAAAAAGCTAGTCACTTGATTTGTTGATCGGCATGAATTTTTAAGCAAGTTTGAAGAGAGGGCTAGAGGTTGTACTATAATTGTTTGACAATATTTTTTGGGGACTCAAAATTTTGATATTTGTTTCACAACTCACAAGTTCCATATTTACTAGGCAACTAGGTCGGCAGTTTTTTCATTAAACACTAGGTTTCCCAAACGATGACGTTTTCAGTAAACACAGTGAAATAAAAACGAATGTTATTAAATGTAGTGTTTAATGAGCATGTAACAGTGTGGTGTCAAATACACTAGTCTAACACAGTAACACTGAAGGCTCAGCATGACCTAGCAATGTTATCGTTTGTGATTCTAGAAACGCTTCCAAACTCATGTCAGTGTTAGGAAACGCGTTGCCGGTAATGTTAGGAAAAGCCAATAACTCTAACCGGCACCAGTAATGCTAGGAAACTCATTGCCAGAGTGTATTATCGGCCATGGGTGGTTCGGTGTCAAATACATTGACTGGCGCTGGAGTGCTTAGTCCGTTGAGACTGAGAGATATAGCCGGTAATGTTGATGGCCTAGAGTGAGTAAGGGTGGGCAACTAGGACTACTGGGGAAACTCTTCCTGGGCCAAAGGAATTTTTTGGTCAGCCAAGGGGAGGCGTTTGCCCCTCTCGCCTTTTGCTAGCTCCGCTCCTGCCATAACTAGTACACGCATACATTCATGTGCATGTGTCTTAAGAGTATATATATATACATATATATGCTGGAGATGGTAGGTGTCGAGTTAACTATTATAATTCCTGACTGTAACCTGGTCTTCAGTTACACCCTTCTTTTTCCTGAAGCCAGGTATATCAGATGCTCTTTTTTGTAAATTTATCAGGTATATCAGATGCTCTTTTTTGTAAATTTACCCAGTGGTAATACAACTGAATTTAAGCTCATGGATTTGATGGAAGCTTAGCAGAACTCGAGAAAATATATGAGATTGCAGTCAATGGTTCTGACGACGAGAAGATATCTGCTGCTACCGTTCTCTGTGGGGCATCTCTGGTTCGTGGTTGGAATATACAGGTAATGTGTAGGCCATAGACTTTTTACTAGTTTTGTGCGAGAGCAGATTACTTATCTTCTTTATTGCATAAGAAGATTGTCTCCCCCCTGTCAATTGTACTGAATACCTCTCAATTGAGGGTTGCTCGTATTATATAGAGAAATTGTCTAGGTTACAGGCTGTATCTTAGTGATTACAGTAATCTAGGGAAACCAATAAGGCAACTAAAATCTATCTATTAATTACAATATACTATTGCTATAATACAAGAACATGCCATAACTAGAAAGACTAATTATGGCTAAATATATATATGGACCGTATCTGATTGACATCCCCCCTCAAATTGATGCTGGTCGATCAAGAAGCATCAATTTGCCCACAAGAAACTGATGACGTTGTCGTGTCATAGCCTTCGTGAAGACGTCAGCTATCTGGAGATCCGTGGAAACATGAGGAAGAGAGATAACACGAGTGTCCAAGGCTTCCCGAATAGAATGACAGTCTACCTCAATATGCTTCGTACGTTCATGGTAAACAGGATTAGCAGCTATTTGAATGGCACTAGTATTATCAGCATGAAGAGGAGTAGAATCAGTTTGAGAAAAACCAAGCTCAGCCAAAAGCCCACGAAGCCAGACAATCTCAGAACAAGCAGCAGACATTGCTCGGTATTCGGATTCAGTAGATGATTTAGAAACACGAGCTTGCTTCTTACTCTTCCAAGAAATCAATGAATCACCAAGAAACATGCACCAACCTGTGACAGACCGTCGAGTGTCAGGACATCCTGCCCAATCCGCATCACTATAAGCAACAAGGCGAAGAGCAGAGCCAGTTGGAAAGAACAACCCACGACCAGAAGAGCCCCGAAGATATCGAATGATACGCCGAACAGCAGCTAAATGAAGATGGCGGGGAGTTTGCATAAACTGGCTAACCTGCTGGACAGCGAAGGAAATATCGGGCCGAGTAATAGTCAAATAATTCAAGCTGCCTACCAACTGTCGGAACACAGTAGGATCAGAAAGAAGCTCACCCTCCTCACTTCGATATTTCACATTAACCTCCATAGGAGTATCCACCGAAGAAGAATCTTGAAGGCCAGCTAGACTAATCAAGTCCTGGGTGTATTTGTTTTGATTCAAGAATATACCAGAAGAATCAGTGTGCACCTCCAACCCCAAAAAATACGTAAGAGGACCAAGGTCTTTCATATGAAAAGAGTCTTGAAGATTGCGCTTGAGATGTGCAATCAAACTAGAGTCGGTTCCTGTAATGACAATATCATCCACATACACAAGTAAAAGAACAAGACCAGTCGGAGTCTTGCAAAGGAACAAAGAAGAATCATATTGGCTTTGGACAAAGGAGAAGCGAAGCAAAGTAGACCTGAATTTTTCAAACCATGCCCGGGGAGCCTGTTTTAAGCCATAGAGAGACCGTTTCAACTTACACACAGCGGCAGATGGAGAAGAAAACAACCCCGGAGGAGGAGTCATGTAAATATCTTCTTTGAGATCACCGTGAAGAAAAGCATTTTTGACATCCATCTGGTGAAGTGGCCAGCCTTGGGAGGCGGCAATAGAAATAATTGTACGCACTGTAGTCATCTTTGCGACCGGAGCAAATGTCTCCTCATAGTCCACCCCATATTCTTGCCTGTTCCCAAGAGCAACTAATCGAGCCTTATACCGATCCAGAGTCCCATCAGAGCGAAGCTTAATTGAGTAAACCCATTTACAACCAATGGCTTTAACATGAGAGGGGCAAGGAACCATGTCCCATGTATGATTGTCCTGGAGAGCCCGAAGTTCCTCATCCATCGCTTTCCGCCAACATTCATATTTAACAGCCTCGGAAAAACATGTAGGGATGGAAATAGAAGATAAAGTGGCATTAAAGGAAGTGTGGGGAAAACCATACCTATCAGGAGGACGTGATACCCTAGCAGATCGTCGAGGACCAGACTCATGAACTGTCTCAGATGGCGGGTCAATCGGAGGAGTTGTCGGAACAGTTTCAGATGAAGGATCAGTCTCGGGAAGGGGCAAAGTTGGTGGACGTCGAGTATACACAATTCCAGGTTTGAACCGCTCAGGCAGAAGAGGCAATTCATCAAAACAAGGTAGAATACTAATCTCAGGCAATGATTCAACATGTGTAGAAAAGAAACATTGATGCTCAAAGAACACAACATTACGAGATATACGCAATTTGTCAGAACAAGGATCATAGCAAACATAACCTTTGTGAGAAACACTATAACCCATAAAGGCACATTTAACAGACTGAGCAGAAAGTTTGTTACGTTCATGAGCAGGTAAATGAACAAAACAAACACATCCAAAAGTATGCAGATTAAGATAGCTAGGATGCTGATGATACAAACGATAATAAGGAGAATCAAAATGCAAGACCTGAGAGGGCAGTCGATTAATTAAGTAAACTGCAGTAGATAATGCCTCGACCCAGAATTTAGAAGGAACATAGGACTCAAGTAATAAAGTGCGAACAACATCCAAGAGATGGCGGTTCTTTCGTTCCGCCACCCCATTTTGCTGAGGAGTATAAGGACAAGAGCGCTGAGAGACAATTCCTTTATGACGTAAGAAATCATGAAACTCGTGGGACATGTATTCTCCACCAGAATCAGACCTCAAAATCTTAATGCCTGTAGAAAATTGATTCTCAATATATGCTACAAAGGTTTGAAAAACAGACAGAACCTCAGATTTGGCCCGAAGAAAATAGACCCAAGTATATCGACTGAAATCATCTATGAATGTGACAAAATATTTATATCGAGCATGAGAAATTACAGGAGAAATGCCCCATACGTCACTATGCACAACATCAAAGCATTTTGTAGCATGACTACCATGAGAAGAAAACGAAAGAGTTTTACTCTTACCAAGTTTGCATACAGAACAATCAAATGACAAATTTTGAGAAACTCGTTCTTTATTGCCTAACAAACCAGAATTTAACATATGAGATAGAATAACAGAATTTGGATGACCCAAACGTTTGTGCCATACTTCGTTCGAAGTGTTAACTGTCCTACAAGCTAAAGATAAACAACTAGGAATGGAAAAGTGCAGTGGAAATAGTCTGCCAACTTTAGGCCCCTTCGCGAGTATCTTCCCCGACACCTGATCCTGCACAAGACAACCATCACGAGAGAAATGGACATCACAGTTTTTTTCAACTAACTGGCCAACTGAAATAAGATTATTAGAAAGGCCAGGAGAGACATAAACATCTCTGAATGAAGGATTAATATCTCCTACTTCATTAATAGCTAAATGACTCCCATTAGCTACTTGAATATGAGATGAACCATGATATGGACGAACATTGCAAAGAGTATCAGACGATCTGGTCATATGATTGGATGCTGCAGAATCAATAAGCCAAGACTTAGACGAAACAGTACCATTACCTTGGAGCCCTAAGGCAGAGAAGGCTGACATAATCATCTGCTGGACCATTTCAGGCGTAAGAACAGTTGATCCGGCCGCAGAAGAAGAGGCTGAGGACATCACTGGAGCAGAAGAGGTGTGTACTGCAGCCTGATAGGCAGTAGCTTGACGATTCTGAGGCCGAGTGGGACATTCTTTGATAAAGTGGCCCGGTTTCTTACAGTAATTGCAAGATTTCTTGGCACAATTGGCGGCAATATGACCATACTCCTTACAGCTGAAACACTGGACCTTGCGCATATCCTTACCCTTCCCTTTCCCATAGGCTGCATAGGCTACTGGATTTGGGTTGGAATCGTGCTGGAACGTAGCCTGCGTGAGAAGACGCTGCTCCTCACGAAGTAATTCTCCAAAACAAACATCCAAAGATGGCGAAGGATCCCGATTCATTAAATTTGAGCGAGTAATCTCAAATTCAGGGCGTAATTTCATCAGGAATTGATCTCTCTTGCTCTGCTCATGAACAGCCTGAACAGCAGTGAGAGATGCAGCAGGTACCTTCGCATAGACCATATCAGAAAATTCTCCCCACAAATTCTGAAAACCAGAAAAATACTCCGGAATGGAGAGATTGCCTTGAGTGTAATTAGCAATCTCATATTCCAGTTGAAAACGGCGTGCGGTATTGTCCTGATGATAAACCTTTAGCAAATACTCCCACATAGTCTTCGCAGTCTTATAGGGCCTCAGATTGAGCACAATAAGAGGATCAACAGACCCTAAGATCCAAGACATCACACGTGCATCCTTAACCTTCCACTTAGCCAAATCCTTAGCTTCCGTAGGAGCTGGATCACTACCGTCAATATGGCCCCACAACTCTTTTCCCGTAACAAATAATTGAAATTGAAATTCCCAAGCAGAATAATTTTTTCCAGTAAAACGAACCCCAAAAGTCTCGCTAGAAGACATAATGAAATCCAAAAAATTAGAAATTAGACAACCTGATAAAGAAGTAACAGGCCCACCAAATCTGTTGGACAGCAAGTCCAAGTCCACTCAAGTCAAACAGCAATCTGCAACCCTGAACAGCAACAAAGCCCAAGCCCAGCAAGCCCAAAGATACCAGCAACTCAGCAAGTCTAATCCCAGCAATCAGCAAGTCCAAACCCAACAAAGCCCAAGCCCAAAAAACACAATTTCAGCAACTCAAATCGATAGCCCAACTCGCCGGAAACACCGCGCCAACCGCACCACGCCGACAGCCCAAATCGCCGACAGCCCAACTTCGCCGGAAACACCCCGCCGACAGCCCAAATCGCCGACAGCCCACGTCGCCGATAGCCCAACTCGCCGGAAATACCACGCCGACTGCACCACACCTGCACAGCCCACGTCGCCGATAGCCCAACTCGCCGGAAATACCACGCTGACTGCACCACGCCTGCACAGAATCTGCCGACAACCACCACAGATCGCCGGGAATGCTCCAAGGCTGCACAGAACCTGCCGACAACCACCACAGACCTTGCCGACAGCTACCAAGGATCCTCCACAAACCAAGAAACTGCTGAACAGCAGTTTAGAACCCACCAGAATGATCGACAATTTCCTTGAAATTATCGACCGCCACAAAAAACAACGACCCAGTCCCAACCCAAGCTTGACAATTCCTACGGCCCTCAACAGGTAACTGAAAACAACCCTAATTTAGATGATGGCTCTGATACCATGTCAATTGTACTGAATACCTCTCAATTGAGGGTTGCTCGTATTATATAGAGAAATTGTCTAGGTTACAGGCTGTATCTTAGTGATTACAGTAATCTAGGGAAACCAATAAGGCAACTAAAATCTATCTATTAATTACAATATACTATTGCTATAATACAAGAACATGCCATAACTAGAAAGACTAATTATGGCTAAATATATATATGGACCGTATCTGATTGACACCCCCCCCCCCCCCCTCCCCCTGGCTATCTCCATTTATTTTAATTTGTTATGATTTCAATTGTTTGCAGGAGCACACCATTCTTTTTATTATGAGATTGCTATTGCCTCCAGTCCCTGCAGATTACTCTGGGAGTGATAGCCATTTGATCAGCTGTGCTCCATTTTTGAATGTTCTCCTTGTTGGAATATCAGCTGTAGACTGTGTTCAGATTTTCTCCTTACATGGCTTGGTGGGTTGCTTTTTAAAATGGTCTACTAACTAAGATATGCTTATGGAGGTTGCATTTGAATTAGTTACTGGAACGGTGTTTGGGAGGAGGCAAGATTCCTTCTTCTGCCTCTGCATACATGCACACACAATTATTGAATGTACTTAAACTTAATTGAAATAAAAAGAGAGGATAGCATACGTGGACCATACAAAGAAATTAGTAACTCCATTGCTTTCATGTTCTCCATGAACTGATATTGTTTTCCATTCATTGCCAGGTTCCATTGCTTGCAGGTGCATTGATGCCCATCTGTGAGGTTTTTGGGTCTTGTATACCCAATGTGTCATGGGCTCTCACAACAGGGGAGGAACTCTCTTGTCATGCAGTGTTCTGCAATGCATTTACACTTCTGCTGAAGTTATGGAGGTTTGATCAGCCACCTGTTGAGCATGTGATGGGAGATGCACCGCCAATTGCTTCCCAGCTAAGTCCTGAATACCTCTTATTGGTTCGGAACTCAGAATTATCATCCTTTGGAAGATTACCTAAGGATCAGATGAAAAGCAGAAGACTTTCCAGATTCTTAAGTTTTTCTAGAGAACCTATATTTATTGATTCCTTTCCAAACTTAAAACTCTGGTACCGGCAGCATCAAGAATGTATGGCTTCCATCCTCTCTGGTCTTGTACCTGGGACCCCTGTTCATCAGATTGTTGATACACTCCTCGATATGATGTTCAGAAAAATAAATAGAGGCGGTCAGCCTTTAACTCAAACTTCAGGAACCACTAATTCCTCAGGATCTGGGGCTCTGGATTCCTCTGTTAGACTCAAAGTGCCTGCATGGGATATCCTGGAGGCTACTCCCTTTGTGCTTGATGCTGCTCTTACGGCCTGTGCCCATGGAAGACTCTCTCCCCGTGAACTTGCTACAGGTATATCCAGTTTTCTTAGAATCTCTAGAATTCAAATTTTATTAATCTTCATGCTTTAAAGGTTATCAAATCATAAGAACAAGAATTTTAAAGAAAACAGGCAAAGCACTGACCCTGGATGTGTGAGCAAGTTGAACCTTATTTTATCATCACAATTTCTTTTTCCTTAGAATTTTTAATATGCATTTATCTGCAGAAGTCTGGTCACACTTGTGACGAAATATGTGGTGAATTCGCTAAAGTTGGTGTTTCTGTATATTTTTGCGGTTCAATAAAAAATTTACGATCCTCCCTTTACCTAACAAAAAAGAAATGCATGGCCCTTTCCAAAAATAGAAAAGGACTTTTGGGAATGACTGAACGATTGATTTCCTAGTCGTGTCTTCTCTTTGAACTTTTAGAAAAAGATTATGTTCTGTTGTTAGATTGTTGATTGAATTCCTCAAGACTTGACGCTCTTCATTCCAGGAGTCAAAGATCTTGCTGATTTTCTTCCGGCAACTTTGGCTACCATTCTAAGCTACCTTTCCGCCGAAGTAACACGAGGCATATGGAAGCCAGCTTTTATGAATGGAACTGATTGGCCAAGCCCAGCTGCAAACTTATCCATTGTTGAGCAACAGATTAAGAAAATATTAGCTGCCACTGGTGTTGATGTCCCAAGCCTTGCCGTAGGTAATTCCTTGTATTCTCTAGATAATGCATTGTCATTTTGGGTTGTTGAATATGTGTTATTTAACAAATGAAAAATCTCCATTCACTCTGCCTCCACTGCAAAGATCAAATATCCTATCCTAAGTGACTTTTCAGCAAAAGTTGGGACGGTGGACTCTGAACCAAATTATATATCATATATTGTGTAAATCTATTTGATTATATGGAAAACACTTCATCGAAGATCAATAGATTATTGTAATATAAGTAAACCCTATAATTATTGTTGCAGAATGATCTTCTCATGGTGAAGATGCAGGAATATGGAATTTTCTGAGCTTGCATGTAATTTTAACATATGTTGGACTAGAAACTTGGGGTTTGAGTCAAACCCCCTGTCGTCATTAGAGCTAACTGTTTTCTTTGCAGGTGGGAGCTCTCCAGCTACACTTCCTTTACCGTTGGCTGCCCTAGTAAGCCTCACAATTACTTATAAATTTGACAAAGTCACTGAACGCTTCCTCGCCATGATTGGCCCAGCCTTGAATTCCCTTGCTTCTAGTTGCCCCTGGCCATGCATGCCCATCGTAGCCTCTTTGTGGGCCCAGAAGATAAAGCGTTGGAGTGATTTTCTTGTGTTCTCAGCTTCGCATACTGTTTTCCACCATAACAGTGATGCTGTGGTACAGCTTCTTAAAACCTGCTTCACATCCACTCTTGGGCTAAGTTCCTCCCACATTTACAGCAATGGTGGTGTGGGTGCCCTCCTTGGCCATGGCATTGGCTCCCAATTCTCTGCTGGGATCACTCCAGTAGCCCCTGGAATTCTTTACCTAAGAGTGCATCGGTCTATCAGAGACGTTATGTTCATGACGGAAGAAATTGTCTCTCTACTAATGCTTTCTGTTAGAGATATTTCAAGTAATGGGTTGCCTAAAGATAAAGTGGAGAAATGGAAGAAGGCCAAGTATGGTTTGAGATATGGGCAGGTTTCTCTTGCTGCAGCAATGGTGCGTGTCAAGCTTGCGGCTTCACTTGGGGCTTCATTGATTTGGATATCTGGTGGATCAGGTTTGGTTCAATCTTTGATCAGAGAAACCCTACCTTCTTGGTTTCTGTCAGTCCATGTGTTAGGGCAGGAAGTTGAAGAATCTGGAGGTATGATTTCTATGCTGGGGGGTTATGCTCTTGCATACTTTGTGCTGCTTTGTGGGACATTTGCTTGGGGAGTTGACTCGGCATCGACAGCATCAAAACGACGGCCAAGGATTCTTGGGGCCCACTTAGAATTTCTTGCAAGAGCACTAGATGGAAAGATATCTCTTGGTTGTGATTGTGCCACTTGGCAGGCATATGTATCAGGGTTTGTGAGCTTGTTGGTGGGTTGCACCCCAATGTGGGTGCTGGAGGTTGATGTGGATGTGTTGAAGAGGCTGAGTAAAGGATTAAGGCAGTGGAATGAGGAAGAATTGGCTTTGGCACTGCTGGGACTTGGAGGGGTAGGTGCAATGGGTGCAGCAGCTGATTTGATTATTGAAAGAGAGTTTTAACCAAAAAATTGCTGATTGAATTTGTGTGTTCTGTAATCTTTAACACTATAGGTAGAGGCTTCATTAGAATTCATCTAATTACACTATAGAGCTTTCTGTACAATCATAGCTCTTGTAAAATCTCAAGGAGGTTGTAAAGAAGAACAGAGATTTCCTCCTCTATAATTTTAATGCTTATTTTGGTTATCTTGGCCAGCAAGGCAGGTAGGATGGGTCTTATTAAAGCTGTACACAGAAGATCTCTATATATAAAAACATTAAGAAGGCTGCCTTTGGGAGCCATTTATCCTGTCTTTTGGAGTTGATCAACTAACTTATTCATTTCTTTTGCAACGTAATCGTCATTGTTTATATTTATTTATTTTTGAAAATCTGTATTAATAAATATTTATTTAATTATTGTTAAGATTTTATCATTCGAGTTAATTAGATAAGTTAATTTTCTTTATAAACTCATAAAAATTAGGAATAAATGCAAAATTGGTCCTTGTGGTTGACCTAATTTATAAATGACACAAATTTCTTCCAAACCAGTATGGAGGAAATATCCTCTAACCCATATAAAATAGTGTCAAGTGTCTATAAACATTTAAGGACAAAGTTTTCCTCCAAATTGGGTTGGAGGAATTTTCTTCAACCTAGTCTATAAAAGTGTCATGTGTCATTTTTTTTAATAACATGTGATATGCAAATTTTTTTTAATAAAATTTATTTTAATTTTGTACCTACTATTAAAAAAACATGTGCATCTCACATGTTCAAGGAACACATGTAACTTTTATAGATTATGTTGGAGGAAATTCCTCCAACCCAGTTTGGAGGAAAATTTTGTCCAACATTTAAAAGGCACATTAAATTCTTAACCTTATTAATATCAGTTTACTAATTTAGACTAAATTTAATGTATCTTTTAAATGTTTATAGACACTTGGCACTATTTTACATGGGTTTGAGGATATTTCCTCCATACCAGTTTGGAGGAAATTTCTGTCAATTTATAAATCACTCCATGTGGTTTAAAAAATAATTTATAGCTCCCTAGGGTAGGCTAAAATAACATTTTACTCTCTAAACTCATTTTCCGTTAAATGACTTAACGGAAACCGTTATATTGCCACATCACACCCAATAAAAATAAGACGTGTTCTTTTTTATTTATGCTTATAAAAAATGACAAATAAGTTTTTCCACGTCATTTTGAGGCTCCAACACACATTTCACGTCAAATTAAATAAACCTAATTATTCTATATCCCCTGTGCAACCGTCATCTTCATCTTCCCCAATGATTCTTGCCGTCCATCGTCTTCATCTTCCGATGGGTATGATCTTCGATTTGTGAGTTACTTTAAGATTTTTGGGCATCTGCATTTTTGGATTAGTGCATTTTTGGCCGGTCTTTCTATGAAAATTCGGATTTGTTTTTGGGCATTGAAGCATCTTCAAAAATTGTTTCTGGACGTTAGAAACAATCTATTCCTCTCTCTCTCTCTCTCTCTCTCTCTGTGTGTGTCATTTTATTTGGGGAAGATGAAGACGACGGCGGCAAGAATCGCTGGGGAAGATGAAGACGATGGCATGAAGATGAAGATGAATACGACGACAAGAATTGTTGGGGAAAGATGAAGACGACGGCGGCACGAGGGATATAGAGGGATTATGTTTATTTAATTTGACGTGGAGTGTGTGTTGGAGCCTTAAAATGACGTGGAAAAGCTTATTTGTCATTTTTTAAAAGCATAAATAAAAAATATCACGCGTCTTATTTTTATTGGATGTGATGTGGCAATGTAACGGTTTCTGTTAAGTCATTTAACAGAAAATGAGTTCAATGACTAAAATGTTATTTTGGCTTACCCTAGGGACCTATAAATTATTTTTTAGACCATATGGAGTAATTTGTAAATTAGGCCAACTACATAGACTAATTTTGCATTTTTGCATTTATCCCTAAAAATTAATATCACCAATCTTAGATTTGTAATAAATCATATAATTGTTTTTTTTTTAATGTACTATTTACAATATCTTATAACTAGGGGTGGGCAGATTAACCGGTTACTGATTACCGACTAATTACCGAATTTAACCGAACCGATAGTAACCGTAACCGATAGTTATCAGTCAGTAATCGGTTAAAAATTTTATACCGATAAGCTTATCGGTCGGTAATCGGTCAATTAATAATTTGTTATCGAAAAACCGATATGACCGATAAGATTTTTTAATTTTTAGTTTTTTATAATTTTATATTTATTATTGAAACCAAAATGACGTCGTTTTGGTTTTTATTTTATATTGTAGTGGATCAGTATAAAAAATAAAAAATAAAAAAAAGCTTCAATAAGCTATTTTAGCCAAAAATATACCCCAAAATAACTAATTTTTAATAAGTTATTTTTGGCTTTAACCCAACAAAACGTATTTGGGCCTCCAAAACAATTAATTTTTAGCCCAATTAGCAACCAGTTAAAAGCCCACCAAAAGCCGATTTAACTGACCAGTTAACTGATTACCGATATGACCGATAATTTCAGTAACATTTCTTACCGGTCGATAATCGGTTAGGATTTGGTTAACCGATAGCTTATCGGTTACCAACTGATAAGACCATTAACCAGATCGATACCGAGCCCTACTTATAACATCAAGATTTACAATCACAACAATTCAAGTGATATCTATAACATTAAAAAGAGAATTTCCTTTTATCTTTTAAAATACTAGAGATATTTTTATTATAAAGTTAAAAACAAAACTATACAAAATAATGAAAATAAAGTAATATGAATTCAGACGAGCTTATACGAATTGAACCGAGTTTATAGATGTTCAGCTCGTTTTAATAAATGAGATAAGTTCAAGCTTGATTCGTTTAATAAATGAACTAAACTCAAATCAAGATTATACAAGTCGATTCAAATTGTTTATAAATAATTCGATTCATTTACGACCCTATTTGGATTCACTCAAGCATATCTAGAATAATTTAGAAAAATGCTTTCTTTTGGACTGTGAGACATTTGTTTGTTATTAAATATGAGTTGAGAGATAAATACTGAGATAATAAATATAAATTATTTAATTAAAAGATAGTTAAAATTTTAAGAACTCTACTGAAATTTTCCAGAAAAATCAATGGGGGATCCAAATCCGCTGAGAGGAGCCCAAAGTGAGTGGCAAATCGCAGTCGTTGTCAGGCCCAAGTACATGCTAAAATGAAGCATTATTAAAAATATAAGGAAACTTCATTTTCGTCATTTGAGCTTTCACTCAATTTTACAAATTCATCATAAACTTCTAAATCTCTCATTTTGAATTTTTGAATTTTCAATTACTCTCAATGTGGACCCTTTCGTCAGATTTTAAACGTTACATGATATTTATACTCCTGACTTTTGTATAAAATTTTAATTTTCAAATTTTTTTTATTTTTTAAAAAATAAAAACCAAGGATATTTTATATTTTTAACGGTTAAAATTAACAGAATGATTATAATTAAGAGTAATCGAAAGTTTAAGGATCTAAAATGAGAGATTTGAAACGTCATAGAAAGAGTTTGTAAAATCGGATAAAAGTTTAGGGGTTAAAGTACATGAATATAAATATCCTATTAGTTCTCTCTGGGAGGTATCTCAGGAGAAAATGGAGGCAAGGGTCCTGGAGCTAATGTGCTTACTACCTCCACCGCCATTATCAACTCGCTCTGTTGTCCTCGCAAGGCTTCCAGTATTTCCATACCCGTCTCCTTTCAAGCCTAAATACTCAACCCACTCAGGTTAGTACCCGCCACCACAAATACGGCTTTTGCTCCTTTAAAGTTCAGATTTTGCCAATTATACAAGCTTTTTTTTTTTATTATTATTATTATTATTTTTTTTTTTATCTTTTTCTGTTGTGGATTTGATAATCAGTTCTGAGGAGGAGCACGAGTAAGGATGAGCCGCTCATAGATGGGCTTCCCAAGGAGTATTATGATGATGTATGTAGCCGTTGTTATGAGCTATGAAATGCTTTGCACTTTTGCTTAGTTGGGTGTTTCTCATTTTCTTGTTTTGCTATGTCGATTTTCGGATATTCATTACTTTTGGAGGATTCAGCTGAAAGGGTGTTCAAATTTCTCGGTTTCCTGAGATGGGTCTATTGTAGATTTAGTTATATGTATTTTTGTCCATAGATATAGTGTACGGTCAAAGGTTTAATTGCAGCCTCTATGCATACATTTGCTAAAGGAAATTATTGTAATGGGCCCTATTGGTTTGTTTTTGAGTAGATAACTAAATGACCACTGATTGTGGTCAACTTAGTCCTGACTACAAGCAAAGTTGTGGGTTGGATTACATTGATATCACAAACTGAGCAAGTTACTCCGGATTCATTTGCACTTCACTTAGCAATGTTGAAGAATTTAGTAGGTCTGACATTGATTAAATTTTATTAATGTATGTTTGCTATACATCATGAATGGTCACCCAGCAACTAAGAAAAATATCACAATAGCCTAAGTTGAGACTGTTCTCGTGGTCAATTAGAAGTGCCTTCCATAACAACCTTAACATAATGCCTTTACAGCTTATAAATTGCGTAATCTGAGTTTATATGTTTCTGCAATTACAAGTGACATCCAAGTTAAAAGATGAAGCACTTTTCACGATCAACTCTTAGGAGTTAAGAAAAATTGATTTTGAATATTATTCACCTTTCTTTGTCCTTCAAACTCAAGCTTGATGTATTTGATAGTATGGCAACAACTACTTAGAAGTAAATCAACTAGATCATTTCATTTTGTGTTCCCCATTTTATTACTCTTATTATCGTATTGTTTAGTCCAATGTTAAGCTTCCTTACTCTTGATATATTTTGTTCAATTATGAGTAATCCTCAATTTAGGATCATCTGGCCTTGATTTATGGACCACATGGGTCCTGATTTATGAATATTTGAATAGTGTTCATTCTATATATAACAATTTGTAGCATGAATATAAAACTTAGATTGAAATTTTTGTTATGTTGAGGTCATTGTAATATGCGTTATTTGGAGTTGGCATTAACCTTCTTTAGGTTAGGAATGGCAAGCCAGGCAACGTGAAAAGACAAAGGAGTTGCATCGAAGACGTCAAGATGAAGAGGAAGAAGAGGAAAGAAAGGTCGAAGAGTATCGTGAAATTGGCATGCGCTTGAAGGGGTATCCAGAAGAAGATGTCAAAAAAGCACGGAGACTGGTTGCAAGCTTCATCCTAGCTGCTGAAGAAGTGGAAGAGGTAATCAGAAATTACAATAGCAAAAGCCATTACCTCATGAATGGCTTAATCTGTCAAGAGATTTAGGCTTTACAAGTTGATATAAATCCTTCTGTAAAGGAAAAGCCCTTTCTTTTTTCCTTTTTTTGGCTGCTTTTCTTTTCATTACAAAGTAAAATTTTCTGCCTTCTAATTAAAGACACCCCATTTCAATGTTGTCCATCCTCATGCATTCTTTGTGTCATTTAACTTTCTTGTATGCAGAAAATTGAGGAAGCTGCAGAGAAAGGAGAACTCACTGAGCTTGTTCTAATGGTCATATG
Source organism: Corylus avellana (assembly GCF_965113065.1). Classification (NCBI taxonomy): domain Eukaryota; kingdom Viridiplantae; phylum Streptophyta; class Magnoliopsida; order Fagales; family Betulaceae; genus Corylus; species Corylus avellana. The sequence continues at coordinate 11,515,039 of NC_142490.1, read as the reverse complement.
GAACCGCCGCGATCTTGCTCGACGTGATGTAAGTTGGTCTTTTATTATCTTTAATATTTCCTTGATATCTTTTCTTCTAATGCAATGTTGTTGTAGTGTAATTATCTCCATACATTCTTTATTTGTGAATTTACTTTTTAATGTTCACTGTGAGTGTTTGTCATCACTGTTAATTTTCAAATTTGACGGCTGCAGTTATAACATTTCTCTTTATCTATAGGAGTGTTTATTGCTTTCCAGCATTAGTTTCATAAGTCTCAAAGATTTCTAAATAAATATGCAAATGCATTTTTGTGAAGGTCAGCTTTTACACAAAATTTTGAAGAAAAGGATTTGTATCATTGATTAGACCTGGAATTTCTATTCCTCCGGAAAAAAACACCTGGTTACGCAAAATTTTGAAGAAAACGATTTGTACCATTGATTAGATCTGGAAGTTCTATTCATCCGGAAAAAAAGGGCCTGGAATTTCCAAATCACAATAATGTCCCAGAATCCTCATGTGGTAGAGCAAATAAGTGAGAAGTGCTATAGAAGACAGAATAGTAGTTGAGTCTTTTAAAATATAGAAGGTGGTGACATCAGCTATTTCTTATGAGCAAGCCGTCCATATTAAGGACTCACGACAAAAGTTACTCTGTATTGTATTAAATATGACTGTTTTAAGAAAGAGGGAGTTAAATGTCTTCTTCTAGGAGTTTCTCTCACTTGCAAAAGAACAAGGTATCATGCAAGTAGAAAAACAAAAGACTATTGAACCTTCAGTGTGAATATTGATATCCAACAAAATATCTGTAATCATATATGTCTAATAAACAAAATTACCTGAGACATCTTACTTTGTATTTTTCTTTTAAAGCAAAAATTTTGGAACTCCTTTGTTCTTTTCAGTATATGGATTTTCCTTTTCCTTTTATTTCTTCCTTGTAAATCTTTCTACTATAGTATGAGGTCAATAGGATTTCTGATAGTGCTCTCTCTCTAGTGCTGATTCAAATATTTCTTTCATTTTTTCCAGGAAGAAAAGGATGCTATAAGAAGTCTTGATCTGTTATACAGAAGGGTTGAGGTGTGCATTATTCTTCATATATAAGAGCTGCCAGGCCTAAAGTTGTGAGTTTCAATATGCAAATGGCTTTGGACCTTCCTAAACTTCTCAAGAACTTGAGAAAATAATTCTACTTCCGTACAATATTTAGCTGTAAATAAGCTTTTAAAAATTCTAAAAAGCAATTCTTGTTGTAAACTTTCTTAAAAATTTTCCTCTAACCTTTCTAATGCTGAATTTTAAAACCTTGATAATATTTCTCCTCTCTTAATAATGCTTTCCAAGTATTTTGTATCATCGGAATCTCAAAACATGTTGTTTTGCTTATGTGTCATTCTCTCCTTGTTCTTCATTCTTTATTCACATTGCATCCAACATGCACCTGGGATTTGGGAATGTCTGCCTTCATTTATAAAGCATTTTGTCTCTTAAAAAAAAAGGTAGTTTACTGCATTTCTTAATCTGGTTATGCATCAATCGGTCTTGGTTGAAATAATAACCTTATTTGTTTGGCTTTTTCTGCAAGATTTTTGTTATGCTACTTGGGATTAGTTTGTGGACTGGCTTGAAATTTGAGATATTTGAAGTTGAAACCAAATGTTGAACTTCATTAAATCTTGTTTGAAATCATGCTGATTTGAAGTTAAAACCCTTACAGAATTATTCCAGCCTAGCACATCTTGCACCATAATTATTCCTTTAGCCCCTTTCTTTTCATTTTGTAGTTTTCTTTCATCTATACCTTTCTTGGGGGGAAATGAATCACAAGATCTGTACTTTACTTCATATAGACTGAGATTTTGAAAAGGGAGGCCACTCCTGCCATGAGACTGCTCAACGATCTTTTGAATATGCATGATGGGTTTGATGACGAAGGCTGGCTGAAAGAATGCAAAAAACGCATGATTGATACCTTTCCAAGAGAAGATCCATTTAGCATTCTTGTTCCAGCAGGATTTGACATTGATAAGGTATACTGCAAAAATGACTTCTTTTTTTTTTTTTTTTTTTTTTTTTTAAGTGCAAAAATGAAAATTGAATGGCTTATGGTTTTAGCTGAATTACATGATAGACACAACTAACAAGTATGTTTCTTTTGGAACTCAAGGATCTGTTTTAACATCTTACAATCAGCTGTTCATTTTTCTTTTTGGTCCTGAATGCGTGGATCTTAGGTTTCGTCTCAACTCTATGATGCCTTTTGTTTTAGCTGATACCAAAGAAATCTTTCTTTAGAGGTATACATTGACATATTGGTGATTCTAAAAAAACATTCTCTCTTTAAATGTGTGTTGAATAATCAGGAGTGGCATCAGTCCCTCTTAAGTCAGAACCAGAACCATCTCTCCATCGAGGGACAAATGCATCAACTATTTCTTTCATGAAAGCATAGGTTGAGATATTATAGGAGTTGGTATTGATTGTGAATAACATGTAGAAAATTCCTAGACAGCTAGACAAAATGGGGGAAAAAACGAATTTCTCTTCCATTGGGGAGAAAATGGAAAACACAGTTCTCCCAACATCCAAGATGGTAGAATTTTTTCTAATGGGAGATTATGTACCGTTTCAGGATAAGATTAACCATCCAGGGATTGCTTCATTGAACTTTAGAGCAGATGATATATGTCAACAAGATTGAATATGACCTAATGATCAAATTAAACTATGTTTTATTTAGCTTCTTAACAGCTTGCTTCTTTTTCTTTTTTTTGACAGCATCAAGGGCCACTTAGACCTCCACTTGAAGCTGATGATGCACTTTTAAGGGTAGACTTTGTTAGAGAGGTTGATGCATTGCTACAAGAGGTAAAGTTTGAACAAAGTGAAGCACAGAATGCACAGGGGCTTGATCCTGAATCTGTTGCCAGTAGGTTGAAGAAACAGGAGAAACAACAAACCATACGCCAAGTAGAAGCTCTGTTAGACCTGGCTATAAATTTGAAATGGTAGCCATCCATACTCAGGTCCCTTCTGTGGCCAATTCCCCTTGTAGGAGAGAGGCTGGGGGTTTTGGGAATCCCAGTTTTGCCACTTGGTTCACCTCTAATTGGTTGTGTTAAAGACTTTCGACCAAATTTGTATGTTATCCACAGTTTGATGAAGCATTTGTATTTATATTATGAACTTTCTACTCCTATTAAGGTTAATCTGTAAAAAGGTATGTTTTGCCCACTATTTTGAATTGGAGTTTGTCTCTATTCTTCCCTTCATGGATAAAAGGAAATATCATTAAACCAAGCTGAAAGAGTACATGAAAACGACTCCAAGCTTCATATTTAAGAAAATATTGGGAGGAAACGATTAAAATGGAAAACAGCAAAAAAATTTCTTCTTCTTCAAAGAACTCAGTGCTGTTATGTTAATGAAGCTTATTTCAGTGAAACAAAACATGCATGGTAATTGTCTCATCCATTCTTGTAAAATTTGTCAAATTTACCAACCGGTGGACCAAGATAATGGGAATTATTTTCTCCATGTTGTGATGCAGTAAACTCAAGCAGTGATCATTTATACATTGAGTCATGTATACCATGCTGTATTGAATATAACTTTTTTTTTCAGTCTATTGGTCCTGCATAACCAAAAATTATAATGTCACGGAAATCCACTTTTGCACATAATGGTGTGTTCATTGGTGAGAGTGCTTTAACCCCAATTTATGTCGATAATCGCTCGAAGCAGTTTAAAAAAAAATTAATTTTTTATCTTGTAATTTTGAACATACAAGTGAAGGAAGACAAAAATAATTTTGACATCCTTTGCTCAAAATAAAATAATAATCCTATTGAAGAAATTGATGAATATACACAGGGTTTTCTGCAGCTATTGCCTACTTTAAGGACATTCTGATCTGATGCACTTAAGCTTATTCTCACATTATCTACATCAGTAAGAGTTTAACTTCTAGTTTGCATTTTGGAAGGGGAAGAGGGGGTAGGGGAAGATTTCAGTTACTTATTAGGCTGCTAGCTTCAAATAGAGCACAACTGTGAGGCTTCACCTCATAAACAACTAATCCTGCCATCTGCTCAAGAACGGGTTCACCATTGGTTGAGAAAAACCCTGGGAATGGGAGGGCCGTGTCGACCAATCGGCGCCATGACATTCTGTCTGGAGGTGGGGGTAGAATAACACTCTCTGAACAATCAGCTGCATTGAAAGCAATAAATAAATCACCCTTTAGATGTGAAGATTCAGAGCTCAAGGGGCTCTCCACTTTGTCAGCCTTCAATGTCATGGCCAGGAATTTGCAGGATGGGTCTGACCATCTAGGTGGAGACTGCTCACTTCCATGCCAGTCAATATTTTCTTCTTTCAAGAAGTTCCTTTTCTGAAGTAGGTCACCTCGCCTCATTCTAAATGAACTCAAAAATGAGACGAATTGCGTGGTTTGAACGGCAAAACCTGTCTGTAGAACATTCCAATCAAAAGGCTGTCTGTCAGTATATGAAGGGGAACCGCCAGAAGATTGACCACATTCATCTCCCATGTTAAGAACAGGAACACCCAGTGAAACAAACAAGACAAAGAGAAAATTTCGGATTTGTTTAAGCCTTCTTTGAAGGACAGTGATGTTATCCGTAGGTCCTTCTTCCCCACAATTCCAACTCAACTGTGAAGCTAATGTATCATTACTGAAGCTGACTAAGTCCACAAGAGATAGTCCAAAATTTCTGGCAACAAAATTGAAAGAGAATGATGGGCCTCGCCCATCTGAAAAGATGTCTCCACTCCCACAAAGCCGTGTCGCAAGGTCACTAAGAAGACCCTTACCCCTCCAAAAGTTTCTCATCTCATTACAAAATTTTGTATTCATTTCTGCCCATCTCTTCCAATGAGGAAATCGAGTTTCATTGGGTAGCATGTCATGTGGATCCCAGCAATCTGCAATGATCTTAGTCTTTGAAAGTAGTGGGTCAAAAGCTATTGCTTCAACCAGAGGAGGTCGAGACAAGTACTCTCCATGAAACCCTCTCAAAAGAGATGAAGCATTTATGAAACAAAATCCATCAACATGAAACTCAGTCACCCAATGTCGAAGACTATCCAAAATCATTTGTTGCACAATAGGATAATTACAATTCAAAGAATTTGTTGCTTCCAAATCTGCAACTCCATTCACACGATAATAGGACAAATCATCAATTCCTTGCAGTGCTCCTTCAGCAGCAGTATGAGTGAAAACAACTTCCAACAAAACCTCTATCCCATTGGCATGCAATTTTTTCACCATCTCTTTCATTGAGTTGATAGCAGATACAGATCCACCAGAAGGCCCATATAGGTTCATGGGCGAAAAGAAATGACAAGGAAAATATGGTCCTTTTTTCTCATCGAATGAGAAAATTGGCTCCAGTAAAATGGTGTTCAAGCTGAGATCTTTAAAATTCTGCAACTTCTCTGTCAAACCAGAGAAGGTCCCTGCTACATCGGTAGGTAGCTGACTAGAGTTGTGCTGAGTACAGTGCTTCACATTCACCCGATAAACCACTAGTTTTTCCATTGGTAAGTCAGGATGAACATCATCACCCCAGTCAAAAGCAGGTTCCTCGCATAATCGTCCAAGATACTTCAGAACCGACCTAGATCCATCACTACTAGGAGCAGAATTCCCAATGATCTTAGCATATGGATCCAGAAGAATTTTCCCCGCATCAAATTGATCTTCATTTCTCTGAAGAAGGGGCCCTTTGCATCGATAACCATAGCTCACAAACGTCCACGCACTTTCAAATGAGGCATGCCAGACATCACCTGATCGATTGACGTAAGGATCTAGATCAAGCTCTAAAGTGGGTTTATCTGCTGTTGTGTCATCAAACAAACATAAAACCACACTTTCTGTGTTTCTTGTAAAAATTGCAAAGTTCATGGAACCATCAGATGAAAAGGAGAGGCCCAAAGGAGAAGGATAGCCTCTGTTAAAACCAACTGGCACACAAAAGTTCGTCTTTCTATGACTTCTAATTTCAATTTCTGAGCTACTCGGATCAGAACCTAAAGACGGTTTTACAACAAATGAGAGATAGAAGGGAATTTGTTTTGCTTCAAACTCCAAGTCAAGTACCAACCTGCCAGAAGCTGTATGCATGAATGGGGTTTCCCTGGTCGTGGTTCTACTATCTGGCACTGAACTTCGAACATCCAGAGGCATGAAGCATGATGAATCAGCTCTATACATACCCCAACTCAATACCAGTCTATCATAACTGCTTTGTAGTTGCAAGGATGAAACTTCAATATACACAGCATATTTGACATTTTTCTTTCTAACTGAAACTTTCACCTGACCACCATCTTCTGTCCAAAATAAGTAAGTTGATGCCCTTTCCAGATCTTCAGCTTCAGTAATTGTAGCGACTCTCTGTTCAGTTTCCTCAATAAAAACTCGTGATGTAGCATAAACTTTTGAATCAAGACGCTGGTAAGAAGTTTTTCCGACAGTCTGCGCAATTTCTTCACAAACAAGCTTTCTCTCCAAATTAATTTTTTCGAAGCCATATCTGATTTGGTTTCTACATATATAATGACAGGTAGGTGACAGCTTAGAAGATTCACTGGTTCCACACTTTAGACAGTAGGCCCTAATAGCAAGTGATGGTGGAAGCGTTGCCATCTATTGTCCCAAATGCATATAATCCCAAAACAGAACAGGATAGGATGTTCACAAGTGACGAGGAGACTGTCCTAAATTTGAAACACTTTTCTGATCAAAATAGTAAGAAATTAGTTAATCCATGGATCAAAGCAAAACATCTAATGTAGTGGCCAATTTCCGCAATATTAAATTATAGCAATAAACACACTAAAGAAAAAATGTTTTACTTGAATGACTTAACTGCATAACCAAACTCAATCAGTATTGTTGGAGAAAAAGAGCCCGACTAAAAAGGCTGAATTACATGCAGTAACGGAAGAAAACTTAACATATAGTTAAAGCGAAACACAAGTCAGAAGAATAGTAGCAATTGACCACCACGATCACCAGAATAGTTTCCAAAATATGTACAGACAAGATATTGATTTTCCTAAGATGCAATTATGTAAAATAATCATTCACAGCAATGCATAGACTCATTTTAACTGCTAACATAAAAAACAAAATAATCATTTTAAATTCCACCTAAAATGCAATTAACTGATTCAATGTCCACAAGATGTCCTAACACCCTCAGAAACGGATGAGAAAATACATTACAGTTTACCAACAATTGCACGATCACAGATTTCTGAGGGTAGACAAGTATAGAGATTGCAAAAGAATCCAAACTAAAATATAATGCATGAAAATTTAAATTGAACCATCCCGGCATAGCTTCAACTAAACAAAAGAAAAATAAAATATGTATACGTGTAATGGAACAAAAATCACACTTCAAGATCTTAACGAAGGATCCATGGAAATCAAATGGCTAAAGTAACTTCCCAAGATATGATAATTTGAATTCTGTAGAAAAAAAATAGAGAGAGAAAAAAAGGCAACCACTGAGAATGACCAAAGGGTGTTTGACTGATCATAAATAGAAATATGATAATACAATCATTAACGAGTTCATCAACATCCAAGCAAAAAAGAGAAGCTAATAAACTCTAAAATTGAACTATACCCAATTGAAATATGAAAAAACATAAATCAGAGAAAAGCTAGAGTACAGAAAAAATACTTCAAATCATCAAAACAATGATACCCAGAAGCCCAAAACCAAAAATTTAGCACAATCAAGTGAGAGTGGCAATGAAACTTACACCATCGACTGAGAAAACCCGAAATTTTCCATTGGATAAATGGGGGGAGAGATTGAGAGAGAGAAGAAAAGTTGAGAGGAAGACAAAGTATGCAGGGACAGATTGTATTGTCACCGCACAACGCAGCTAAGCTGATAGAGATGAAGAACATGGAAGTGCTAGTGTTCGTTAATCGCACTTCGCTTTCCCTATAAGAACACCACAGGTTGCTCAATCCTGGCCGTTAGATCTTGAGACTTTGAGAAGGAACAGTTTTTCCTTGTGGATCGTATTACTCGAGTTCCACTTTATTCATATGAGGTCACGTTTTTAGAAAAAATTTCATGGCATAATAACAAAAATATTATTATAATATAAATTTACTAAATTCAAGCCTTTGATAATTCATACTTAACACTTTATTCACATGAGGTCACGTTTTTAGAAAAAATTTCATGGCATAATAATAAAAATATTATTATAATATAAATTTACTAAATTCAAGCCTTTGATAATTCATACTTAAAGTATAATTTCTCCATTTTCTTATATATATATTTTATGAGCGAAAATGGTAGATCGGGAAAACTCATTGTAGCTATCATGCTTAGGCGTGATTAGAGTAGCACCTATCCGCACAGGAGGGTACTCCCTAACCATAGCTTGACCCAACCCCATCAGAGTATTAAGGAGAATCCAATATCGCTAATACTAATAATTCATACTTAAACAAATTTACTATACTGCTTATATTAAGGTGATGATATTGTCTAGATTTTGTTTGTTATTTATGAAGCAAGCCAAAAGTGTGTCAATGTTGGCATAAAAGTTTAAATGCCCAAAAGAAAGAGAATGCAATCCTCATTTAAATGACCTTAAGTGACATATATTAAACCAGATTTAAATCTTGTGTAGTAAGGTTGAAGCTGCTCGAATTCCAATTGTTCAAACCGTTTAAGCACTTGTTTTAATAAGTAAGGTTTGGACAGTCTTTTACATGAAGTTACCCAATTGCGGGAGATCTCGGTTCATGCTCAATATTTCTGTTGGCAGGCTCTGGTTTGGATTGAAAGGTGAATAAGTTTCAATTTTCTCTTGGAGATAAAATTTATAGGGAGCTTACAAAAAGGGCTTTCTATTAACATGATTGAGGAACCATTTTACTAACCGGAGAATGCTTATGTTTATCAACTAGTTTTTGTGGCAAAAAAAAAAAAAAAAACTAGTTTTTGTGGCAAGGATTGCTTGATTTTTGATATTTTTGAAAATTGTTTTCTATATTTTTTTTTTTTGGTGGGGGAGGGGTTTCTTTTGTCGGAAACTAATATGTGAAAGGAAATTGACAATCATGTTGCATGGATCTTTGTTGATGAACTTGGTTGATATCACATGAAGATTGGACTACCATCAATTGTTTCTCACGGGATACAATGCCAAGTGACATTGATCAAAGGTGGTAGGTAGGATCAAATCGAGTTTGTGAGTCGTGACAAAAATTATCAGCCATAAATGTCTTGGGCCAAGTTCGTGTCGTGTCATAGTATGAGTATAAAATTATGTAGATTAACCCTAACCCGACTCATTAAATTAAACAAGTCAAACCCTTCAACTATAACCTGCTAATTTCGTGTCGGATAGACGAGTCATATAAAAAATTACCCACCCTACTTCTAACCTGGTATATTCCCAAATTTGAATAAGAAACAAAAAAAAAAAAAAAAAAAAAAAAGAAAAGAAAAGGGAAATGTAATATCATCACTTTATGAGCATTCATGAGGGAAGAATATTAAAAATCATTGTGCATCTACAAAGAATCCAGATGACATTTTTCCTATCATCTCAAATATCAGCTTCAGGACTGACTTCAGAACCATGTTTACTACCAAGATGAGAATTCCTCTTTGTAGGAACAAGTGGATTGTTTTCTTCCTCATCCATGGCTACTGGTATGTCCAACTCACCGCCCTTGAAGACTGGGTGTATGTAAGCATCCTGAAGATAGGCTTCCAGGTTCAGGTTTGGTTCAGTTGCCCTTTCAAGTGTATCCTTCACCATTGCTTCCTGTCGTACAAAAATCTTTTAAGAAAAATTATGGCCAAGGAAAAACAACAATTCCCCAGTAGTTCATAATAAGGTGGTGTTGGTTGTTTAACTTGTTTTTATCAGGTTCACTCAGCTTTCTAAGGACACCATTGGCAACCCCATCTGGTTTATTAGGCTAAGAGCCTGTTTGGGTGCACATTTTGAAAGGCCTAAAAGTTCGTTTAACACTCAAAAAGTCTGTTTGAAGAAAAAGATACCCATTTGGTTAAAAAAATTGAAAGCCCTTTTAAAGGTCCAAAAATGATTAAAAAGCGTTTTTTAACTTAAAAGTTATATTTCTCAAATACAATCCCAATCATGCTCTAAATGTCATTCATAGGAAATTGGAAAATTTGCTGAATTGGTCCCCTGTTGTTTGAACTTATAACAAATAAATCTTTGTGATTTCAAAATGAACTTATGAATCCTGGTAGAATGTGATTTCAAAATGAACTCTGTGTTATCAAATGAAGTGGAGAAGTTTGGAATCAAAATCAATTAGTAGGAGGATTAGGCTTGCCCTAAAAGCAAGCCTATTTTCCATAAGAGGTCCTAACACAAAAAGGCATGTAAAAGAATTCCTGCTTTGATCTTAGTCTCCATTTTAATCAAAATCAGAAGTGAGGGTTGTCCTTTATGTAAAGATGATAACTTGAAGAAGCCAGAATGAAGCTGCTCCACAACCTCAGGATATGTCGGTGATATCATCAAAACTCAAAAAAGGTTACTTATATTTTTACCATACTCTTATGATTTCACTATTATCATAAAGATGGAAGACAAATGCTCAATGCAACTCGGGCCATTATAACATAATTTTTGCAAACAATCATACTTAAAGGTGTTTGCACTAACCTGTAATGGAAATTTTACAAAAGCAGATTCGAAACGTCCCTTGCAGAATTTATGAAACCAGATTGTCAAAATTGGTTGAGCAATGAGCCATGGTGTTGTTGATTTATCAGCACCTGTCGCACTTAACAATCCCATATGGAGAATTTGAGCTATAATCAAGCCAATAAGTATGCGAAGATGCACATCTGGCCAAAATGCTGCCCCACTTTCATATTTCTGGTCATACACATTGATAATCTTGAAAAAAAAAAAAAAAGGCCAAAAAAGAAGAATTAAGGCCATGAGACCATCACATAATGAGTTAAAATCATGAATACTCAAGTAAATTCATGGCATTGAACGAAGCTCATCAATACACATTCATTTGATTCATTATCTCTTTGCTTTTTCTCCACAGACCACCTCCTACTTTATGCATTTATACACACATGTTAAAAGATTTGAAGATGCTAGCCAATTATGTTCATTGATGTACCTGATGACGGAAGACCACAAAGGAAAAAGTAAAGAAGGCAACTATGAAAGGAAGAAGTACTGGTGTTACTACTGAATACACAAGCCCCAGCAAGAAATAAAACTGTATCCGAGGTTCAGATGTAGCAAAATCCAAGCAACCAGGATCCATTGCCTGCTCCCTGTCTTGATCAGTCTTAACCAAAAATGTGTTCTTTATGTGGAACATAACTAAAGGAACCAATCTGAGGATCTCTACAGCAATTCCAGACCAGCCATCAACCATTATATATGTGATGAAGAATGTTGCTTTCATTGGGATTGACATACCAATGGTTTTGGGGAAACTGCAAGAGCAGCCAGTAGGAAAATATGTTATGATATCTCCAGAGATTAATATTATGAAGGCAATTAAAATTCTCTGCAGTTTACATAGAGCAAATAAAATAAGAGAAGACTTCAAAAAATATACTTGATATTAGACCATTTTTACAAAGGAGCAACATACTCTCCTGTGGGTGCCTCAATAAACTGCTTAAGCTGCTGAAGTGCTGTTCCAGCAATAAGGCTTCCAAGAAACACATTAACAAGTATGAATAGATGATATTTTGAAGCTGATCTCTTCTCCAATGATGAGAGTGATATAAAACCTTCTATTTTGGACATAGTCATAAGAACTGTTGGAAGTAAAACAAGAAATATCTTTAATGCAATGCCAGGGAGAAATCCTTGGATAAAAGACTTGACAACATCCCTGCAACAAAGATTTCAAACATTTGAAGCTTTAGCTATTTTTCAATACCCACCACCTGAAAGTTGGAAATGGCTTTTCTACTTTATATAAGGTGATAAGAGGAAGGTAAAAGATACTCTACATTTTTTTTGCAATAATTCAGCGTACAGCTAAGGATAAACAGTATAGATTATATGCAAAGTAAGAATAATGTGCCATACAGAAAGAATGCATTAAATAGTAGAAGAAAAAGACACTTACTTTTCTATTAGTGGCTTCAAGAAAGGAAGAACCTTCTCAATGCCCTCAATGTTGGCAAGAGATTGAACAAATGCTATTGGTATCATGTAGAAAAAAGTAAGGAAAAATAGAGCAACAGCCATGAGCAATCTTCGAATAGTGAGTTCGACATATGGAATTGCAAGATTGTCCCAAAAGACATCACGTGGCTCTGGAGCCCATTCTGTCAACCAAATTGTAGGGTTACTTGATTGCTGAGTTTGAGCACAGACTGCTGCTCCCCATCGGGTTTTGAATGAAACGAATGCTGCAGGAACTATAGCCTCAGAATCACTAATTACCCTCTCTCTTTCTGCATCTTCCTGAATGAAGTAACATTATTAAACTTCTAGAGGAGACAAAAGAGGAATCATAAATCTATTAATTAGATCATGTCAGCTGAGGTTCTCTCTTCTAGTTTTACATAAAACCATAATTAAAATCAAAAGGGTCTGTGTTATATAGTAGGATCACCACAAATGGCTTAAAAACTCTTATGTGCTTTCTTCTTCCACCAAATCACCAAGACAACTGTATGTTGACAATTGTTTAATCCATGTTGTCATATCTCCATATTTTATTTTATAATGCTGAATTTCAAACAAATATGATATAGGATGGACTATTTACCACCAACACAGAAAAGGCAACAATGTAAAACCCACCACATGACAGAGAATGAGATGGAACTGCAACATCCTTTGCTATATGCTTGCAGACATGGCCATAGATAATAATAATTATGAAGAATAATGTAATGATAGCAAAGTAAGAAGCTTAAAGAAATAGTGCACTAAATGATAGAATCTTAAAGAAGGAAAATAGAAAAAATCAAGACTTACTTCTTCACTCAACTTCCCAATCTCAGTAGTGTAGTAGTCAATTGCATCCACTTTACTCCCCCAAAGTCCCCAAAAACCTGTCTATATGTAATGGAATATGAGATGATCTCATGAATTCTCAACCATGATGAAATATTAGATCATTTTTATTTGTGTAAAGTACTCTTTGCTCCTCCAAACTGTCACCCCAATTGCACTAACACCTCTAAACTACAACTCACTAAACTATCAAAATGTTTGGCATTGCACCTTGTCAAATTTGGCCGTTATTTTGGATGCAAAACATCACACCTAACTAGCATGTGCATCTGAGATATTTCAAAGTGACTAATTTGCCCATATTTTGTGTGGAAACACACAGTTTTTTAATAATAATGATTAAAAAAAAAAAAAGACATTTCCATTTGAACATTGCATCAACTCTTTTTTTTATCACTATTTCACACAAATGAAGGCAAATTAGTCACTCTGAAATGTGTCAAATGCATGTGCTAGCCACATATGATGTCTTCCATCTAAAATAACAGCCAAATTTAACACATGGGACAACTCAAAATATTTTAGTAGTTTTAGGTCCAAGTTCCAATGAGTCATAGTTTAAAGGCGCAAGTACAATTAGGGCGGTAGTTTAAGAGGAAAAAGTGTAATTTACCCTTTTCATTTTATACAAGACAAAAGGAGATCTCAGTTAGAAAACCATATAGATTCTGCAAGAAAACAAGTCAAACATGTTGAGAAAAGTACCTTTGTAGTTGGCTTTTTCGAGGGATTTCTCTCATGTTTATTTTGGTAATAGACAAGCCAGTTTTGAAAGCTCTTCTTCTTTGCAACCAATTTTGCAAGCTTAACTGCATTGTATACAACCTACAAAACTTAAAAGACATGGTGCTTCATGAGCAGACTATATGCTACTTCCTTCATCAGTCAAAACTAAGGTAAAGTTACACACTTGATGTGTCAGATAATGATCAGGATGATTTACACAAAAGAAATGTTCAATGTGCTCACTGACTGCTTCATCTGGATCCGGGGGAACATTTCTCACAAGAACCTGCAAATGGACTTCAGAGTCAATATTATAAACTGCTGACTAAAATCAAAGCTAATGGGAGCAACAAATGGGTATCTATACATGTATGCATTTTGCTTGGGACATAACTATTTGCAAGAATATTTTATATTCCTCCAGGAGTGCAATTTTTATCAATAAGCAGCTTAAATCAACGTTGGGTAGAAAGTTAATTCCGGAGGATCTATAATTGAAAAGGAAGACAGAAAAATGGGAAAGGAAAGCGCTCCTTTGTGCTTTATTAATATATACAATTACTTATCAAAAAAATTGGGAAGGAAAGATGAGAAATTTATTCCCAATGATATGCTTCTTACATTTACACGAGTTTAAATAGAAAATTCTACAACCAATTATCAAAATACACTTATGTATTACAATAATAGGAATCAAATAAACGCGAATCATAACTTTCATTTCCTTCCTCAACACATTTTCTTCTTTAACATTTCTCTAATTTTCCTTTCTCAACCGTAAGTTTTCTTCTTCAACACTCCCCCCGAAGCTAAGGAAAAGATGTCTCGCATGCCCAGCTTGCACAATGTTAAATGAAGAATGCTACTAGACACTCATTTTGTCAATATATCCACAAGTTGTTCCCCGGTCATCGCATTAGGTGTACAAATCAATCTGGCACATAGTTTGTCCTTGATAAAATGTCTATTAATTTCAATGTGTTTGGTTCGATCATGTTGAACAGGATTATGAGCAATATTAATGGTAGCCTTATTGTCGCAATATAATCTCATTGAATTCTTATAATTATATCCGAGTTCTTTCAGTAGTATCTTCAACCATAATAATTCACATATCTCGTGGGCCTTGGCTCGAAATTCAACTTTCGCACTAGATCTAGCAACCACTGATTGTTTCTTACTACTCTAGGAAACTAGATTTTCTCCTACAAAAGTCCAATGTCCTAAAGTAGATCTTCGATCTGTGATTGACCCCGCCCAATAAGTATATGTATAAGCTTCTATTTTCAGATGATCATATTTAGCAAACAACAACCCTTTACCTAGTGACGATTTCAAATATCAAAGTATTCGGTAAGCCACTTCCATATAAGACTCCCGGGGTGAGTGCACAAACTGGCTCACGACACTAACTGCATAGGCAATATCTAGACGAGTGTGAGACAAATATATTAATTTGCCAACTAATCATTAATACCTACCTCTATCCACTAAAGAACTTTCATCACTCTCTCCTAACTTATTGATTTGCTCTAATGGGTTGTAAACTGTCTTGCATCCAAGCATCCATGTTTCCTTGAGTAGATCAAGTACATATTTTCATTGAGAGACAAATATCTTATGTCTTTATCTAGCTACTTCGATGCCAAGAAAATATTTATGACTTCCCAAGTCTTTGATTTCAAATTCATGGGCAAGATATTTCCTTAACTTTTGTATTTCTTCATTATCATTCTTGGTCAGAATTATGTCATCCACACACTTTTTTTTTTTTTTTTTTGTGATGTTGGGGAACCTCTCCAAGGCAAGGCTTTTCGGACCCACCCCTACAGAGTAAACCCCGGTCCCGTGCACCGCACCCTCGAAAATTTTCTTACACGGAACTAGTTAAATCACTGGCTTTTCACCAGGGGGTGTGGCCTCAAGGAATTGTTTGCATCCATGAGGTGTTGAACCTTGGACATTGAAGGGAGCAAACCCTCAAGACCAAGGCTTTCACCACTTGGGCCAACCCCTTGGGGTTATTATAATTTATCATTATAGGTAAAGGATCTACTGAGGATTTCTCTTCTCTTCATGTCTGAATGTGAAGAGAAATCTCAAAAGAACAAGAATAAGGTTGGGACTAAAAAAAGTGACATCCATAGAAATAAAATGTTTTCGCATAGGATGATGATAACACCGATAACCCTTTTGAGTTGGTGAATACCCTAAGAATATACACTTAAGACCTCTAGGATCCAATTTACCATGGGAGGAACTAGGAAGATGGACAAAGCAAACACAACCAAAAACTCAGGGAGGAAAAACAAATAATGATGAAGACAAGGACGGGGACAAAACATCAACGGGCATCTTAAATTTCAGGACACAAGATGGCATTCAATTAATGAGATGTGCCGCATTAAGTAATGCATCACCCCAATAGGACTTACAAATATGCATGTACATCAATAATGTTCGGGTTGCCTCTAGGAGATGGTGGTTCTTTCGCTTAACAACACCATTCTATTGTGGAGTATGAGCACAAGTTGTTTGATGTATGATACCATTCTCCCTAAGTAGAACATTATTCTCCTTCGTTCTCTAAACAAAGAATCTTAATGGAGGTATTGAATTGAGTGCGAATCATCTTATGGAATGTTTGAAAACATGACAAAATATCACCTTTATCCTTCAACAAGTACACCCAAGTAGTACGAGAATAATCATCAAAAGTGGCAACCAGAAAGGGAAATGACATGTGATGGACCCCATACATCAAAATGAACAATAGCAAATGGTGCAATACTTCTAATACCATGAGCAGGAAAGGACACTCAGTGGTGTTTTGTCAGTTCACTAGTATCACATTGAAACTGGGATAAATTATTCTGTGAAAACAAAGAAGAAAAAAGATGTTGTAACAAAGTGAAAGAAGGATGCCCCAATTTGCGATGCCAAAGCCAAATTATTGCCATGGAATCATGAGTATGTGTAATGTGGTATGCATATTTAAGCCAACCAGATTGCTTTATTTGCGAGTCCAGAAAGTAAAGACCATCATATCGGCTACGACTGCCAATCATCTTCCCCATGACTAGGTCCTAAAAGAAGCAATAACTTAATTAAAAACTACTCAACAATTCAAATGAACTGTGATTTGAGCAATGGAGAGTATATTATTTGTAAGATTAGGCACATGTAAAACAGAGGAAAGATACATAGATGCAGTTACAAGGATTGAACCTTTTCCAGAAACATATGACAGGGATCCATCAGCTATTTTAACTTTTTCTTTGCTTGAACAAAGATGATATGAAGAAAAAAGAGCTGATAAACCAGTCATATGGTCATATGGCTCTAAATCAATTATCTAGGGATCATTAGAATTGCCTATATTCCCAGTGGAAGTTACATTTAGAGATGAAGCTAACTATGGAGTCGCCAAAAACTCTCTCGAATATGGCATGATTTATAGCAGTGATTACAAAATAGCTTGTCATTCTCATCCTGAACAACATCAATTGCTTTCCTACTATCATGACTCTTGGAGTCTCCTTTTCCCATGTGATGAGATGTGGTCACCAACGCTGGTCGTTCATGGGAAGAAGAATGGAGCATGATACTTATGCAGCTCTCCTCTTTGTGAACATAGGAAAATGCCTTTCGAAATGAATAAGCTCCACATTATCTTGGTACCCATCTCTTGGTACCCCTACCATTTCTCATTACAATAATAGGAATCAAATAAACGCATATTGTAACTTCCCTTTCCTTCCTCAACATGTATTCTTCTTCAGCACTTCTCTTCTTCAATACGTAATTTTCCTTTCTCAGCCGTATGTTTTCTTCTTCTAACTTGTGTTAACATCTTGACATTTCCACATATTTATCCGTTCAAATTAAAGAGGCTACAGTAACTCTTCTACTTTTATGAATATGGAATTTAAAAATATTTAAGCAATTCAATTCATCTAGTTCAAGTACTACAAGAATTTGACTTTCTGTATGTATACAAGCCATGAAGAAACAACAGACCATAATGTAGGGAAAGTTTGTTGAAATATACCGTGAATTGATCAGGATGGCGATTTTGAGATGCCAAAAATTCCAACCTCATAGTAGCTATTATCTTGTATTCCTTGTAAAGAACATAACATGTCCAAAATGAACACACATACGACATTAGCAGATGTGCCCAAAACCTGGAAGAAAATAACATAAGATTCATTTGTGGAAATAAGAATGAACCAACACCATAACTTAACTAAACTGACAAAATGCAGGACTACTAAAAATTTGGATGAATAGCTATTATTATTGTTGCCTAACGTTAGTGAGACATCAACACTCAAGCAACTTCCTCCAGGGTACTAAAATTCAACATGGAAACTTCAATTTTTAACAGCTTTATGATTTTCAATATCGGGTTAA
The DNA here is from genome assembly GCF_965113065.1 of Corylus avellana. Lineage (NCBI taxonomy): Eukaryota > Viridiplantae > Streptophyta > Magnoliopsida > Fagales > Betulaceae > Corylus > Corylus avellana. The sequence continues at coordinate 11,496,837 of NC_142490.1, read as the reverse complement.
TTTTTTCTACCAGTATTATAAGCAAGGTAGGTCAAGAATGACCATGGGTCAAATTATACTATTGCAAACTTCCTTTTTTTTTCTTTTTTTTTTTTTGAATTTTTTTATCAAGGGTAATTTGTTGTTTTTTGTGCAAAAGAGAGACATTACAACCCCAATGATAGTTTGGGAGAGACATTGTTGCACAAATTGATAGTTCAAAGAGACATTGCAAATTACTTGGTAGTAGAGGGAGTAAATGTACTTTTCCAAAATATTATAATCCTAAGAGAAATGGGGAAAAAAACACAACTAATCATTTAAATTAGGGTAAAGTCCACATACCCCCCTCAAACTACCATCCAATTGACAATGTCCCCCCCAAACTTTCGATTGTGACAATGTCCCCTCCAAACTACCAAAACATTGTCAATGTCCCCCCCAAGACTAGCAATAAGACAAAAATGCCCCTATAGATTTCTCAATAAAACAAAAATACCCCTATAAATTCAAAAAAAAATTGATTTTTTGAAAAAAGGAAAAATTTTAATTTAAAAATAATATTTTTTTAAAAAAACAGTTTTTTTTTAAAAAAAAATTAATTTTTTTTTTAAACGGAAATTTTTATTTAAAAAAAAAAAAACCTATTTTTTATTTAGTTTTAAAAAACAAAAAATTTCATTTTATTAAACGAAAATTTTATTTTTTTTTAAATGAAAATTTTTATTTAAATAAAATTATAAAACTAAAATAAAATAAAATAAAAATAAAAAAAAATAAAAAACTAAAATTTTCAATTTTTATAAAAAAATTGGCCAACGTTTGGATTTTTTTTTTTGTTAGTTTTAGGTTTTTCCTAGAAGTTTTAGTTTGTTTTTTTTTTTTTAATTTTTAATTTTACTGAGGGTAATTTCGTCAATGGGGGGAATATTGACAATTTTTGGTAGTTTGGGGGGGACATTGTCAATTGAGTGGTAGTTTGAGGGGGTTATGTGGACTTTCCCCTTTAAATTATATGTATATATGTATGTCTAAGTATATCATTTCTCACCTTTTCGATCCTGTAGGAACATTGGATATTGAAAGCTTGTCGATATTGCTAAATGTAAGATTTTTAAACTGCTCTAATTCTAATGTCTTCCCAGTCCAGTTGACAGGTACCAAAACCACGAGAGTAAGTATGGTAATGGGGATGAATATTTTCAAACTGCAAAACCAAATGTCTTCAAATTAATCGATCCATCAGGACTAAAGAACAAGATCAATATGAAACAGTGCAATCTATGTCCACTTCAAATTACTTAACCCATCAAGATTGTTTTTTTTTTTTCAAAAAAAAAAACAACACACACACCAGAAACAGAGTCAGCTATTAATAGTGGATGTAGTAATTTGTGTACTCCCTAGCATTAGGATCCCATGCAGTGGAAAATACATACATGAAAATTCACTGGAAATGTAACCCATAAACTTACCCAAGAAGGTAAATCCTAATATATACAGCAGAATCAAGCCCTGCGTGATCAATAAGCTCAGGTTCTGGCATCCTCAATGCGGCAGGCATCCAATTCAAAAACCTTATGTATGTTCTGAAATCCAAGTTGACAAATCTGCTTAACGACCCATAGCTTATTGGGCTGCCTCTTATCCCTTTGAGGTACCATTTTGGGAAGTAAACTCTATCATTAATTGGTTGCAGCCGCAGTATTGCGAAAGCCACAAGAAATGTAACTGTAGATAAAATATTAATAGCAGCTGAGACAGCAATATCTTGAAGGGTGGCCATTTGATTCCTGGAAAATTATTGATCTGCTAGATTCAGAAAATATAAACAAAGGAGGAACACCTTAGTTTCTGACAACCAGGCAGCTATAATTGTGACAAATATATTACCATATCCCATGTATTTGATTTTCCTTTGTAAAATTTTATTCCACCTCAATGAGTGAGTTTAACCTGTTATACAAAGTGTTATTGTGTAAAAGTTGCTATCCTCCTGGGTATGTTACTTAAAAGGTTGTGGGAATGAATTAGAATTTTTCACTAGATTTGTGTCTTATGTCAATTTGATATTCAAATATAAAAAAATTTCTAACCCTCTCATGCCATAATACACATTTCAATGAATCCATGATACATATGCCATAATAATTTTAAAGCCCCACAAACTACAACCAATAACTCCAGCTTATGCTCAACATACACCACCAAATAGGAAAGATGTATGATGTAATGAAGAAACAAGAAAAACAACAGAAAAATGTGCCACATTATACAAATCAAGGAATCATATTTCTTTCTTTTGACTATGTTAATTAACGCACAAAGAATATAGTATAAGCTCATAGTGGAAAAAAGATTATAAGAATCAATGTCGTTCGTTCCTCTTAATTCTAAACAATTCTCAACTGAACCAAGATAGAGAAAACATAAGGAATCAGAAATATGCATTCAGTGAAACTAACTTGATATTAAAACACGTTTTTCCCCTGTTATTTTCACGGGAAAGAAAACTACAAATTCTGATCCCAATGTTTTATATTGACCTCGTTTCCTGAACTTGTCACACTCCCAATTTAGCCAGAAACACTCTCCATTGGTATAAACATGCTAATCTTTCTTGTGCTTTTCAGGTCCCAAAAGAACCCCAGAATCATATTCTCTTCTATTTTCCCACATTTGACCGGGAACCAAAACGTACGGAAAATAACGAATGTGAAAACAGAGGAAATACCTGGCAATGTCGCTACTTTCAAATTCTGTGAAAGCAAAATCGGGGGAATTCGATATTGTTTTGATGAAGAAATGGAAATTATGGTTTCTTTTGGGGATCAAGAATTAGGGAATCAGAGAGGCTCAGAGCTGTTGCATGGCGACAACAAGCTTGGAGGCGTTGTTGGCATTGTTGCACTTGCACTCGCTCCTCTATTTTTTTTTTTTTTTTTTTTTTGCCATCTGTTGCACTTAACCGTTTATGGTGGATATCATAACACATAACAATTGATCAATGTCTCTTGAAAATTGATCGGTGTCTCTTGACCATGGATTGATGGCAAATTAGTCTAATAAAGTTACATGTATTTCAAAAATATGTGAGAAAGCTCTGAAAATTAGAAAGATCTCAACCATACAATCCAATAATCATTTCCACTAGAAAACGTAACTATTAATAAAGACAAACGACCAAACATAACTGTCAGAAACAAAAGAAACGAAGAAACGACAAAACAAAAAAAGAAAAAGATAAAGATAAAGAAGGATTATCCACTAGAATATCACAAGGCCATGACCGACCCGAAAATCAACAGAAATTATACAAAAAAAAAAAAAAAAAAAATCATGAATGTGGGCAATTAATGCAACTCCCAAAGTCAAACAAACTAAACTACGCACTCTCGAACAAATAAAGTACAAGTCTATATTCCACGTCAGCAAAAATTTGTTTCATCCACCCTCCTAGCGCCTCCCCTCCCCTGAGAGGAACCAAATTCTGCTGGTCAAATCTCCATTTTTACTCGGTCAATCCCATTGGTGACCGTCCGATCCTCATCGTAATCAATCACACGGACCCCACCATTATCATCGCTGCCGTAATCTTTATCTTCATCGTTATCCTCCTCTTCCTCTTCCTCTTCAGAACCCTCGTCATCGGTTAAGGGCACGAGCCAACACGTGCCGTACAAGTGCCCATTCAGACACACGAAGTAGTCCAAGCCGCCATCGTGCGAACCGAGCCGCCTGGCGGCGCTCCTGGGGACGAGACGAGCCGTGGTCATGCTCCACACGCGGGCCCCACAATAAGGACAGGTCACCCTTTCCTCCAGCGCTACTTGCCGTCCAATCAAGCACGCCCTGGTTCTCGATCTTCTAAATCCCTTAAATACCCCTCTATAAATCCCCAAATCATCTTCCTTCTCGCCCATTGGGTGCTCACACGGGTCGCTCACGTACAACAGGTCGCCTCGACACTTCTTGGTCAGGAAGCTCCGACCCGACGTCTTCGAAAACCGCGAGGCCTTCACGAAGTGACCCGGCGAGGGCCGACTCATCTTGAAATGCCGAGTTGACTCACACCCACAGCAAAAGAACATCAGCTTCGCCAGCGCGTGCCACCCACCGGCGAACCGGCCGTTGAGCGCGCCGTTGGCCAATGTCTCTATCATGCGCGGCGCTCGGTACTCGCAGAGTTTGCGCCAGAGTATCCGTTCCGCGATGGCTCGGAGCTTCCGGTTGACCGAACAAGCCAGGCAGAGGGTGTGAATGTCCCATTTCATGGACTCGAAGACGAGGTCGAGTATCCACTCGTTGTGTATGTCCGACTCGGGCGAGTCGGACCCTTGGCTCGGCGGGTTCGGTCTCACTCGCTGGTTCGCACTCATATTGCAACAATGCTGGAGTTTCGCGAAGCGACGGATTTCTACCCGGTTGTATATATATGTGTATGAGTTGGACACGTGGCGAGCAGGTAATGGCTGGTAAAGTGACTTAGATCCTGGTTTGGGAGAGGACAACGTGTCCCGTTTCTATACGCTAAAGGACGCGTGTTGGTATTCTATTGCTGAAGTGCCGTGGTAGAGAATCAAGGAATAACGTCAGCGGTAGGATTGAGGCAGGCATCGGACGCCACGTGTCCCATTGGGTCTGAGATTCGGAAATATCTTTTTCGTGGCTCAAAAATATCTCAGGTTCTACGTGTTGGACTCATCTTCCGCGTTTTGACACGAGTCCACCTTGATTTATCCTTCTCTTTTCAAATTTTATTTTAGGCTGCTTATGATGCTTCCAAACACGTGGGCAAGGCCTGAGCTGCCACGTATATTTCCAATATTTTTCCGAATGGTCCTTTTCTATTTGCATCACGTGGTCAGGGTATGGACCAAAAAGGCCAAGATTAATATTTAAAGAGGGACGTGGTTAGTCAGTGCGCACAGAAGAGAAACCAAAAAAAAAAAAAAAAAAAAAAACCAAGAAGCAAAATTAACGTTCACTTTGTCAGAAGCATGACGTGGTCTGACATCAAGGCCAATGATCAGTTTCCCTTTCCGGGGGGTGTGCGTGACACAGTCGCTCGTTTTTCCATTTTCCTTTTTGGGGGTGCCACAGTGTCTATTTTATTTTATATTTTTTAATTATTTTTTCAGAAATTTAAAATAAGGAAAGACAATATGGTTGGTCGTATTAAGCATGGAATAAGAAAAAACTAATATATTCAGAAAATAACTTTGTGCATAATGCCTAATTAAAATTGCTCACTTGCAAATGGAAAGTTAAGGTACGCGCTTTGAGAGAGAGTGGACTAGGAAACTTCATATGCCAGTAAGAAGGAGACATGGTCACAGCAGTCATCCCTTGATTCACTACACAACGTAGTGCGTAACGCACAACATGCTCATAGTCTAAAACGGTACGATTTTGAATTAGTATAATCTGACGTCGCATATTGTGCCGCGTGTCCAAAAGAACTACTTGAGAAGGGGGTACGTGGTAGTCCCCAGCTTCTTCTTGTTGGGTAATCCGAAATATGTAGTGAAGCGACTGTGTGTTGTACTTCAGGCAACACGTGGTGGGTAGTGAGCAACCCATTAGTTTTTGTCTGGAGACGTGGCGAATTTTAAACAGTAATGGACCACTGTATTCCTGATGCTGATGTACCATATAATAATTTTCTTTCTGTTATAGTTGGTTTTAGAGAAACATATACATATATGCTCACGTCGTTTTCGTATTGATCAGATAAGAGAATAAGCGGATCAAAAAATCCCCAATTACACGTGTCATGATTAGCGAGAGTTCGTAGCTATAATATTCCAGTATCTCAAATAGTATAAAGTTTTTCTGTTGATCCAGATTCTTTTAATTTAGTTAAATTTTTAATAGTTTTTTAAATTTTTTTTAAAATATTTTTTTTATTAATTAATTAATTATATGAACACGTATCAAACTGTGGTTAATGCTAACGTAACATTCTGTTAAATTTTAGACGAAATTTTGAAAAGCTCAGACGGACTGGCATTAGCCTCTCTAATATATTCTATGCTTTCCCCTTCATTTGATTTAAAGCATGCAAGCGTAAAAATCAAGAGCAGCCAAGACAAAAAGAGTCGCATCAAAATTAACTTTCAACAACCCCACCGGCGGCGAAGACTATGGGAGGGTTACCGTTGGCTTGAACATGACAGATGCCCGAGGCTATTTATGTACATACTACTTTGGTCGCAACTGACAACCTAACTGAATTAAAAAAAAAAAAAAAAAATCTAACATAACTTCAAGCAACTTTAAAAATTGTTTTTGACCAATGGTTATTAAACTAATAGCATAATTTAATCCAAAACCAAATCAATCCACGCGAAAATATCTTCAGATTTTGTAAAATATCTTCAGATTCGAAGGAATATAATATTAGTGGAAAATAACCACAACGACCGCTTTGTAACGGTACACACCACTCCAGTGAAAATAAAGTCACCTTATTTCTTTACATTACAAACAATTTTTTTTTCATTTTTCTCCAAAAAAACAAAAAAAAACACATTCGATGAACTTTAAGAGCATTCTTTAAAAGCTCGTTACTATGGAGTTATAATTCATCTCAAACTTCTGCCGCAAATTGCCAAATAATAGTCTCATTTGATTTGTTCATTTTTTTTTTATTATTTTGTCTTTTATTTTCTATTTTGAAAATAAAAATACTAACAAACAATACAAACACAAAATAATCTTAAAAATACAAAGAACCTGTTTGGGATTACCATTTTGAGAAATAGACCTTTTGGTAAAAAATGCTAAAAGTGCATTTTGGTCATTTTTAGGCTTTTTGAACCCTTAAAAGCCCTTTTAATTTTGTTTACCAAACGAACATTTTTTTCTTCAAACGGACTTTTTGAGTATTAAAGCACTTTTAGGTTCTTGAAACACAATCCTAAACAGGCCCAAAAACTAGACTGAAGGGCAAGCCACTCTTCAAAACAGCTTCGAGAATTGAGGATTACTTTTTGATGGGATTATGCCCCAAAGTGGCCTACATTGTCCATTAAATCAACACATGCCTCTAATTACAATACTTGAGGGGTCCAACTTTGAAAACGAAGACTTCACTCAAAGTTCTTCCATGTCTTTTTCCTTACCTATCGAAGATATAGAAATAGACGATGATGATCCGATCAAATTGCTTTGCAAAAGAAAGCGACATACTCAACACAAGACTTTGATCAACAAAAAGTTTCAAAACATTGATTAAGAAATAGTTCAAGAATTTTTTTTTAATGCATTATTTTTCTTTTTTTGCTTTAATTAGAATTCAGACCGTTGTCAATTTATCTTTTTAAGGTTCAAAAGCATCATGCTTACAAACTAAGTAAATTGTATGCGACATTTTGATCGAATATAATTACTACAATATAATAGTTGCAAATGAAGATGTTGATGTAATTGTTTTTAATATTAATATTCTGTAATTGTTCTTAAGTTTTCTCAGCACTCTATGAATCAATAAAGTTTTCTACTAGTTTAAGTTTTTGGGGCTTTTGGGATAAGTGAACAATCTCGCACATGGTGCGGGCTCTAAGCTAGTTTAAGTTGATTTGGGCGTCCTAAGAGCTGTAATTGGACTCATGCTCTCCTGCTATTTAATTAATAGCTCTGTGGGCTTGTTATTAACCCTAAGATCCAAAATCTGATGGGCTTGTAGTGCAATTTTATTCCAAACAACTAATATACATACTTAAATTTATATAAGTAAATTTTAGTAATATATTAAAATATATTTGTATTATATACATAATATATATGAACAAGCTAACGAGTCGGGCTAAAGAGATGGGCGAACGATCGTGTTGAGCTTTAAACGAGTTGAGCTCATGAGCTCCTATCGAGTTTCTCAAACGAATTAGGTATGTATCACTTACTAATCGAGCGAGTTTCTACAGTATTCAGCTTGAGCTCGGATCGGGGTAAACCGAACGGGTATCGAGTGAGTTATCGAACATACGAATTTATTTTATAGCCCTATATGGAGCTCTTTGGAAGTCCTTTAATCGAAACACGTCAGCCCCGTGAGCTTCAAAAATTTAGTATTACCCAGGTCTTGGCCCATATTGAAGACCAAAATCTCTCATCTAAACAAGAAGAACCCAAAATGTCAGTTGTTTGTGTGGGTAATGAGCCCAAGCCCATGTAGAAGAATATTCTTGTTTTTAGTCAAAGCAGAAGAGTTTTGAGTTCAGACTAGAAGCCCACTCCGGCACGGGTCTTACTTCTTTTAGTTGGTAAGTAGGTCACGTGTCCTTTGCACAGATAGTATCTAAAACCGCTCAGAAAAAAGAAAATAAGAAAAAACAAAACAAAAGGGGGAGTATCTCAAACTAAAACCGTAGATTCATGCCAAGCACACACGCGGCGTACGTTAGCCCACTACTCGTACGCCCCCGTGCACATTAGCCTGCCTCCGCACCACCTAACCAACTCATATCTCTGTGTGAATCCGCTTCTTCCACAAAATAACTCACTCTCTATCTCTCTCTCTCTCTCTCTCTTCCCCGCCCCCCCTCTCTCTCTCTCTGTGAAATTAGGGTTTCACACAGACTCAGTCGCTTCCCCTCTTTTTCTCTCTCTTCTGTCTTTCTCTCTCTCTCTCTGAAGCCCTCGGCGATTTCATTCAATGCCTGGGAGTCCCTGCCTGAAAATCCGTACACAAAGCCAAACCGCTCAATTTCACGGGCTGTTTGGGCGTGCTTCTGGGACTTTCGCGTCGAATCGGTGGAGCTGATTTGATTGGAGAGGATTCGAGTCTTCGATGGCACCGAGCCGGAGGAAGGGCGGTAGCAAAGCCGCTGCAGCGGCGGCGGCCCGCCGGCAATGGAAGGTCGGTGATCTCGTGCTCGCCAAAGTCAAGGGCTTCCCTGCCTGGCCTGCCAAGGTATGCGCTATGCGTTATTTAGGGGAAAAGTTGGGGGGGGGGGGTTTGGGTAATTTCGCTTGTGAGGTATATGCCTCAGCTAGGGTTTTGGATAGCGTGTGGATATATTTTCTTAGTTTGTATATGCTTAGTTGTCTGGTAGAGTATTGGGGATTGTTTTGATGGATGGTGTTGTGGATTTGAAGGAAAAAGTATATACTTGTTGGTGTTGTTGGGGTTTTAATTGCATAATATGGGTATGATAGAAAATAAAATTGGATAAGTTGGTATATGCCTCAGATTTTAGTTCTATACCAATACACTTAGTATCAGATCGTTGAGACTTCGTAAGTTGAAATACAAGTTAAGGGTGAATTGTTTGATTTGGGCTGGGGATGTTGAAGCTGCCTTCGAAATTTGCTGTAGACAATTCAGAAAAGCTTTAAGAATAGGGGGAAAATGATTATTCAATTTAGCTTATCAAATTGGTTGCTGATGGCAGGTAGGAGAGCCTGAGAGTTTGGGTTTCGCAGCTGATTGGAAGAAAGTAGTCGTCCACTTCTTTGGAACCAAGCCGGAACAGATGTAAGTATGTTTTTGAATACTTTGGTACAATTTGGTATTAGTACGCCGGGATTCTGGTAGGTTATGTTGTTGTTGAATGCTTCCACACCCCCCACCCCCCCCACAACAATCAATTTCTGCTCTTTTCAATTATATAGAACAAGGCTGGGATCTTCTTTTGATTAGGATTCTAGTGTTAAATGAGAATTAGAAGACGTTTGAAACTGAGGTGTAGTATTGACATAGTGTTGCCATATTGTCTATGTTTGCCTTTATGTGTGGTACATACATCAAGGCAAAAAAGTGATTGGGATTAACAGCTTTTCCAGGCTTAGGATCCTCAATCTCACCTTAACTTAACAGAAATGAATTGGTTTGTCACATATCGATGGTACCAGGGTACCATACATATTCCCTGTATTTTTCCAATTATGAAAAGGCTGTTTGTTTTTGGTTGGATTGACCAAAAGCCATAATTGGTTTCTAAGACAATAAATATGAGGGACATGCATTACCCTGCTTTAATTATATTAGGAAAATAAATGAAGATTGATCTTGAAGTTTCAATTGTTAATTTCCAATTCATTTGCCATTTTTTTTAGTTCATTGAAGAAGGTTTCCTTTAAGGGGGAGGTTTGGGCTGGGTTTGAGATAGAAGCTACTAATGCTGTTCTTGTTCAGGCTGGAGCTTAAGCTGGTCTTTCTTCATGACCTTGTATGTTTCAATTTTTTTTAAAGGAGTTGACCTTTTTCTGGTTGGTTTGCGGTAGTGGTGTTAGTGTGGTGAAGGTGTCCTTTGTGGAGCTCTAAGGTGTTTCCATCCTCATTTCCACATTTTAAATGATGCACTTAAGTACATATTTTTAAATGAAGAATTTTGATATCCAAGAATGTAGCGCAGAGAGCTGTTTTTTATTTTTTTCTCCTCCTTTTCTTCCATAGCTAAATGCATAACTCACACACACTGGATTGAAACAGTTACCTCCTTACCATCAATTCTTTACTTATTAGGGGGGGAGCAGATGCGTTTTAGTCTAAGGACTGTTGTTGGGAAATAATCTTGTTTGTATCTTACTCCTCATCCGTACCATGTTATATGGAATGGCTCATGCCATCATCACCATTTTTGGAAAAGAATGTCAAGAATGGTTTTTTTATTTTTTTATTTTTTTATTTTTTTATTTTTATAAGTAATCAAAAAATTTTATTGAAAGAAAAAGGTGTCCCTACGTACGAAGGAAGTATACAACATGAAACACCTAACTAGAATGAGCAAAAAAAACTTCCCCCCAAACACCCCCAAAACCATACAGAAAGCAACCAAGGGAAACCCCACAAACACCACCCTAAAGATCCACAAAACACGAAGCGCTCAACGCTAAAACTGTGAGCCTTGCCTTTTCCACAACTAGAAGACACGCTTTATATATCATAGTTGATGGAGCATTCTAAATTCTTTAGCTCCCTGTTGCCTTTAAAACCGGAGAGAGAAGCCAATTCCTCCCGACAATGATCCTCTTCAAGGGCTGTCAAGAGAGCCAAAGTCGTCTGCTCATGACCCACACACGAGATCCCTACAACAGGACAAATGTCCTTAACACAGAGCACAGCCCAATCTGAGTACTCGGATTCTCCCAATGGGACAAGGGGATAGATACCTAGAGGAGAATCCCCATCCACCCCCATCCAGGAGACACAGCGCAACCTCCCCATCTTTGCCTTTCTCTCCCATATGCTGTTCACCTCCCTTATCCCTCACAACCAAAGCCGCCGGCATAACCAGACCTGCCTGAAACTAGAGTCGGAATGGCATGCAACCCAGCCCATGTTTTTACCCTCCAATTGCTCTACGCACATTGGTTTTTCGAATTTTCATGTTCTTAGAAGATTTGCTTGTATTGTTGAAATGAAGTCGGTCTATTTCGTTTTCCTGCAAGCTTTTGGAACCACAAATTCATTTTGCATAGTCTATGCTTAAAATGATTGTGTTTGGCCTTTGTTTTGTGGACCAGATTATTCATGATAAGTTGCTATGATGATAAGTAGTAAATGATGTCAGTGTGAAAAGTCAGAAGTGATCTTATATATTGTACAAAATTATTAAGTAATTTTAAATGTTATTAATAATTTAATAAAATGATTACCTAAATGCATCCTCATAAAAAAAAAAAAAAATCTCCAAATACATAATGTTGGAATACTGCCAATGAGCTCTAGTTCAACATCCTCTCTGAGCTAGGTGGAGGTTGAAAACGTGGGTTCAAACCGTCTGGATAGTGATTCTTGGCCCCCTTATATTTTTAAAAGATGGATGTTGGTTTACTCCTTGTTCTTTTTTCTTCTTCTAGTTGGGCGGTCCTCTTGTATACTCCTTGTGTACTAGGGTTGCACCCCTCTGCGCTTTTGATATATAAACATTACTTATCAAAAAAAAAAAAAAATGAATGTTGGTTGTTAATTATGTGCACTGAAGTGGCTCATCTTTTATGGGTTTGACGTCTGGGATAACTTGTTTTCCTCTATAATCAAGATATGTAAATCTTTTTTATATATTGCACTCTTTCTATTGTGTATGTGAAAATTTACTCGTCTAGGATGTGGTCAACTTAATCAGTTAATTGTCTGGGATGCGGTCGAGAATTGGTGGTTTTCTGTTTTGCTACAAATGTCTTTAGCTGTAGGTAGAGATTTGCTAAAAGTCTACATCTGTTTGGCTTGAAACTCAGTCATCCTAAATATGACATTTAGGCTTTGGGAGGTCTCAATCCACACCTATAGTTTTATGGTTGTTCTCATAGGCATTTGGTGGACCACAATCATGTTTGCTGCTTTGCCTTTCTTGTATGGGATGGAGCCTTAATTATGTTGGTTTGGGTGTCTTATTTCTGTTTCATTTCTACTTGTAAAAAAAAAAAAAAAAATCTGTTTCATTTCTAAATCTCGACGTGGCTAGTCTTCTGATGTTCTAGGATTTAAGGGAGAAATGCTTTGCAATGTTGTCTATCTAAGCTTCTTTATGTGGGTTGGGAAAAGACCCAAGAGTCAGTTTGGGGGCTTTCTTCTGAAGTCTTCAATGTGGCTTGATTGTTTAACACTGTTTTTGTTCAAGTTCCTACTTGACTGGGTATCTTCTTTGTTAGATATCCTTTATTTCTTAGCCTTTCTTTTCTTGCTTGTTGGTTTTCTGATATTTCCCTGCATTACTCTTCTTTTTGGTGTTCTGTCTGATGTTTAGTTATTCTCTCCACCAACCCACACCCCCCCCCCACAAAAAAAAAAAAAAAAGATTGGTAAGTTGCACACACACTAGTGGGTCTTGAACCAACAACGTCATCCTTTACCCATTCTTACAGGGGGAGGAGATGATTTTGCTGGTATACCCCTTCCAATCCTCTTCTTTGTGATGCTCAATGTAACTCTAGTAGTTCTTCTACTTCCTTTGTCCGATGAGTGGCTCAATTGCCTAATGCACTAATTTTAAGGAGAAGTAAACATGTCAAACTATTGGTGTAGCTCTCTAAATCTGTCCTTTTAAAAGTAATCACCACGTAAATTGAGGTGCATAGACATTCTTCTATAATAAAGGGCATTATGGGAATGTGTTCATTTTTTTAAAATGGATATACATCATGGGACGGGAAAGGCAGATTGAGCCCCTCGTGATGAGAGGGAGTGTTCTTGTGCAAATCGGATGGGGAGACTATCGATCATCTTCTTCTTCACTGTGAGATTGCTAGTTCTTTATGGTATGCTATTTTCAGTCGGTTTGGTTTGTCATGGGTCATGCCTAGCAATGTGGCAGGTTTGTTTGCTTGTTGGTGGTTGGGAGGTCGTTCTCGGAGTGCTGTTGTGTGGAAAATGGTTCCTCAATGCCTCATGTGGTGTTTATGGTTAGAAAGGAATGCGAGATGCTTTGAGGATTCTGAGAGATCCTTGGAGGAGCTCACGGCCTTCTTCTTTTACACTCTTGTCTCTTGGACAACAGCTTGACTTGCTCCTTTAGTGATTAACTATCTTGATTTCCTTGTTCTTTTCTCTTCTTCTAGTTAGGCGGTGCTCTTGTATACTCCTTGTGTACTAGGGTTGTGCCTCTTTGCGCTTTTGATATATAAACATTACTTATAAAAAAATGATGAGAGGGAGTGTTGTTGAAGAGATTCTATTAAATTTGAAGTAACATTGGTTCTGTGCTTCTTCTGCATTTGTTTGTCTACTATTTTATCTTTGGATGTCCTCTAATACTGTACCGCTTGAAAGTTCAGAGCGTCCAAATTTTTTGTTTATTTTTACTTTTCTAATGCACCCTTTTGTGTATTGAAGTTAAGTTTGAAACGTGTGGCAGTTTTAAACTTTATGGCGCTTTCTTCCATTGATTCTTAAAGTCTGGAATGGCTTTATAATATTTAGTGAGATGGAGTTGCAAAATAGTTTATTGACCCATGTATTCTTTGTAATTACTGATTCTCGTACCTAGAATGTGTTGGCACGTCTGCAAAATTGACTTGCAGCTTACAAATGCTGAATTATAAACTGTTCTTTCAACAGTTTGTGATTAACTTCCATTTTTCCTGTGGAAGGCTATAGCCTCTAGTTTCACTTTGATGTTCAAGACCAAAGAAAATTAACTTTTCTCTCTTCTAATTCTTCTTTCTCCTTTTTCTTTAATTTCTCTTGAGGGCGGAGGAGAAAGCATGCAAATTTTCTTATTTAAAATATTGTTGAATTGTTATTTTTATAATTCTTATGTGTGTTGTGTGGTTTGACATATTTAATCTTCAATTCATGTTAGGAAGATAACTATTGTTTCTTTCTGAAATGCATCATGCTGTTGTAATGTCATTGCAATGTGCTATACTAATAATTATGACTTATAACTTTTATGTTCAAACTTTTTTCTAATTTTTTTTAAGTAATCGACACATATCATTAAAAGCGTAAGGCGCACCTAAGTTCACAAGAAGTATACAAGTGGAAATTTTTCAATTTTTTTATTTTTTTATTATGTATATATATAAAAGAGAGTTAATGCAATATGGATTTTGATATATGAGCTTTTCATTGACCTGGTCCCACTCTCTTTATATGTTTTGTTACTTATCTGGGTTGGATCCATTTTGGTGGGGAATGCACTTGTTTGGCTTGGATATCGGTTGTTTAGTTGATTTTAGTCACCTCTGTGCTTGTTTTTCTCAAAGTTTGCCTAATTGGAGTCTAATTTGAAGTGAGGTAGCAACTTTCCCTTATTCTAATATATATCTTGTCATGCAGAGGCTTCTGCAACCCTGCTGATGTTGAAGCATTTACTGAAGAGAAGAAACAATCTCTTCTGGTCAAACGTCAGGGGAGGAGTGCTGATTTTCTACGTGCAGTACAAGAGATTATTGACAGTTATGAGAAGTTAAAGAAACAGGACCAACTCAATGATTTTAACTCTGGTGATGAAGTTACACCAGCTAAGAATGAGAATTCAGTTGACTTATTGCCCGACTTTGGATCAAATGATCAGACCGAAGTTCCTGAAGTGACTCCTAATTCACAATTAAAAACTTCATATTCTACAATGGATAAAAATAAGCCACGTTTTCCACTTGAGGATACCTTAGCTGCAACAGCTACTGTTGCTTTAATTGATAAAGAGGCCTTAGGGGAGGAATGTACTGATAATGCGGTGGTTACAGAAACACCTTTGCCAACTACGTACTCTTCCAAAAAAAGATCTAGTCTCTTACAGCCACAGAGTTGTGTCACACACAGAAAGGCTCAAAGGTCTAGAAGCTCATCGAGACTGGAATCTCGTAGATCACAAAACTTCACAATGCCATTTAATGATGGTGGCAAGAATGCTGGAGACATATCAGCCAATATAGTTCGGGATGGTTCTATAAGAAGGAATAAGCGAATCAGGAAATCACCAGATGTGTCCGAGTCGGATGATGCTGATTCTACTGCTTTTGTTTCAAATGGTAGCGTTGAAGAAAATAGTTATGAAATTGTCACAGTTGACTCTGACACATTTAGTCAAAATGAAGGCAGCACTATAGAGTCTGGTTGTAAACTTGAGCAATTGGACACAGTCGTTGAGTGTTTGGATAGAGATGTTGAGTTGAGTAAAGGGCTTGATCTCCAAATAAAGGCTGTTTTCATTAAGAAGAAAAGGAAACCAAATAGAAAGCGAGTGACTAGTGATACAGCTGGGGCTCCTGCTACATTGGACAAGGAGAGAGGTCTGGAGGTTGGGGAGCAGAATAATTGTCAAAATTCACAAAGATGCTGTGAAAAGATGATGGAAACTTGTTTGAAGGATGATGGAGATGAGCACCTTCCATTGGTGAAACGGGCAAGGGTGAGGATGGGAAAGTCATCTTATGTGGAGGAGCTCAATGGCTCTTTACGCACAGAAGAGAGAACTATAAAGGAAGTTGCGGTTGATCCATCAGGGGAGATCAGCATGTATGCAAAATGTGATGATGATAATCTTGCTGACAGAGACTCACTTGTTGTGAATGGAGCTCCGGATAATGTGTCATCACCTTCAAAGCATTCCACTCAAGTTTCGGTAGGTAGACCTCAGCTTTGGAAAGTTAAGAAAGAACAATCATTTGGCTGCTCAGTGGATGGTGAAGCTGCTTTACCTCCGTCTAAACGCCTGCATCGTGCTCTGGAAGCCATGTCAGCTAATGCTGCTGAAGAAGGTCAAACATGTAATATTGAAGCTTCCCCAACCTTGAAAACTGTAGGTGATGTTTCTTCTATGGAGAGAAGCCCTCATATGGCTGTGGAAAGCAAAGCAGGTAATGGTCTGGGTCCGCTGAGCATGGACTCTGTGTGCAATATTTCTCCTCAGGCTGGTGGTTCTGGATCATCTACAAGTTTAAACCCAATAATCTCGGAGGACAATGTTAAATCATTAATGGAGGTGGACTTTTGCAATCAACCAGTTGATTTTTTGAAGATCCAACAGCATGAACTTTCCAAGGATATCTTTGCTGATGTTAGGGATGATGTTGGTGGTTCTTTTGTTAGTCATGCTGTTAGAACTACAGTCCCTTCTCAACGTATAGGATATTTTTCTCCTAACCTTGATGACAGACAGGCTAATCCTGGTTCCAATGAGACTTCAATGCACCCTTTGTCGCCTCCAAAGGATGAAGACGATACCAAAAATAATGAATTGAGCAATTGTAAAGCTGAAATCTTTGATAAAGAAGTTGGTACTTCAGAAAATACTGGTATGAGTTTGGTTCCTGTCCCTCGCCCCAATAAGATTCTTCAAATTTCACCTAGAAATGGTACCAATGTGCTTCAGTACAGTGCAGAGGGTACTGGTTGTGAGGATAACAAGTGTTTGAAGCCTCCACTGGATGACAAAGGCGAAGTAAATGGCATGTAAGCATATGTTTTATGCATCTCTGTAGCTTTACAGCAATTTAATAGAATCTTTATTGTAATAATATATCACAAAGGTTGGGTCCTTGCCATTTCTTTTCTTATATCTACTTTGACCCTTGCCGTATCATAAAGCAAGTTTTCCTCCTTGGTAGACACAAATGTTGAGGAGACAGTACTGGAAAAATAAAAAATGTTAATAGTTGAGAGTTGATTGTTAGGTGAAAGTCTTATAAGAAAATGAAAAGTTTGAAAGAGGTCAGTTATAGTGGGGTGTAGCGTGCAACAAATATCATAGGGTATCTGAACTCAATTTTTTTTTTCACAGAACTGAATCTAACCTCTTTAGTCTGTTCAATTCTAATTGTTTATTACTCTTGTACTTATTTGATTTAGGTATGAAGTAATAAAAGAGCTCAAACATTATCAGACACTGGAGGATCCAAGCTCTAATTCTTTTTCTGATGATCACCTTGGTGAAAAGGATATCTCGGGTGTCCGGTCAAGTCCGTCTCTAACAGATGCAGGAGATTCTCTTCCTCAGGCGTCTCCACCCCACACCTCAAACTACAACATGTCTACTTCAGATAGTTGTAATTTTGTTCAAAATAATGGCAGTTGTAGTCCTGATGTGCATTTACACCACAAGAGAACTTTGTGTGCTCCACTTGATGAAGAAGAAAAGATAGAATCATCAATGACTCAAAGGCCTAAATCTGTAGGCAAGCATGGGGAAGCACATGTTGCTCTATCGTCCTTTGAGGCAATGCTTGGAACTTTGACAAGGACAAAGGAGAGCATTGGTCGAGCAACACGCGTAGCTATTGACTGTGCAAAGTTTGGCGTGGCTCCTAAGGTAGGATAATGTCATTCTAGATTTCCTATCTAATTTTCAGTTCAGTAATTGGCTAAATCATGGATATTTTGGATTTAGCTAGAAAATGTACTACCAAAAAACTCCTTATTTTTTCCCCTTTTCTTCTCCTTTTCTTTTCCCTTTTAACTCATGAATATTTTTTACATAATAGTTTTTGGGATGTATGACCCTCCTCTTTAGCTGTGTCTACCTTTAAACGTGGTATGATTATGTGGAAATACTGAGTCTAATTGTTAACTTGTGAAAGTGATTGTAGTTAGGTAAATTTGGAACAGAATAAATTTAATATTTGAGATTTCCATTGGTTAGTATGAATAATTCAGCGTTGGAAATTACTTGCTAGAATTAGATAAATTTGATGCTTTGCCTTTGATGCATTACTACATGGCTATGTTATCTGGCCTATGCCAATAAAGTAAAATTTTTACGAGCCCTTGTTTCCTGATTGGAATTATGTTCTTTAAACTCTTCGCTTTGCACCTTGATTTTTACCTAGAATAAATTCATCGGTCATCTATAGAATTGGAATTTGGAGTATCTATATGGAAGATTTATGAAGTTATTAGATGGGACGATCAAAATGTACAAATGGGAAAGGGGTATTCTATCATATTTCAAGAGGAAAGGGTAGTTTTAGCATGCTATGATATGAACAAATCTTGTTTGTGTTTACTTGACCACAAACTAGGGTGCTTGTATATGTCTTTCATTTAACTGTAATGTGGACTATCTTTCGTTTCACTTGACTTGCATCTATTGCCTTATGGCCCTCTTCTACTTCACTGTTAATTTCAGTGGAGTTTCAGCCTATGTGGTTTTCTTTGTTGAGGGTGAATTGGGTGATGCCTAGGACAGTTCTAGGTTTGTTGGAAGGTAATGGAATGGAGGTTTGGGATGAAAAAGGGTTGTTTGGGCTGGAAGATGTATTGCAATGTTTGGAGCTTCCTTGAGGCTTAGAAAAGCTTTTTAAGTTTGCTGTTTGGTAATATTTTTAAGTTACTCTCTCGTCGACCGTGTTTGACATCTTCTTTTGTTTGTGTACTCTTTGATGCTGGCGTGGTTGTAGCCTTTGGTTTTCGTTATCTATGATGGGTTTCTTGAGCTTTTTTTGGTAGAGGCTAAAGCCTTTGAGCTCTCTCTAGCATAGGGGTGTTAAGTTCTTCGTTTGGATGAAAGGATCCAAGGGGTTTCCCAAGTAATATTGTTGGGTCAGTTAGGTGTTGTTTGGCTGTTTTACTTATCAAAAAAAAAAAAAGGTGTTGTTTGGCTGTCGAACTTGGTGGAGGAATTGGTTGGAATGGTGGAGGGATGGAAGGCATTCATAGCTGGGATGCTCTTATAGGTCCGGCCAGTTTCTGGAGGTGTGGAGTTTGGGAGTAGGGGTCAGAGAGGCCTTATCGTACTTTCGGAGAGGGGCGAGAAGAGAGGGGATGGAGTAGCTTTGCCACTGAGATGAGAAAGGTGGTGTCTTTATTCAGATTCCCTTTTGGCAAAAGGAGCATAATTCTGCCTATTAATGGTTCGTAGTCAACCGTTGTGGGCGGCTATTCCTTGTCTTTAACGGTTAAGGAGATGATGAAAGATGGTGGCAGAAGGACCTTCCCGGAGGTGGTAGCTTGGTAGGTAGGGCAGGGCAATTGTAGGGATGCCCTTCAGCGCCGGGTGCAACGGTGGAGCGAGCACCTTGTACATTGGGCCACGACCTTTGCCTCCGTACCTCAAGCTCAGAAGGAGGGTGCTTGAGACAAGTTTGCAGGTACGTCTACTCCCAGCTTTCATACAAGGGGATGATGTGGTGGATTTTGATGGGAACCTTCGAAAATGGAGAGGTCAACTAGAGAAATTAAAAGGGGAAGTGGACCTGGCTTTTGAGATAGTGGATGAGGGCTTGATCTCTTTTGGGCTGGAAGGGTTTAATCTTTTGAATTAGGCTGTTTCTAGTTCAGCGAAGCATTTAGAGAAGGCCCAACCTGTATTCACTTAAAAAAGCCCAATTTCAAAAGTGAAAGGGACATGCAGATAAAGAAAAAACAAGTCCCCCCTCCATAACAAGTGAAACATGCTTTTCACATCAAGCCTAGCCTTAGGTGGATTAGACTCTCAAAGGCTGGTAAGGCATCTTCTTTGGGTAAAAACCCGGTTGTGGAGTGGGCTTAGAGAGCCCGAGGTGGTTTGTGCTTCTTCGGGCTCCACCATGCCTGGTGGTCCTATGGTGATGGTCTCGCCGGCTGACGACAATAAGTGGAAAGCTCATATTCTTCAGTCATTGATAAACAATGTTGGACAATACTCAAAGATGGTTCCTAATTCTGATTGTGATAGAAGATATTTATGGGAGGAATTGGCCTAGAGGGGACTCTGGTAGTATTTTGCTTATGCAGGAAAGGAGGATTGTGGAGAAGGAGGGGGGGGCAGGGGGTTTGTATGCTCCTTTACAAACATTGAAGATGGTGCGGGGGTTTATGGGTCTAATTCCGATTGTGATAGAAGATATTTATGGGAGGAATTGGCTGGCTTGCTTTTTTTGTGGAACCTGTCATGGTACATTGGAGGAGACTTTAACGTCACCTGTTTTCCTAGTGAAAGATTGGGTGAAGCTCGTTTTTGTCCAGCTATGATGGAGTTCTCTGATTTTATGTTTGATTAGGGCCTCATGGACCTTCCCTTTGTAGGGAGACTTTTACGTGGTCAAATAATCGGGACCCCCCTTCTTGGTCAAGAATTGATAGGTTTTTTGGTCTCTCCGGAATGTGAAGCAAAGTTTCTTGATTTATATTAGAAAATGTTGCCTAGACTGTGTTGAGACCATTCTCCATTCTCGTTGATTGTGGTGGTATTTAGGGTGGCAAAAGATGTTTCAAGTTTGAGAATGTGGTTTAAGGCTGAAGACTTTGTGGACAATGCGAGACAGTGGTGGACTTCTTATCGCATTCAAGGCTTCTCGAGCTTTATTTTGGCTCGTAAACTTAAGGCCTTGAAAGCTGATTTAAAAGTCTGGAATGAGCATGTATTTGGTCATGTGGAGATCAATTAAAAAAAACTGTTTTGGATGAGTTACGTGTTCTTTGATGGTTTGGAGGAAGTGAGAGCTTTAAATGGAGAGAAATTGATGAAAGTATAGTTATTAGTGATTTGGAAAAAGATACATCATTGGAGGAGATAAGTTGGAGGTAGAATTTCAGGGCTCTATGGCTAAAAGAGGGTTACAAATGCCCGAATTTTTCCATCTGGTAGCCAACTCAAATAGGAGAAACAACTCCACTGAGTCGTTATTAGTAAATGGCTCAGTTTCTTCTGATCAAACTGTAATCAGGGATGGCATTTGTGTAATTCTAAGACTGTTTTCTGCACAGTTTAGTTGGCGGCCCAAACTGGATGTAAGGGTGGTAGGATTACTCAAGAGCACCCTTTCCAATTTACCCTAACTTTTCTCTCTTTGTTAAGTGCATGTAAATGTGTGTGTACAAAAATCCTTTTCTAGAGCACTAAAAGGAGCATTTGTTTTTGCCTAATGAAGATGAGACTGCAGGGTCTTTCTTTGTATTAATATTAGGTTGCATTTGAAGTATGACACTCACACCATGTGTTTTTCTTTGATGTATTTATCAAAATTAGGTGGTGGAAATTCTTGCCCATAATTTGGAAACTGAGTTGAGCTTACATCGGAGGGTGGACTTATTCTTCCTTGTCGATTCTATAACTCAATGCTCTCGTGGTTTGAAAGGTAACGCATCTGTTGTTATTCTGTACTACTACATTATTAAAAATAATAATAAAACTAACTAATTAACAAACTGCAAGTTGTCTGGTCTGTGTTTGGTTTTTGTTGATGTTAAAATGGAGTTTGAATTTTCAGGTGATGTTGGTGGTATATACCCCTCTGCTATCCAAGCAGTGCTTCCACGCTTATTGTCAGCTGCTGCTCCTCCTGGAATTACTGCCCACGAAAATCGCAAGCAGTGTCTTAGGGCAAGTGAATTCCTTTCGAAATAAGGAAAATTCACATTAATTGTATCCTCATCTACTTATAGTTGTTCACTTATTGTTTACTGCTTACCCCTCCCTATTTTCCGGTATAGGTTTTGAGGCTTTGGTTGGAAAGGAAGATCCTTCCAGAATCCATTGTACGTCACCATATGCGAGAATTGGACTCCCTTAGTGGTTCATCTTCTGCTGGTCCCTACTCTCGACGCTCGTCAAGAACAGAAAGGGCTTTAGATGATCCTGTTAGAGAAATGGAGGGTATGCTTGTTGACGAATATGGAAGGTTTGAATTTACTTGATCTGTAACTTTTATCTCATATACTCTTAAAATGCCCTTTTTTGATATTTTTTCATCTTGCACAGCAATTCAAGTTTTCAGCTTCCTGGGTTTTGTATGCCCCGTATGCTTAAGGATGACAATGAAGGAAGCGATTCTGATGGAGAGAGTTTTGAGGCGGTCACTCCTGAGCATAATCTTGAAGCCCGTGAAGAACGTGAATCAATCCCAGCAATCGAAAAGCACAGACATATCTTGGAAGATGTTGATGGTGAGCTTGAAATGGAGGATGTGGCTCCCTCTTGTGAAGTTGAAACAAATTCATCTTTTCATGTTGCTGATGTCGATGCTGTACGGACTTTGCATAGTCAATGTGAGCATGTTCCACTGCCATTTGCACCCCCACTACCTCAGGATGTGCCACCTTCATCCCCACCACTACCATCATCCCCCCCACCTCCTCCTCCACCCCCTGTTCCCACTCCATCTGCTATGTCTGATCCCTACTCCAATGGTGCTGATTCAAAGCTTTACATGGATACACATGTGCGTTCCCATTCTTGGTTGCCTTTTCTTTCTTTTCAGTGTTTATATAGAAGAAGTGAACTCATTATGCACTCTTTTCTTTTTGATTTGCATGTACACATGTAGAATATGCGAGACAACTTAGTTCAATCTGTGGTTCAGCAGCCCATTGCACCAAGAGTTGACCAAACTATGCATTATCGTTCTCCTGAATTTAGAGATCCTCAAATGCAGATGCCTGAGTCTGCCTCTTGCTCTTTCAGCAATTATTCTGTGCAACCAGTGAATAATGGTCGACATACTAATGGTGCTGCCACCTTGCATGATAAGGCCTACACTTTACCGCCGCCTCATCCTGCACCATCAAATCAGTTCTCTTATTTTCATGGAGACCAGCATGTAAGACCTCGGAGGGATGCCCCGCCACCTTCCTACTCCAACAGATTCCACTTTGTGCAGAATGTTGAGAGGGAAAACTCTTGCAATAACCATGAGAGAATAAAACCGCCCCCATATGACCGTCACGAGCACTGGAGGTTTCCAGCACCTCCTTTTTCTGGTAAGGTTCTTAAGTGCAGTTCTGTGAAAAAAAATAGAGGGCTCTGGTCAATGGCACTGTTTGCTTTGATATTTTTGGCACAACTTTTAATATTCATGCTTTTCTCTCCACCTAGGTCCAAGATATCCCGACAAGGGCAAAACATCTTATGCACATGTTCCGTATGATGGCCCCCCATATGAACCCACAAGATTACCGGGCCAAGGATGGAGATTTCCCCCTCGGACGATGAACCACAGAAACGCCATACCTTTTAGACCTCCATTTGAAGGTCCAATTCCTGTGGCAGGCAGAGGTGTGTGTGTGTGTGTGAGTGTGTTTTGGAACTTATTATTTAATGAGAGTCAGCAAAAGATAAACGATAGTTGTGGGATAGTTGTGGGATAGTTGTGGCTTAGGTTGGCAAATAGTTGGGGTTGGGTGGGTGGGTGGGGATCGAGAAGGTGTCTGCTTCGTCTTATCAAATATAAAATTGCTAGTTGGCTCTTTTCCTTTAGCCTCCGTTTGGTTTCTTCACTCCTGGTAGAGAAGTTATTTTCCAAAAAAGTGATTTTTTTGAAGTACTTATCTGAGAAGTAACGTTTGTTATGGTGCTGGAAAAAGTGGTGATTTGAAACTGAAAAGTACTGAAAAGTAGTTATGCTATTGATATTCTTTTTTGGGTATGACCAAAGAATAATAATACCCTCTTTACAAAATATTTTTTTGTAAATGGAAAAAGAAAAAAGTAATACAAATATAAATCTAAATCAAGGTATTATTATTAGTATTACTGCTCTTGTTGTTATATCTACCCTTTCTATTTATATCTTCTTTTTTTCAATCCTATTTTCTTATCTTTTTTAAGAGGACAGCGGCAGACCTAGCCAGACCACCCCCCCCACCAAAAAGAAAGAAAGAAAAAGGAACACCATCGGCCCTCCACCTTTCTTTCTTTGATCGCCACCAGAAAACCCATAAATGAACAAATTCCCCCACCTCATTATTTCTTTCTTTTTCCCTCTTCTCAATTTTTGTTGTCTTTTGTTGATGTTGTGATAAAATGGCATTAGAGTTTGGGTGTGGCTGTGGTTTTATGGAGAGGATTGGACAGTTATGGTGGCAAGTGGTGTTGATGTCGAGATTTGATGGGTTTTAATGTGTGAGAGAGAGAGAGAGAGAAGGGGTGACTGGTAATGGGGCTCAGTGTGGGTGAATGTAGGTGGGTCGGGAAGGGGTGATGGCCAACTGCAGTTACTGGTCAAGGGTTGGGGGGGGGTGAGAGGGAGATTAGCATGCATGATTAGATTATAGCCCAGATGGGTACGGCAAGGGTGACATTGGCATAGTGATGGATGAGTTTGGTGGCTTGTTGAGGGTGGGTATGTGAAATGGGGATAGGAGAGAGAGGGAAAAAGAGCCTGTTTCTACCTTTTGGAAAAAGGATTTTGAAGAAGTAAAAATTTTAAACTTCTTTTCTTTATTTAAAATAGAGGAAACCCAAAATGACTTCACCTTAAAACTATAAGATGCCCAATTTGAACAAAAAGTGGCTGAAAACTAGTTAAACAAAATGGGGGGCTTAGCCATTTGGGTTAGTTTTTTATATTTC
Source organism: Corylus avellana (assembly GCF_965113065.1). Taxonomy (NCBI): domain Eukaryota; kingdom Viridiplantae; phylum Streptophyta; class Magnoliopsida; order Fagales; family Betulaceae; genus Corylus; species Corylus avellana. The sequence continues at coordinate 11,472,199 of NC_142490.1, read as the reverse complement.
TGTGCCATGCTATCAGCTTAGCAATAATTGGATAACCACATACTCTGATGATATTGTATTTCATTATAGGTAAGTTGCTAATTTTGGGCTATAAGGATATCTCCTCATTGTGTCGTGTGTGTTTCAGGTCCAAGCTTTTGGCGGCCGAGATGAAATTAAATCTAGCTACTCTGACTGGTATGTCATTGTAATATCTCCATCTCTATTGATTATCCCATTCCTCTTCCCTAGGAAAATATCATATCCGACTACCATACTCCCCCTTGGAATGCTAAATTTATATTAATCACATTTGCTGGTCAATAATTGTTTAGGTATTGACCCACTTTTTAATCTGGGTTCTGCGGCTTGTTCAAAAGCGTCAGTTATTTATTCTGGGCCATTGATGTTTGCGCTGCAAGGTACAGATCTTCAGAAGAGGGTTTGGCACAGAAGAATGGCATATTGGCATGCCAGTTCTGTATATATCTATTCTGTCATCTCTTCTGCAAATGCAGAGCGGAAGACGGTCATTGTAGAGACGGTGGAGGAGAGCTGTAACTTACTCTAGGCTGTCATTTGTTTTTTCAATCTCCTTTTTTTTTTTGTCATTATTAAATTTTCTCTTCAAATTTTTAGTATATTTTATTTATTGGAAGCCCTTCATAGGAATTCTATCAATATATATATAGTTTTGGGGCAGTTGTCGAAACATTTACTTCCCAATGCAATCCTTTTTGGGTATTTCTGGTTTTTCCTTTTCTGTATCAAAAAATTTGAGAATAGGTTGCGATAGATCAATGAATGGTTCATTTTATTTCTGTTTTGTTTTGTTAGTTTTTCCTTTTTTGTTTAATGTATTATGGTGGATGGCTGTTAAGGTGGGAAATATAACAAATAAAGCCAAATTATAAGATTCAAAACTCTTGGTTTGTTTTCATTTTGTTCCAATCATTTCTGTGTATTAAGTATAAGAATTAGGAGGACTCTCTTCGAAGAGGTGTGATTGAAATTATTAAGGTTGTTGGTGGCTGCAAATGCGTCAGACTAATTGTAACGTGGGAGTCATGGTTTAATGTTGGATCACCTAACTTCATGTGTTAGGTTTCACCTAAGTTTTTAGTAGTGAATAATTTTGCAATGTCATTGAGGGAAACAAGAAAAGAAAGAATTAGGATCATTTGGGTGTATTTCTGTCTTCTCAAATAATAAAAAGACAAAAATACCCTTTCAATATAACTGTCCGTATATAAATGAATCAGATAGGATCCTTTTCCGGTTTCAACAAAGGCTTATGGCTTATTAATGATAATTGCAAAATAGGAATTACAACTAAGTGGCCAAATATTGTTTATGGAGTTGGACTTGTGAGTTGATAGATGGAGACACCAAAGGAGACTCATTGGTTAGCTGCAAAATGGTGGCCAAATATTGTTTGTGGAGTTGGACTTGTGAGTTGATAGATGGAGACACCGAAGGAGACTCATTGGTTAGCTGCAAAATGGATCCTTCTTTTTTTTTTTTTTTTTTGAAAGATGCAAAATGGGTCCTAAGGTACATCAAAGGCACTTTGTATCTTAGTTTATTCTATGCTTATGGTGATGAAGCAAAATTAGTTGATCATTTGGATAGTGATCGGAGATGTGACAAAGATGGGAGGAAAAGTACCACAGGCTATATGTTCTATTTTAGTTTTACAGCATTTAGTTTGGACATCCAAGAAACAAGGAATTGTAGCCTTGTCTACCCGTGAGGCGGAGTATGTGGCAACTTCGTCTACTGTTCGAGAAGCTATAGGGCCTAGGAACCTCTTGAAGGATCTGAAACGTCCACAAGAAAAAAAAAAACGACCGTAATTTATGTGGATAACCAATTAGCTATAAAAGTAGCAAAGAATTCAATGCAACATGGGAGGAGTAAACATATTGTCACGGTTCGACTTTCTTAGATACCATGTGAATTAGCGACAGTATTGCCACACCATTGAACAAGTAGCAAATATATTTACTAAGCCATTATCAGGTGCAATTTTCATGAGGCAAAGAGACAAGCTTGGCATGAGGATGATTTTGATTTGAAGGGGCATGTTGGAAACTCTACAAATCAAAACAAACATAAGAAGGTTTAGTTTTCTAAAGTGTAGAAGTCATTAAGTTCCTTTAGTTTTCTCAAATGATGTGTTTTTCAGTTTTTCAATGGAAGCATCAACTTAGATGAGTTTCTGTTGTCTTTGTATGCCTATATTTATTAGGCTTTGTAAGGTGTTTTTTCCTAAGTGAAATATGAAGAAGAATTCCTCTACTCTCCTCTAGTCTCATTATTTGTTCTTTGTCTTTAGTAATAAAAGAGAGAGAGAGGAATTAGGAAAAAAAAAAAAAATTAGAAAAAGAGAGAGAGAGAGAGAGAAATAGAAATTAAGGAGCGACTAGTTGGTGAATTATTTTTTGTTTATCTTTAGGAAGACAAGAAGATTAGATTGAGATTGTGAGCCAGAGATATGGCCCCAAACAGCAAAAAATAACTTTATAAGCAAATGTAAAAATGGGCTCCTCGCTGCAGTTCTCCCTCATATCAAGAGGTACTCGATCGACACTTTGATATTTTGCTTTATTTCTAGTGAGCTTTTGTTCGGATCTGGTATTGTATTTGGTTGCTTAGAAAAATGAGGAAGAGAAACGTTTTTTTTGTAAAATTTGTTAGTAAACCTAGCATTTTTCTTGATGTTATAGTTTTTAGTTTGATGAAAAGCTAAAATCATTTATAAGCAAAGCCAAAAAATAAAAATAAAATAAAATAAAGAGAAATATTATATATACTTCTTATAAGGCTGTAAGCGAGCATAGATACTCGTGAAAATGTTCAGACTCAACTCGAATTAATTCGAGTTAGGATCAGTTCGTTTATTAAATAAACAAAGCTTGAATATATTTTTAAGAGCATGCCATACAATATATATATATTTTTTCTAATCAGTATATATAATAGACATTTTTTTAGAGTTTAAATATATTATACGTACACGTTATATGTATAACTTTCTAATTAGTTTAGTTGCATCTCAAGTATTATTCGCTGTTGGATTACTGATCCAACGGTTGTTAGGGAAAGCTATTGAAGTGTAGGGTTGAGATTTTTTATGATTGTTGCTAATGGAGCAACCAACTAACCAAGCATTAAAACTCAACAAATAACTCCAAGAAAAGCTTCTAGAGAAAGCTTGAGAATAGTATGAGCATGTTTTCTCTCTCCCACATTCCTTTTTACGGATCCGGCTTCTATGCAGTAGGCTGTTATGCAAAACGACATAGTTTTGCATAACAGTTCATGCAATACTGTGCCGTTTTGCATGGAGTCCAAGGGAGTGTTTGTTAAACCACATTGCACTTCATGGATAAAAAGAATAAAAAAAAATAATGATTAGTATAAAAAAATGAAAAAGTGGTATCGGAAAGTAAAAAATTTTGTTTTGTAGTGATTTTTTTATTTGAATAATAAAAATAAATAAATGATGTGATATAAAAAGTGAATAATTTGATATAAAAGTACGAATATTTTTTTTGAAAAAAATAAAGTGAATAGTGTGGTGGATGTGGGGGAATGTGAGGGGGGTTTAACAAACGCCCCCCAAGTGCTGTTTTAAAACTCCACACGCCGTTTGAAACCAAACGTTAGACTTAAAAACAGTTGCTGCACAAGAGATAACATCAGACTTAAACACACACAGCTGCTGCACAAGAGAGAGGAAAGTTCCAAAGGATGAAGAAACCTGCAAAAAAAAAAAAAAAAAAAAACCGACCATAAAGATTCCTTAAAAAAAAATAACAGCAGTGGAAATTCAACAACTTTTTGCACACAGATGAAATTAAAAATCCCCAAAAAAACCCAAATCAAGCAAACCCTTTTGACTAATTAATCAGTCAAAAGCACCAAACACATAAACTATCTTCCATTAAACAATAACCATAAAGCATTGAATTTCAACTACGGAAAAATACATAAACACCCAGACGCCAAAATATCTCAAACATAAACACCCTTTTGACTAATTAGTCAGTCAAAATAATAGCTCAAATTGCTCAAAATAATAGACAAGGAATTTCAACTACGGAAAAATAAAAAATAAAATAAAATAAAAAATCCCATTAATCAACATATAAAACATTGGAGGACATCGAAAAAAATCCCATTTTAACTACGTGGTTGCCTTGCTTGTCGGAGCCTTGGAGGCGAAAGAATTGGAGGACATCGAAATCAAATATACAGAGAGAGCTCGTGAGGTTCTTCAGAGGAACACCCTTCTCTATGTGAACCCAAATCCATGTTTCTCAGCCACCAATGTCAGCTTTCTCTCACTGGATCTGCAAGATTTGAAGTGACAAATCCATGTTTCTCAACCACCAAGACTTCTTTCTTCTTCTTCTTTTTTTAAGAAGAAAGTTGGTTTTAAGTCTGATGTTTGGTTTCTAACCGCGGGAGGAGTTTTAAAACAGCACTTGACTACATGCAAAACGACACAGTTTTGCATGGACTGTTATGCAAAACTGTGCCATTTTGCATAACAGAAGCCAAATCCCCTTTTTACTATATTGTTAACTGAAAAGAAAGAAGATTTTTTGCTTTGAGGGGATTTTGGTTGGATGCTTGTATTGGCTTGTTTTAGGCGAAGATTTGCTTCGGATTTGAGAAAAAAAAAAATTTTGGTTGTTGATTTGTTCAACGAGGTCAAAATTGCTTAAAAAAATTAAACGAGCCCAGGCTCGTTGTTTTGCATTTCTCTACCGAGTTCGAGCCGAGCTCGAATCTATACAAAAACAATTGAGCTGAGCTTGAGTAGGAAGACTTGAGCTCAAGCCGAGCTCAAAGAGGCCAAGCTCAACACAGTTCGATTACATCCCTAATCCCTCAAGAGCTTCATTTCAATGTACTTAGTTTGTGAATTCGAATTTTAAATCTTTTTTAAGTTTTTTGCAAGTTTCAATTAACTACTATGAGTTTTTCATTCAATTTAGTAACGCTAGTTAATGTTGAAGTAGCGTTTTTGCCACATATTTTTTAAAAAACAATATTTTATTTTATTAAAAAAATTAAATCTAAAAAAAAAAAACGCCCCCCTCCACCTCGCATGGGAGGAGATGACCACTCCAATCGCACGCTCCCTCTGTTGGATCGGGATCCCCAGCAATAGCTGGGGAATTGCCCATAAAAAATGGATGAAATCCTAGCCATTAAATTTCATCCAATGGTTTATAGTTTGCCACATGTCTCTTTAATTAAAAAATACTAAAATATTATTTAATTTTTAAAAAGAAAATATTAAACAAAATAATAAGAAAAGTATGGGATGGCCGAGACCAAACCCTTTTTTTTGGGGGGGGGGGGGGGGGAAGTTTGGCCCAAGGGGGTTGCTGAAAGCCACCCCCAAGTCTCAGATGGGGTGGCCGGCGACCCTAGGGGTGGCCGCCCACCCCATACTTTTTTATTTTTTATTTTTTTATTATTTTGTTTTATATTTTCTTTTTGAAACTTAAATATTATTTTAGTATTTTTTAATTAAATGGACATGTGGCAGTGTATAAACCATTAAATGAAATTCAATGGCTAAGATTTCAACCATTTTTAATGGGCAATTCCTCAGCTATTGCTGGGAATCCCGATCCCCCTTTGTTTGGGGTAGCTCGCGCGGGCCAACCCCTATGCTTGGGGTGACTGCATGTTGCCACGACTAGAAATGAGGTGACAAAAATGTTGACGTGGAATAACGAGCATTACTAAATTGGACAAAAACACAAGGAAGTAGTTAAATTATATTTGCGAAAAAAATAAGGATTTTAATTTGGGATTTAGAAACGAGGGACTAAATTGAAATGGTGCATTTACTCATAGAAGCTGGGAGTTCACATTGTGGTGTTGTGGCTGTCAATCATTCAATGCCCAGAGCAGTATAGCACGTTCCTGGACCAACAATGTTTAGTAGAAATGCAGGGAATTTGACTAATTTGGAACACATTAGACCATTTGCAAAAGCATTGCTAGAGAATGTTTGCGGATTGCCTTTGGCCCTCGTCACCATGGGAGCTGCTATGAGAGAAAAGACGAAGGTCGAATTGTGGAAACATGCCTTAAATGAATTGCAAAGACCAGTCTTGTCCACTAAACATCATGGACAAGATCTATAAGCCATTGAAGTGGAGTTATGACTCATTAGAAGGTAAAAATATAAAATATTGTTTCTTGTATTGCTCTTTGTTTCCAGAGGACTTCTCAATTGCGATAAGTGAACGGTGCTGGTTAGCAGAAGGTTTGCTAAATGAGCAAGAAAACTATGGGGATTCATTCAATTGTGTAATTCATTTAATTGAAAACTTGAAGGATTCTTGTTTGTTAGAAGATGGTGCCTGTGAGGACACTGCAAAAAATGCATGATGTTGTTCGTGATGTTGCTATATGGATTGCTTCGTCATTTGAGGATGGATGTAAATCTCTTGTTCGTTCTGAGATTGGCTTGAGCGAGATGTCAGTTGTCAAGTTATGATATTCTCCTAAAAGAGTTTCGTTCATAAATAGCAAGATAATAAAGTTGCGAGATTGTGTGGTACAATGTTCAGAGGCCTCCACTTTGCTACTACAAGGTACTCGTCCCCTCGATAGAGTTCCTGAGAGATTTTTGCAAGGATTTGAAGCACTCAGGGTCCTGAATATGAGTGAAACCCGCATCCGCTCATTGCCTTTTTCTCTACTTCAACTTGGTCAACTTCGTGCTCTTCCTTTAGGGGGTCACTCCTATCTTGAATAGTTACCCCCACTGGGAGGACTAAGTAGACTTCAGGTGTTTGACCTTTCTCTCACTCGTATTAGAGAATTGGTGTGCCATTCTGTCAAACAAATCTAGTCTACAACCTTGCTTTCATCCAATTCAAGATAGTTTCGAACCTGGGTGCTTTTATCCAAATCAGAGTTCTATGTGATTGAGGTACTGTTCAACTTTTTTTTCCTTTTTTTTTTGGGGGGGAGGGGGGCTCTAAGTGTCTATAATTATTTATTGTTTGGGTTGTTTGTGAGAATTGTTGTATATGTAAGCGTTTCTATTTGTGTTCAAGTGCTTATTTTATTAAGTGTATGCTTGAGCAACATGTTGATGAAGAAGCTTTGCAGAATAAAGATAAGAGGCTTCAGATATCTTGATGAGTGGAGTCCGAACGCCAGAATGCCAATAAATTCCTCACCTGGAATTGTTTGTTGGTCTTGGCAATTCCCCTGCATTTAATGATGAGAAAACATGACTTATTAAATTCCTCTTGTTCTTCTTCCCCTAAGCACACATCAAACTTTTTTTTTTTCCTCTTCTTCTCTTTCTCTCCCACTCATCTTTTTTTCCTCTTCTTCGCTGGACCAGCGGGCAACGACCAGCGGTCCCGCCACCGAATCCCGCGCCGGTCGGCGATAACACCAGTGGTCCCGCCAAATCACCGAAACCCAGTTCTTGGCCGGCGATGAATTCTCTTTGGCCGATCTTTCGCAGGTGGTTGATATGCAGCAGAAGAAGAGTGCTTGAAATTTGGTTGGTGATTTTGGTCTCTTTCTTTCTTTCTCAGTTTTAGCGATGCCATTTCTTGAATAAATTGCTTCAATCAGAGACATTTTTTCCTTTTCTTTTTCTTTGGGTATTGCTGAGTCCCTTCTTTCTTTTCTTTCTCCCTTCTTCCTCTCACTGGGTACAAATTGCACGGCAGCTACTAATTTTTTTTGACAAAACACAGCACAGCAACATCAAACAAAAATGGGGTTCTTTCTCTCTGTTTGCCGGTGAATGCAAAACAAAATCAACAAGGATTAACAAGGATTAACACTCAAAATCAACAAGGATCACCCATTCAGCCAAGAATACCCCAGAAAATCAACAAGGATTAACACTCAAAATCAAACTCTAAAACTCATACCCACGGCTGGGTTTGGGTGTTCTTCTTTGTTGATTTTCTGGGAATTCTTTGGTGGGCGTCGTGGCGGAGCTGGTTCCGTAATGGCGGGAGCTGATGGACGGGTTCGTCGGCGGAGCTGGTTCCGTGCCGGTCGTGGTGCGTGGGCGTGTTTGATGGCCAAGGATCGTCAAGATAGAGGAGCGTAGGAAAATTTTAGGGAAAATGGGGGCTGCCGGAGCTGGTGCCTTGCTGGCCGAGAGAGGGGGAGCAAGCGTTTGGGGAGAGAGAGAGAGAGAGAGAAAGAGGGAAAGTGAGGGTATTTTGGGCATGTGACTATATTTCCATCCAAAATGACGGAAATAATAAACAGATGTATTATTTTGCTAACATCGGATAGTTAGGGGGTCGTATGTCACTTTTGAAAGTTTGAGGTTAAAATTGTCGCTCTACGGATAGTTTAGGGGGACAAAATATATTTTTACCTAAAGTTTTCTAAACTAATGTGTCTTAAGCATTAACTTAAAGCACTAGCAATAGATGTTTTATATGTCATTTCCTTTTTTACGTTTAAAAATATTTTTTTAAAAAAAACCACAAAATACACCCACATCAAAAGCCCGATATTAAACTTACACCAAAGGGTATTTACAGTGTTTCTTAATGCATTGTAGATACCCAATGCTTTATTAAATTATTAATAAATCATTCTCTCTCCTCTTTCCTTCACATGTCCCAACAATTCTCTCACTTCTCTCCTCTTTCATTGGTTGCAATGATAAAAAGAAATAGTATTTAATTCATACAGGAAAAAATAAGGGAATCTATTGTGAAATGTTTTTTTTATAGGGAATCGAAAAGTAGTTTTATTCCCTAAGTTGAGGAAAAATGGTTGGAAAGCTGTTGCTAGTGCTCTTAGATGAGTTTTTTTTTTGCCCCAAAGACGTAGCTCATTTGGTTGGGACCAAGCCTAATAAAATGGAGGTTACTAATTCGAATTTCCACCCTTCTTGTGCGGACATGTTAAAAAAAAAAAAAAAAAAAAAATTTATTATTATTATTATTTTTGTTTATTGCAATAAAGAAGAAGAAGAAAAGTCTTGTACGAGAGATAGAGAGAGAGAGAGGAGTGACTGGTTGGTGAACTATTTTTTGTTTATTTTAAGGAAGATAAGAAGACAAGAAGATTAGATTGAGATTGCTAGACAGAGACATGGCCCCAAGCAGCCAAAAATGTCTTTATAAGCAAATGTAAAAATGGGCTCCTGCATAACTCATCGTTTTCTCACTTTCTCCTCGATCTGCCTCCATCTCTTCCACTGACCCACTGTCACCGCAGTCCCCCCTGATATCAAGAGGTAATCAATCGGCACCTTGATATTTTGCTTGATTTCTAGTGAGCTTTTATTCTTATTTTGTTCGGATCTTATATTGTATTTGGTTGCTTAGAAAAATGAGGAAGATAAATGAATATTTTGGATCTTATGTTTGATTTTATAGTTTTTAGTTTGTTGAAAGCTAAAATCATTAGGAAAATTACAGTTTACCCCCTCAAAGTTAACAGAGTTTTTTAATTCGAACACCAAAGTTTCAATTTTTGTAATCCACCCTCCAAAGTTTCAAATTTTTGCAATTTGACCAATTATATCCAAAACTTTCCATATTGCCCATAATTTTTATTTTTTTATTTTTTATAAAAAATTAAAAATAAAATTTGGGGTGGTAGCCATCTGGCCATTTTTGCAACTCCAAATTTATTTATTTTTCATAAATAATAATAATAATAAATAAAAAAAAAATTTAGGGGCAATATGAGAATTTTAGGATAATATTGGTTGAATTGAAAAAAATTGGAACTTTGTGGGGGTTGAATTGCAAAAATTGAAATTTTGATGTTCGAATTGAAAAACGCTGTCAACTTTGGGGGGGTAAACTGTAATTTTCCCAAAATCATTTATAAGCAAAGCCAACAAATAAATAAATAAATAAAAAATAAAGGGAAATATTATATTTACTCCTAAACGCTAAATTTTAAATGTTATTTTTACTCCTCATAGGGCTATAGGGCTATAAGCGAGCGGAGGTACTCTTAAAAATGCTCGGACTCAACTCGAATTAATTCAACTAAGTATCGGTTCGTTTATTAAATAAACAAAGCTCGAACATAATTTTAAGAATATGCCGAAACTCGGCTAGCCTTGGAGTAAGCTCATGAGCAAAGCTTCACCGTACCTTAATTACTTCTAGGTTTGTGCATTTCGTGTGCTGTAAAAGCGTAAAAATGCTCATATATATTTTGGGAGGTCCGTAGTACCAAAACAAAACAAGACTAAGTTAATTAATGGCTAATCATAGCTGAGAGATATCATCCTCAGACATTGCATCTACTTTTTTCGTTTGTTACACTTTTCGTTATTTTCTTTGTTAATTCTTAGGTTCTTTCTATATTGTTAACTGAAAAGGAAGAAGATTTGTTGCTTTGAGGGGACTTTGGTTGGATGCTTGTATTGGCTTGTTTTAGGTTAAGATTTGCTTAGGATTTGAGGAAAAAAAAAAATTGTTTCTTGATTTGTTCAACAAGCTCAAACAGGCCGAGCTCGGCTTTGCTCGATTACATCCCTAAACCCTTAAAAGAGCTTCATTTCAATGTACACGGTTTGTAAATTTGAATTTTAAATCTTTTTTAAGTTTTTTGCAAGTTTCAATTAACTACTATGAGTTTTTCAATCAATTTAGTAACGCTCGTTAATGTTGATGTAGCATTTTTGCCACATACTTATAAAAAATTAAATAAATAAATAAATTTAAAAAGAAAACAAATATTTTATTAAAAAATTAATTCTAAAAAAAAAAAAAAAAAAGAACATCATCCCTGCACCTCGCAAGGGAGGAAGGGGACGACCACCCCAATTGCTAAGCTCCCTCTGTTTTGGGTGACTGCGCGTTGCCACAACTAGCAGTGGGGTGACAAAATTGTTAATGTGTATTAACGAGCGTTACTAAATTAGACGAAAATACAGCGAAGGAGTTAAAATATATTTGTGAAAAAAAATAAGGATTTTAATTTGGGATTTAGAAACGATGAACTAAATTAATTCTTTTTTATTTTATTTTAATTTTATTATATAACTCTTTGCGTTCTTTAGCAGTTCTTTGGCTGTGAATTTTTTAAGCTTGTGGCATCTCACATAACAAATGGCAGGCATGGAAATTGTTGGAGCGGCGGTAGTAGCAACTGGCAAGTTTCTCTGTGGCTCTATCTATTCTAAGATCAAGGACATTATCAAATTCCAATCAAACCTTGACATTTTGGAAAGGGAGATGAAAGGCCTCTTGGCTGTCAAAGATGAAGTGAAAAATGAAACAGAATTAGCTGAGAAAGAAGGGAAAGTACTGAGAACCCAAGTTATAGAGTGGCTTAAGGAGGTTGAAGAGCTTCAGCTTCAAGTCAATCAGATTCAAGAAAAAAAGCTTTCTCGACAATCCTTGAATTGCAGAAAACGGTATGGAATAAATAGGGAAGTGGTAGAAAAGCTCAAAGAGATAAAAAGACTCCTAGAAGCTGGGAGTTCACATTGTGGTGCTGTGGCAGTCAATCATTCAATGCCCAGCGCAGTGGAGCACATTCCTGGACCAACAATTCAAGATCAAACAACACCATCAAAGACTTTAGCCGAAATTATGACTTTATTGTCTGATAACGAAGTCCGAAGGATCGGTATTTGGGGTATGGGAGGAGTAGGCAAGACTACTCTGGTAAGAAACTTGAACAATAAGCTTAAGAGCATTTCCTCAATGCAGCCTTTTGGCATCATCATATGGGTTACTATTTCCCTGAATTTGGACATGAGAAAAGTCCAGGAACAAATAGCTGAAAGATTGAATTTGGAAAGAAAAATGGGAGAAAGTATGGAGAAGTTGGCTAGTCGACTTTATCGAAGACTTCAGAAGGAGGAAAAATTTATGCTCATTCTAGATGATGTGTGGGAGAAAATTGATTTGGACAATTTGGGTGTCCCACAGCCTGAAGATCATAAGGGTTCTACGATCATATTGACAACTCGATTTTTTGATGTTCGTAGGCACATGATGACCGATGTTCAAGTTAAAGTGGCTGTTTTAAATGATGAAGAATCTTGGCAATTATTTAGTAGAAATGCAGGGAATTTGACTAATTTGGAACACATTAGACCATTTGCAAAAGCAATCGTTAGAGAATGTTGCGGATTGCCTTTGGCCCTCGTCACCATGGGAGCTGCTATGAGAGAAAAGACAAAGGTCGAACTATGGAAACATGCCTTAAATGAATTGCGAAGACCAGTGTCTTGTCCACCAAACATCGCGGATAAGATTTATAAGCCATTGAAGTGGAGTTATGACTCATTAGGAGGTAAAAATATAAAATATTGTTTCTTGTATTGCTCTTTGTTTCCAGAGGACTTCTCAATTGCAATAAGTGAACTCGCACGGTGCTGGCTGGCTGAAGGTTTGCTAGATGAGCAAGAAAACTATGAGGATTCATTCAATTGTGTAATTCATTTAATTGAAAATCTGAAGGATTCTTGTTTGTTGGAAGATGGTGCCCATGAGGATACGGTAAAAATGCATGACGTTGTTCGTGATGTTGCTATATGGATTGCTTCGTCGTCTGAGGATGGATGTAAATCCCTTGTTCGTTCTGGGATTGGCTTGAGCGAGATGTCAGTTGTCAAGTTATCATATTCTCCCAAAAGAGTTTCGTTCATGAATAACAAGCTAATAAGTCTGCCAGATTTTGTGGTACAATGTTCAGAGGTCTCCACTTTGCTACTACAAGGTAATCGTCCCCTCAACAGAGTTCCTGAGAGATTCTTGCAAGGATTTGAAGCACTCAGGGTCTTAAATATGAGCGAAACCCGCATCCAGTCAATGCCTTTGTCTCTACTTCAACTTGGTGAACTTCGTGCTCTTCTTTTAGGGGGTTGCTCCTGTCTTGAAGGGTTACCCCCACTGGGAGGGCTTAGTAAACTTCAGGTGCTTGACCTCTCTCTCACTTGTATCAGAGAATTGCCAAAAGGGATGGAAAATTTGAGCAACTTGATGCATCTAAGCCTATCCCGCACTCGCAACCTAAAAACCATTCAAGCTGGAATTATATCTCGATTGTCTTATTTAGAAGTTTTGGATATGACACGTAGTGGTTACTGTTTCAGTGTGAAGAGAGATGTACAAGAAGAAATGGCATGTTTTGAAGAGCTAAAATGCCTCAAGCGATTACTTGTCCTCTACATCAGATTGGAGAGAATCCCATATTTCAGCGATGAAGATCTTTCCTGGATGGATAGATTAAGACAATTCAATTTTTCTGTTGGCCCAACGGAGAATTACTTAGAAAGTGGACATGAAAAAGAGATGGTGTGGTCTCTCAGTAGTCTTGATCTTACCTCAGAAGAACGTATTGGGCCATTGTTGAGTAATGCAAGTTCTCTCAACTTTCATAAATGTTTGGGACTGGGCAATATGCTAGAAGACTTGGTCATTAACAGTGTTGGCTGCTTTGCTGGTTTAAAATCTCTTACCATTTGGAACTGTGACAGCAGTGTATTGGCAAGAGCACGTGCCAAGTGTGATCTACTACCAAACCTGGAGAAACTTTGTCTTCGACAACTGAAAAATGGAGAAAGCATTTCACTACTGTTTGATGATCTTAGGCTGGGATTTCAACATCTAAAATTATTAGAAGTGGAGTGGTGTTCCAAAATGGAATATCTTTTTTACTGTGGTACGTGTGACGACTTCTTTCAGAGCCTGTCAAACCTAGAAGTAATCAAGGTGCGGCACTGTGACAGTTTAGGTCAGCTCTTTAGGCATCATTCCGAGCAAAATATTGCTCCACATCTTGTTGTTCCAAGCCTACGGATATTGGAATTGGAGAGCCTTCCCCAATTAAGTACTCTTTCCGGAAACGAAGAGACATGGCCACTTCTAGAGCAAGTTCATGTGTTCAATTGCGATGGTGTTTGGAAGCTGCCTCTTACCGATCAAAATGCAGAAAACATAAAAGAAATAAAAGGAGACTCAAGTTGGTGGAACGCATTGAAGTGGCATACTGAGACAACCAAATCGAGTCTGCAGCCTTACTTTCATCCAATTCAAGACAGAAATCAAAACATTTTCGAACCTTGGCGCTCTCCAAGGGAAAGTGAGAGTGATTGAGGTGTTCAATTTTTATTTTATTTTTTTTGCCTTTAAGTGTGTCTATGCATTTATTGTTTGGGTTGTTTGTGAGAATTGTATGTTGTATTTGTAAGCGTTTCTATTTACACTAATTTGTGTTCAAGTGGTTATTGTATAAAGCTTATGCTTGAGCAACAGGTTGATGAAGAAGCTTTGCAGAATAAAGATAAGAGGTTTCAGACATCTTGATGAGTGGAGTCCGAACACCAGAGTGCCAATAAATTCCTCACCTGGAATTGTTTGTTGGTGTCTGGCAATTCTACCTTGGAATGCTAAATTTATATTAATCACATTTGGGATTGACAGTCCATCTCATCTAGGCATTTAAAATAAGTCATATTTTAAAATTTAATGAGAAAGCTACCCTCAAGAAAATTTAATGAGGTAATTTCTTTATTAAATTCTGAGATATGTCTTATTTTAAATGTTTAGATAAGATAGACGATTGGAATTTATGAATTTGAAAATTTCAAATTTAAATAAAATTATATGGATTTCAATCCTCATAGTTGCTGGTCAATAATTGTTTAGGTATTGACCCAATTTTTAATCTGGGTTCTGCGGCTTGTTCAAAAGCGTAAGTTATTTATTCTGGGACATTGATGTTTGTGCTGCAAGGTACAGATCTTCAAAAGAATGGCATATCGGCATGCCAGCTCTGTGCATATCACTTCTGCAAATGCAAATTATAAGATTCAAAACTCGTGGTTTGTTTTCATTTGTTCCAATCATTTTTGTGTATTAAGTATAAGAATTAGGAGGACTCTCTTTGAGAGGCGCGATTGAAATTAACAAGGTTGTTGTTGGTAGCCGCAAATGCGTCAAGAGTAATTGTAACGTGGGATTCATGATTTAATGTCGGCCCACCTAATTTCATATGTTAGGTTTCAACTAAATTTTTAGTAGTGAAAATAATTTTGCAATGACTAATTTAATGTCATTGGATTTGGGGGAAACAAGAAAAGAAAGTGGTTTCAACAAAGGTTTATTAATGATAATTGCAAAATATATATTGGAACTTCAACTTGGTGGTCAGATACTGTCTACGGAGTTAGACTTGTGAGTTGATACATGGAGAGACCAATAGAGACTCATTGGTTAGCTGCAAAAAGGATCCTAAGGTACATCAAACACCCTTTGAATCTTGGTTTATTCTATGCTTATGGTGATGAAGCAAAATTAGTTGGTTATTCAGATAATGATTGTAGATGTGACCAAGATGAGATGAAAAGTACTACTGGCTATGTGTTCTCTCTCTTAATTTTACAGCATTTTCTTAGACATCCAAAAAACAAGGAATTGTAGCCTTGTCTACCTGTGAGGCGGAGTATATGGGGGCTTCGTCTACTATTCGAAAAGCTATTTGGCTACGGAATCTCTTGAAGGAACTGGAACATCCACAAGAAAAAACCGATTGTGACTTATGTGGATAACCAATCAACTATAAAGGTAACAAAGAATTCAATGCAACATGAGAGGAGTAAACATATTGCCACGGTTTGACTTTTTTAGATATCATGTGAATCAGTGCCAGTATTGCCACACCACTGAACAAATAGCAAATATATTTACTAAGCCATTATCAGGTGCAATTTTCATGAGGCTAAGAGACAAGCTTGGCATGAGGATGATTTTGATTTGAGGGGGGATGTTGGAAACTCAACAAATCAAGCGTAAGAAGGTTTAGTTTTCTTAAGTGTAGAAGTCATAAAGTTCCTTTAGTTTTCTCAACTGATGTGTCTTTTCAGTTTTTCAACAGAAGCATCAACTTAGATGAGTTTTTGTTGTCTCTGTATGCCTATATTTATTAGGCTTTGTAAGGTGTTTTTTCGTAAGTGAAATATGAAAGAAGAATTCCTCTACTCTCCTCTAGTCTCATTCTTTATTCTTTGTCTTTAGTAATAAAAGAGAGAGAGAAATAGAAATTAAGGAGTGACTAGTTGGTGAACTATTTTTTGTTTGTCTTTAGGAAGACAAGAAGATTAGATTGAGAATGCGAGACAGAGATATGGCCCCAAACAACAAAAAATAACTTTATAAGCAAATGTAAAAATGGGCTCATCGCCGCAGTTCCCCCTCATATCAAGAGGTACTTGATCGGCACCTTGATATTTTGCTTGATTTCTAGTGAGCTTTTGTTCGGATCTGATATTGTATTTGGTTGCTTAGAAAAAAGGAGGAAGAGAAAAGTTTTTTTTTGTAAAATTTGTTAGTAAACCTAGCATTTTTCTTGATGTTTATAGTTTTTAGTTTGATGAAAGCTAAAATCATTTATAAGCAAAGCCAAAAAATAAAAATAAAATAAAATAAAGGGAAATATTATATTTACTTCTTATAGGGCTTATAGGGCTGTAAGCGAGCAGAGATACTCATGAAAATGCTCAGACTCAACTCGAGTTAATTCGAGTTAGGATCAGTTTGTTTATTAAATAAACAAAGCTTGAACATATTTTTAAGAACATGCCATACCATATATTTATTTTTTCTAGTCAGTATATATAATAGACATTTTTTTAGAGTTTAAATATATTATACGTACACGTTATATATATAACTTTCTGCTGGATTACTGATCCAACGGTTGTTAAGGAAAGCTATTGAAATGTAGGGTTGAGATTTTTTTATGATTGTTGCTAACGGAGCAAAACCAACTAACCAAGCATTAAAACTCAACAAATAACTCCAAGAAAAGCTTCTAGAGAAAGCTTGAGAATCGGATGAGCATGTTTTCTCTCTCCCACATTCCTTTTTACTATTGTTAACTGAAAAGGAAGAAGATTTTTTGCTTTGAGGGGACTTTGGTTGGATGCTTGTATTGGCTTGTTTTAGGCTAAGATTTGCTTAGGATTTGAGAAAAAAAAAAAAAAATTGTTTGTTGACTTGTTCAACAGGGTCAAAATTGCTTAAAAAAATTAAACTTGTTTTGCATTTCTCTGCCGAGTTCGAGCCGAGCTCGAACCCATACAAAAACTATTGAGCCAAGCTCGAGTAGGAAGACTCAAGCTCAAGCCAAGCTCAAAGGGGCCAAGCTTGACTCAGCTCGATTACATCCCTAATCCCTCAAGAGCTTCATTTCAATGTACTTAGTTTGTAAATTCGAATTTTTAAGTTTTTTGCAAGTTTCAATTAACTACTATGAGTTTCTCATTCAATTTAGTAACGCTCGTTAATGTTGATGTAGCGTTTTGGCCACATACTTTTTTTAAAAAATAATATTTTATTTTATTAAAAAAGTTAAATCTAAAAAATAAAAAATAAAAATGCCCCCCTCCACCTCGCATGGGAGGAGATGACCATCCCAATCGCTTGCTCCCACTGTTTGGGGTGGCTTGCGCGGGCCAACCCCTATGCTTGGGGTGACTGCATGTTGCCACAACTAGAAGTGAGGTGGCAAAAATGTTGACATGGAATAACGAGCATTACTAAATTGGACAAAAACACAAGGAAGTGGTTAAATTATATTTGCGAAAAAAAAAAAAAAAAAAGGATTTTAATTTGGGATTTAGAAACGAGGGACTAAATTGAAATGGTGCATTTACTCATAGAAGCTGGGAGTTCACATTGTGGTGCTGTGGCTGTCAATCATTCAATGCCCAGAGCAGTGGAGCACATTCCTGGACCAACAACTCAAGATCAAACAACATCATCAAAGACTTTAGCCAAAATTATGACTTTATTGTCCGATGATTTGGACGATTTGGGTGTCCCACAGCCTGAAGATCATAAGGGTTCTACCATCATATTGACAACTCAATTTTTGGATGCTTGAAGGCACATGATGACTGATGTTCAAGTTAAAGTGGCTCTTTTAAATGATGAAGAATCTTGGCAATTGTTTAGTAGAAATGCAGGGAATTTGACTAATTTGGAACACATTAGACCATTTGCAAAAGCAATTGCTAGAGAATGTTGCGGATTGCCTTTGGCCCTTGTCACTATAGGAGCTGCTATGAGAGAAAAGACAAAGGTCGAACTGTGGAAATATGCCTTAAATGAATTACGAAGATATTGCAGATAAGATCTATAAGTCATTGAAGTGGAGTTATGACTTGTTAGAAGGTAAAAATAGAAAATATTGTTTCTTGTATTGCTCTTTGTTTTCAGAGGACTTCTCAATTGCGATAAGTGAACTCGCACGGTGCTGGTTAGCTGAAGGTTTGCTGGATGAGCAAGAAAACTATGGGGATTCATTCAATTGTGTAATTCATTTAATTAAAAATTTGAAGGATTCTTGTTTGTTGCAAGATGGTGCTTGTGAAGACACTGTAAAAATGCATGACGTTGTTCATGATGTTGCTATATGGATTGCTTCGTCATCTGAGGATGGATGTAAAACCCTTGTTCATTATGGGATTAGCTTCAGTGAGATTTCAGTTGTCAAGTTATTATATTCTCTTAAAAGAGTTTCGTTTATAAATAACAAGATAATAAGGCTGCCAGATTGTGTGGTACAATGTTCAGAGGCCTCCACTTTGCTACTACAAGGTAATCGTCCCCTCAATAGAGTTCCTGAGAAATTTTTGCAAGGATTTGAAGCACTCAGGGTCCTGAATATGAGTGAAATCTGCATCCGCTCATTGCCTTTTTCTCTACTTCGATTTGGTCAACTTTGTGCTCTTCTTTTAGGGGGTTGCTCCTATCTTGAATAGTTACCCCCACAGGGAGGACTTAGTAGACTTTATGTGCTTGACCTTTCTCTCACTCATATTAGAGAATTGGTGTGCCATTCTGTCAACCAAATCTAGCCTACAACCTTACTTTCATCCAATTCAAGATAGTTTCGAACCTGGGTTCTTTTATCCAAATCAGAGTTCTATGTGATTGAGGTACTGTTCAATATTGTTTTTTTTGGGGGGGCTCTAAGTGTCTATAATTATTTATTGTTTGGGTTGTTTTGTGAGAATTGTTGTATATGTAAGCGTTTCTATTTGTGTTCAAGTGCTTATTTTATAAAGTGTATGCTTGAGCAACAGGTTGATGAAGAAGCTTTGCAGAATAAAGATAAGAGGCTTCAGACATCTTGATGAGTGGAGTCCGAACACCAGAAGCCAATAAATTCCTCACCTGGAATTGTTTGTTGGTCTTGGCAATTCCCCTGGAATGTTAAATATATATTAATCACATTGGATTAAAATCCTCTAAAATTCCTTTTAAATTTGAGATTCTCAAATTTATAAATATCAGCCGTTCATCTCATCTAAGCGTCTAAAATAAGCTATGTTTCAGCATTTAATGAAGATGAAACATGGCTTATTAAATTCCTTGAGGGTAACTTCCTCATTAAATGACTTATTTTAAATGTTTAGATAAAATGAACGACTGAGATTTATGAATTTAAAAATCTTAAATTTAAAGAAAATTCTAAAGGGTTGTTTAGGTATCGACCCATTTTTTAATCTGGGTTCTGCGGCTTGTTCAAAGGCATCAGCTATTTATTCTGGGCCATTGATGTTTGCGTTGCAAGGTACAGATCTTCAGAAGAAAGGAAATGCTAAACATCCCAAATTTTTTTCTTAAAAATTGTTTCTCAAATGATGTGTCATCATCCTATGAGTTGATAACACATTTTCCAAAATAATAAATCTTTGTGACACATCATTTGAGAACTAACTTTTAAAAAAAAAATTTAAAATATGTAGTACTCTTCTCAAAAGAATGGCATATTGGCATGCCAGCTCTGTATATATCTATTCTGTCATCTCTTCTGCAAATGCAAATTATAACAATAATAAAGCCAAATTATAAGATTCAAAACTCTTGGTTTGTTTTTTCATTTGTTCCAATAATATCTGTGTATTAAAAGAATTAAGAGGACTCTCTCTTTGAGGCGTGATTGAAATTAATAAGGTTGTTGGTTGCTGCAAATGCGTGAAGAGTACTTGTAACGTGGGTTGCATGATTTAATGTCGGCCCACCCAACTTAACATGTTAGTTCTGGCACCCGGGTGGGGACCATCGTTTTCTTTTTTTTAAAAAAAAAAAAAAAATTATTGCGTACTTTTAGAAAATTCTCATAAATTTTAAAAACTCTTAATTTCACCTCTTAAACTTTTAATTTAATACAATGTATTCTATTTGTTAATTTTTAAACGTTAAAAGTAATAAAATGACCTTTATACCCTTAATATTTTTTTAATAAAATTCTAAATTTATCCTTAATTTCAAATTAAAAATTTTAAAAAAAATTGAAGAGTAATTTAATCTTTTTAGTCATTTCTGTTAGGGGTTAACGGCTGAGTAAGGGAGTCAATTGTATCAAATTAAAAGTTCATGAGGTTAAATTGAAAGTTTTTGAAATTTATGGGAGTCGTCTCAAAATATGTGATAATTCAGAGTCTAACGTAATTTTTTTTTTTTTGGAATTTATATTTTTCGAGATTTATTATGTTATATTAGAATTGAGAAATTTCTTTGATAAAAATTAATGCTGCATTAAAATTCAGGAAAGATTTATTATGTCTCGCTCCTCCTTGGGTTAAACAAGAAAAGAAAAGAATATCAATTTTTGTCTTCAAGTGATAGTTCAATCGGCTATAAACCACGCCTCATAAAACGGAAGTTAAATGTCTAAACATGTAAAAAAAAAAAAAAAAAAAAAAGAAAGTGGTTTCAACAAAGGCTTATTATTAATGATTATTGCAAAATAGGAAGCAAAACTTAGTGGGCCGGAAACTTTCAAATACTTCATCACTCGAGGTTGAAGATAATTAGCTAATCACATTCTAAAGGATTCTTTACCATTCTTTATTCACGACAAAATACTAGAGTAATCTTTCATGACCACTATGTCTATAATATATAGCATTCTTCAGTGGGGTTTTAATGGATATTTTAATGAGAATTAATATTTTTATTTTTATTTTTGCTGGAATAGGCCAGAGGGTCAAAATACATTTGTTTTTAATTACCTATTTGTATTTTGTTTTGATTAAGGTAGACGACAACAATGGATTTTTGTTGGTTTTTTAATGATCGGTGAAAAGACTAAAAATTTGAAAAATTTTAGAGCCACGGAGCAAATCAAGCTCCTCAACTTAATCCTCAGCCGTACTCCTCTTCTTGCTGCTCAAAACTCCAAAAGGAAACACCAATAAATCGGAGCCCAAAATAGTAACTCAACAGAAGAAGAAGAAGAAGAAAAAGGTTACCCTTTTTGCCACAGAGAAAATGGGTGCTTCTCAGTCAGTCAAGGAGAAATCCATCCATGATTTCACTGTCAAGGTAATGATTTTGTCTTCAATCCAATCTCAAAAACCCCATCACATCGCCTTCCTTTTTGAACTTTTTGCAACTGGGATCTTTTTTGGATGGAAAATTTTGCAGGACGCGAAGGGTAAGGACGTGGAACTCAGCATTTATAAAGGGAAGGTCCTTCTTGTGGTCAACGTTGCTTCCAAATGGTTCTTCACCTTTCCTTAATTTGCTTCTTTGGGATTTTGTTTTTTTTTTATGATTTGGGTCTGAATTCAGTTAACTAATTTTATATGGGTTGGTTGATTTTGAATGAACAGTGGATTTACAGATACGAACTACACCCAGTTGACTGAGCTTTACAACAAATACAAGGACAAAGGTTTGTGTTCATTATATTAATTTTTTTTATCTGATATCTATATATGCCTACGAATGTATGTAAATAGCTTTGTGATCCACCCGTAATCGATTTTGCTGATTTTTCCTATTTTTATGAGAAATTATGAGAATCCCATGAAGTATTCTGCTTTAGTTTCGTTTTTTGTCAAAGATCCATGTCAGATTTTGCTTGTTAATTAATAGCAACATCAAAATATTGCTGTAAAAATGCCTTAATTTTATTTTTTGGCATTGCTAAGGGAAACTATTGTGTTATCACATCACAACTCTCATACATAGTTTTTGTTATGGCTTGTTAAGGTGATCGGATTCATGCATTAGACCACCTGTAGATCGTTTTTATTAGTTTATATTGACTTTGTTTGCTGTTGATTGTCTTGGGTGATTGCAGGTTTGGAGATCTTGGCATTTCCATGCAATCAGTTTTTAAAACAAGAGCCTGGGACAAGCGAGGACGCCCAACAATTTGCATGCACAAGATACAAAGCTGAATATCCAATATTTCAAAAGGTAATTGGATATATATATATATCATGTGCGTTTCTGAATAGATATCAGTATCGCACATGTGCGAGCACACAAATACACACTGGCTGCTTTAGGTGTGGATTGCAAATTGAAGTATAATTATAGCTTTTTGGTGTCACATTTCAGAAAAATATGTTCTCTGTAAGAAAGCAATTTTTTGGAACTTCCAAAAAAAACTGAGCTAGAAGCTAATTCTCTTCTTTGTCAAATGTTGCAAGATGAATTTAAAAGTTCATGTGAATTTATCAAGGTTTTAGCTTTACTCTGTAATTCTTGAAAGAGAGTGAGTTTAATTAAGAACTGAAAGAGAGAGCTTGAGTGATAATTAATTAATTATTACTTGGGCAGTAAAATGGAAACTTCCTTTCCCAATCAATACAGAGAATTGGTAAAATTATTTGTATCAAGCATAAATGAGATTGTATGCCTATATCCACTTCTTTATGGTTTAGAGCCCTTGAAAATGTCCTTTTTTTAAGGTTGATCTTTTAGAGTTAAGAAAGAGAGAAGCGGTTGCTAGACCACTTTCTGCCTCCTTATACGCACTACCCAGCAATTGGAATGTTGAGATTAGGTTCCATAGTTGCAGTAGTTGCTTTTGCATGCTAGAAGCTTTCCCGAGTCAGTTTTCTCTGCAAGTTCTGTTTTGGAGGAGGCACATGTTACCTCAAAGAGTTCTTTTGTGACAGCATGATTGTTACATATGTCGATTGGTATCCGTTGCTTGAGATGGATGGCATCACTCATTTGTTTTGATTTATGCCAAAGGGACATTTTTTTTGGGAGAAAGATTTGTGCCAAAGATTTGTCAAAATATTTGACAAATCCCAAACATAGAATTGTAGACTAATCCCTAACAACTTCTGAACTTCCCACATCAAGGAATGAACTTATATTCTTAGCAAGCAGCTCTTTCCTCATTCTCACATCTATATTTGGTTTGTACCAGATTATGTTCCATATCTAGAGTAATGCCCCAGATAGGAATCATTCAAATCTCAACAGTTCCTAAATCTGTGCACTAAAAGCATATAGCTGTCCCTCCCATTCTGAATTCAGATGATACCGAAACCAGCTCAATTCTTCCATTTTGTGTAATTACCTTTGGCCTTGAGCACTGATAAGTAGGAGGAGGCCCAGTAATGGTTGGGCCAGCTTAATGCCCTGACTTCAGGGGTAAAACCTACATCCTGTGCTGATGAGGTGGGGGGCTGTATCTCCACTTTGTATCAAAATGAAAATCGGCACACCTTGCCAGCCTTGAAGCTTTCAACCAATGGAACAGTTTTATCTGATTATTTTTTCAGAAACCCTTCTGTTTTTTCATTTTGGTTCTTTTCAAAGTGATCAGGTGATGTACTTGAAGACAAATGTTGGTTACCTGCCTGGCAGCTACATGGCTCACCATATTGTGATGTTGGGTCCATACATGACAGGGTGGATTGCCTTGTCTTCTATTGGTGTAATCATTTTGTTACACGTTGCTCTTCATTCGGTTAGCATTGATTATGAAAGACTGTGCCCGGGGGATAAGTTTTCTGAAGTCTTTCCAACCATAATATGATTATTACTGTCTGCTGCCATAACTAATGGTTTACACAAATTGGAAGAATTGAGCTGGTTTCGGTATCATCTGAATTCAGAATGGGAAGTACAGCTATATGCTTTTAGTGCACAGATTTAGGAACTGTTGAGATTTGAATGATTCCTATCTGGCGCATTACTCTATAGATATGGAACATAATCTGGTACAAACCAAATATAGATGTGAGAATGAGAAAAGAGCTGCTTGCTAAGAATATAAGTTCATTCCTTCATGTTGGAAGTTCAGAAGTTGTTAGGGATTAGTCTACAATTCTATGTTTGGGATTTGTCAAATATTTTGAAATATATCGGATTAATTTGGATTTCTTTTATTTGGTGAAGCATTGGAGATGATTTTGGGAATCTTGGGAATGTATTACATACGTCGAGGTTTCTGAGAAGTTGACAATCAAGCTTTATTGGGCATTGGAAGCAACCACTAAACAGAATAGAAGTCATGAAGCTACTTAACAAATTCTCTTCCTTGCTCGGTTACTTTTAACAATTTTTCTTTCCATTCTCGTTCCTAATTCCAGAGGGTAAAAGACTAGATGCCAAGTTCAGTTTTTTGGGTCCAAAGCAAATTAATGACACTGGACTGTACGATCAGACTCTTAAAGCCAGATTCAGAGACTAATGCAATGGTTCCAAAAATGGTTTTTCTGCTTCATGGAGAGAGTAGTAGAAGTTGGCATGACATGAGAACTACATGTTTTACCTTTCATTTATGAAATTGCTTATATTCATCCTTTATGATTGTACCATCCATGATGGCTGTTCACCCATGCTTATTGCTTGCCAAGTGAGATAGCTGCAATCTGTGATGTACCTTGAATTCACTTGTTAACAATAGATCTCTACTCTATTTTCTATATAGATTCGTTGCAATGGACCAGATACAGCGCCTCTCTACAAGTTCTTAAAAGCACGTAAAACTGGATTTATGGGCTCTAGGATAA
The DNA here is from genome assembly GCF_965113065.1 of Corylus avellana. Lineage (NCBI taxonomy): Eukaryota > Viridiplantae > Streptophyta > Magnoliopsida > Fagales > Betulaceae > Corylus > Corylus avellana. The sequence goes on along the minus strand of NC_142490.1, from coordinate 11,447,427 downwards.
AGTGGAATTTCACCAAGTTCCTGGTGGATAAGGAAGGGAATGTCATCGAACGCTATGGCACAACCACTGCTCCTCTGTCCATTGAGGTACTCTCTCTCTCTCTCTCTCTCTCTCTCAAGTATGCTCATTCTCTACCAATTCATTGTTATGTTTGACACAGGCTGACATCAAAAAAGCATTGGGAATTGCTTGAAACTTTCAGAAGTCTGTTGTGATCGTATGAAGATGTTTAATTATAGACACCAATAAAATGGTGTATGTATATTGGCGCCACTATTCTCTGCTGTTGATTATTGTTAAATATTTTTTTGTCTTGATATCTGTATTTTCTTTTTGACGCGTTATTTCCTCTATGTCAAGTGTTTATTGTAATTGCCAAGTGCTAAGTTTTTGTATGGCTTAAATAGCATTTTAATAGAAGTGCGAATCATTATGTATGGTTTTTTGTTTTTTTGTTTTTTGGCAAGATGAGATTTCCATTGCATCAAAGGATAAATACAAAAAGTAGCAAAAGTAAGGCTTCCTACAATCATTCCTGCCTAACCAGTCCAATGCATGTGGATACATTAGGACATTGGAAATAGGCCAAAATCCAATCCAAAGGAATCTTAGTGTGCATGAAGATAAGGGCTACCACAATAGGTGGTTTCACAGCCAATGGTGGGAAGATGAACCCTGCGGTTGAGCCAAAGGAGGTGAGATTTGTGGTGGCAAGTAAGTGGAACTTTGACATGGAGGAGCAAGGGCGTGTGGGGGAGGGGGAGGGGGAGGGGGAGGCTTGTGTGTGGTAGGTGCATGGAGAAGAAAAAAAAAACAAGGTGGGGATGGGCGGACGGGTTAGGTGAGGGGCATAGAGATCGAGTCCCAAGGCCTTTGTCATGCGTAGAAAGCACACGCGCGAGGGAGGGGATGGCGGGAGTAAGGCTGGGAGCGGAGGAGAGGTTGGGGTTGGTGTCGGTGGCAGTGGCAGTGGCAGTGGCAGTGGACTGAGAGTGGTGGGCTCAATGACAATGAAAAAAGAGAGAAGGGAAGAAGGGAAGAAGGAAAAAAGAAAAGAAAATGAAAGAAAGAAATAGAAGAGGGGTAGAGTAGGGAAGTAAGGGGAGGGAGGAGGAGAATCTCCTCCTTTTTGAAACTCTCATGGAGGAAAGATGAAGGGCTCTCGAGTCTCGAAGGGGGAGGGAAGTCTCTCAGGAGGAGGAGACCAAATCTGTTGGTGGAAGAGAATGGTTGTTTGGTCAATAATTATGTATGTTTTTTTTTAAAAAAAAAAATTTTTAATTTTTTTTTTTTTTTTAAACAAATGAGTAATTGAGATAAAATTACATTGACATTAAATAAAGTACATGAGGAGGGGGTGGGAGCTAACAAACATCCCCAATTTAGTTAATACAGTGCTCGAAAAAGAACTTTAAAAACATAGAAATAGGTCAACGAATTTGCCCAATTTAATAAGTTATTGGCCCGAAGGTCAAGAAAGGAGTCATTAACAATTTCTTAAGTTGTCCAATGAATGAGTTGCTTGGAGAGTCACTTGCAGTGACAGTAAAAGAACTTGAATGTAATAACAGAAAAGATTGTATTAAGATCAAAAAATGAATTGTTTGGAGAGTTACTTGCAGCGATAACAACAAAAGAACTTGAATGCTACAACAGAAAAGATTGCATTGAGATCAATTGAACCAGAGCGTCGAAGAGAAATACCACTCTAACGTCTGGCGAGAGAAGTGCCCCGATGATTATATGCTAATGGCATCAAATCTATATATATATATATATATATATATATATATATATATATATATATTCCCACTTCCATTTTTTGTACTCATGTACGTACGTATAATGTTGCCAACGCCTCTCATCTGGGTATCATATGAATTATTCTCTGATCCCTAATCATCATCACACCACGTGTACGGCATGCAGCCTTCTATGATGACGAGATCACAATCTCTCATCTGATCCTTAATTGTTATTTAAGTTACCGTCAATCTCACGGTAATTGTACTCACCAATAGGAAACGGTTCGGCACGTGGGCAGGCCGGCCCCTGAAATAGAATCTCTCATACGTAGTGGTCCATGGAGAGAGAGAGAGAGAGAGAGAGCCGGAGCACACGTTCCTCTCTGCAAAACCAAGTAACTTGAAAAGGGGTGCCTCAGACTGGGGTCAACATGTCTCAGCCTTATAGCACCGAGGGGTCAACCATCGGTGTTGGGTGAAAGACGGATGAGGACCGGTGGGGCCATGAAGTTGCATGGAAATGACATTGAACTGGTTTGTCACTGCCGGCAATCATAAGTGGCCGGCCGGCGTGTCGGATTGACGTGGACAAACTTACCACGACATTATGCACGTGATAATGGAGTTTTGTGAGGGTACAATTGCCCCAATCCATAAGCCCAACTAGATTGATTGTAGCAACACCTCAATACGGTCAACATGAATGAGCCAGCTAATCTGATGGAACATCCAGGTTGGGGTTTTTGGCTAGTTTAGATGATGGTCCTCATTCACTTCTAACCCATCATTTCTCTTCTTTTATAAATGATAGCTTCCCATCAATGAAACACCCAAGTTTTGTGATAATATTATTAATTAATATCCTACTATTTAATCCACTTTGACATCTACTATCCACGTCACATTAAAATTAATGTTGTTACAACCTCACGAGAACCATAGTATTAAAAATTTATACCTTTTATGAACTACCCTTTTTGTAATCTAATATAATTAGTTGTTTACCTCAAAATAATAATAATAATAATAATAATAATAATAATTGATGATTTATGTGATGATTTAAAAGCCAGTAATAATAAGCTCATGATCATGTGAAAAAGAAATTACACGCAATAATAACTTATGTAAATAAAATTATAATCAGGGAAAAAAAAAAAAGTAGTCTCAGCTTATTTTTAAATCTTAAGCTCTGTTTGTTTCGACATAAAATATTTTATGGGAAACATTTTCCCTATTTTCCGGCGTTTGATACGACTAAAAATCGTAGTCAAACTGAAAACATTTAGATTGACTAAGAAAACATTCTTTAATTTCCATAAAATGATTTAAACTATTTTTCGAATTTAAGCTTCTTCTTGACCTACACAGTATGCGATCGACCTCCTTCTCACACGCTCTCCCTCGGAGATGCCGACGCCTTAATATAAATATCTTAGAACTTAGAGGCATGCACCAACTACATTAGGTGTAGGATTTGCAAAAATAGGAATAATAAGAAGAGGAAAAAAAAAATGGATATGGTTATAATTATTGAAGGAAACTTGCATGCGTCCATTGCATCCATGCTAGACAGGGGTGACCCTCCATAAGCAAGAGTTGATGGTAAGTCCCCATCATGTGGAGACAAGCTAATACCTCTGCTTTGTCATCTTACTTAGACCATTGCCCCAACCAGGGACCAACATCTGTCACTCACCACATATTTGATTCTCTCATATCTTCCACTGCTCCCCCTATATAACCCCCAACCTCCATTGCCCCCATTCAAACCACACTACAACTTAATTCAGCAAACTTCACCCACCAACATTCAACCTCTTCTTCCACCTTGCAGCATTAGACATGGCAGCTAACACATTCTCCACAAGAAGTTTGAAGTTCCGGCCGTGGGCGAGGTGTTCGAGGCAAATTCGACAGCAGCGAGCTCGGCTTTACATCATATGGAGATGTACAGTCACTCTCCTTTGTTGGGATGACTGAACCTAGAGAGAGTTGCTGTTTTTTTGGTTAGAAGGCAGAGAGATATATGTATGATACAAGTGTACTATAGGAACAAAGCCGAATCTGTAACATGTCTTTGTTTTGTTTTTGTTAATGTATAGAGCACATTTACTATGTTTTAGACTTTCTGCATCTTCACTTTCAAAGGCTATAACGTTTAATCCGGTGACCACTAACTTGCAGGTAGGAGAGACCACAAAACTCTATTTAAGGCGGGAGAACACCTAAAATGATAAAATTTCAAATAAATTCTAATCCTAATTAACCCCAAATTCCAACTCAATTACTAAACATAGTCACCCTAATCTTATCCCTATCAGTATCTCTGCCAAATCTAGCTATCTTTTAGCAGTCAATGGGTGTATTAAAGATGGAATATTGCAGTCAACTCTGCTATTGCCTAAATGGGTCTTCTTGTACCAATTACCACAACATAGGTCGCAGTTCCTACACAAGTTTCATCAACTTCAATTTTGATCTGATTGAAGAAAGTCTTTGACTTGGGCAAAGCAAATTTTTTTTTTGTTTTTTTCTTCTACGCATCCTCTCCTTTTGGGGCCTGGCAATTTGTTTAGTTGATCCATTAGTTGATAAAGCATCTTATCAATTTGACTGATTCGGGTTTTAAGCCATGAGATATGAGAGTTTAGGGCCTGGCAATTTGTTTAGTTGATCCATTAGTTGATAAAGCATCTTATCAATTTGACTGATTCGGGTTTTAAGCCATGAGATATGAGAGTTTAAGCAAGAGAGACTTCTTAGAAGAAATTGGCACAGTTTTTGCTTGGTCGTGTAAATGAATTTACTGGTCCATTAAATCGCATCTGGACCAAACAGGCCTTTAGGAGAAACCCATTCATTTTCTTTAAAATAGTAGGGAGCGATACCCAATTACTGATGAGCTCAATATACAATCCATAAAATCAAATGTGACTTTTCACTTGGCAAAGATAAGGACTTTATTGAAGTAGGGCAGTGTGGGGCATATCATATATTCTAACACGTCGAGTCTGAATGGGACAACACAGGCTAAGAATTCGACAGCAACACATGATTGAATCCACCATTTCTGGACCATAGAAATTTAGTGTTGCAGCACCATGTCAAAGGCTGCTCGGATTCTAGTAGGTAATAGAAACGGGGTTCCTACACTGCCACTTAAAAAAGGGTCGTGAAAGAATCGATTATCAGTACTTAAAACTTGCCTAAACTTAAAATAGAATTCTCTCAATTTTCATGGTTTATGCGTTTAAATGTCCAAATAATGTGACATCATATACACCGTTCCATTTGGTCTTGAAATATCTAAAAATCAAACATTCATTTATATTTCATGTAGAAAAACATCAGCTTTCACTACCAAAACTACTTGTATTGTGCATGCAGTCTTAGCATGCATTTGTGGCTACATTAAAAGGAACCATATAAACAGGTATGGAGATCTTAAGACTGATAGAATTTTCCATTTATTGCTTCTTTTTTTTTTTTTTTTTTTTCATTTGCACTGTACAAACAAAATCAGGAAGTAGTAATCAGCCACCAATATACTATATATAATCCAAGGTACTAAGATGAAAATCCTAATTGGGAAACGAAATTGAAAAAAGGTAGACAGCTGACCACTACAAATAAAACTTGTAAAGAAGGCTCATGAGTTTTATTTTGTTTGTATTGACAATATATGATGCACCTCAGTTGTCCAATTCTGCATCTTGGTCAAAGAAATCCCACCCTTCATCCAAAAGCGCTTTAACAGCTCTGGCTGCTTCCTCTTTATCTCCGCTTCCCATTGATGGGCTGTGAACAGAGGATGTTGGACTCGTCTTCTTTGGGGTCTCAGATGACTCCCCTTGCTCAGGTACCGCACTAGTGAGGGATGAGCCTGAAGAAGCTAAGCTGCGCCCAGGAACCAAATCAGATGCCATGCTTTTCAAGGATGATCCAGAAGTAGTAGCTAAGATGCAACTAGTCTGGCTCGAAGAAACGGATTTGCTTAATGGGACACGGTCATCAAACTTCTCTTTCAACAGCCTCACGTCCTGACAAATAACAGAAATTTCTCCTCTGCACAAAGAGAAATAACTACATAAATAAAGAGCTTAACAGATACATACAAAAACCTTGATACATATATGTTTATTCGCAGCAAGGGATACTGCAATTATGAGGCTTTACTCAAACAAGAATTTGTGTCTCAACAAATGAGGCTTTACTCAAACAAGAATGTGTGTCTCAACAAATGTTTCCATTTAAAAACAAAAATGGGAAATCAGAAACCGGAAAAGTAAAAATGCAAAATAACATGTTCTGCATTCAGGGTTCAACTAAGTAGATACTAGCATTAAATTAAGTTCAAACAATGCAGAGGAAAAAGATTCACTGCCAAAGAAAAAGGACAAGAATTCAGTGAGAAGAATAAAGAGTGGAGATTTTTAAAAATAAAAACATAATAAAAAAAATTATGTGCTCAATGCAACCACTAATCTGACCCCATATTAAGGATGCTGACTAACATGTGAAATAACAAAAGCAAAGCACTAAATTTTAAAGAAATGTAACTTTCCTACAACAACCAAGTGTGTCATATATACGACTTCAACAATGTATCACAGACTTGGAATATCCCAAGCAACATTGAATGCATCATTACAACTGCCATGTTCTGCATGTGTGCGCATGTTCACACACACCAGTTTTTCTGGGGGGAGGGAGAGAGTATTTATTAATGTTCAAAATATTTAGCACGTCAATCACTTTGGATAGGGATGGAGAACCACTGTTGAGTGTCTGAACAGTGAGGCACAGATTCATCTAAAAGAAACAGAGACAAACTTACTGCAAAATATCAACAGTGCGACCTCGGTCCATCAGAAACTCCCGTAACTGCAATAAAGCACAATTTGATTAAGTCATAAATTATTGTCATTCCTATTTACTTGAAGAGGTCCATGGTGAGTAGAAAAAGTTTGCTACCTTGGAATTCTCCTCTGCCTCCTGTTCTAGCATCTTTGACTCCTGAATTACCTTCTCCATAATAGCTTCTTGTTCAGCAAAAGCATTTCGTGCAGACTCTTCTTTTTCTAGCCTTTCCTGCTCGGCTGCTTTCCTCAACTCTTCTGCTATGGCTAGTCGTGCTTCTAGAATTTGGTGCATCTGGAGAGAGAGAGAGAGAGAGAGGGGGGGGGGGGGGGTGGGGGGATCCAAAAGAAACAAAATCTTCAATGTGATTACATTTCCCTTCAGACACTTTTACATAGAATTATCATCATCCATGGGTAGTATTACTGAAATTACACACACACACACACACACACACATACACATACACATAGGGTTACATGAACCTTAGTTTGGAGAGTTGAAACCAAAATCAATTACATTGAGTTAGGTCAAGGATACAATGTAAAGCTAACGGGCTCGTTTGGCAACACTTATTAGGGTAGCTTTTCGCTTTTTAGCAAAAAAGCAAAAGCATTAACAAACAATTCAAAACACTAAAAACTACTTTCACATTTATATCAGTCACATCACAACCAAAAAGCAAAAAGCACCCTTTAAAAAGTTTTGCCAAACAAACCCTTTCTTGCATTTCTTGGCTGTTTCTGACTTTTAGAAGAAACCTTCAGCAGCGTGGATTAATATGTCATATAACATATTTAGGTAAAATAAACCTCGTGAAGGTTTAAGAATCAGACACAGTGGCAATGATAGAAAATGAAGCAAGGAAAAAGGAGGATTAACATCCTTTGGTACAGGGTAGGGGAAAGGGAAAGTGAGATGAATCTTATATCAAGCCTCACCCTTTCAGGAAAAATCAGAAAAGGGTGCTAGAATTTTCTATCTGTGTGTCTATCTCCTCACCCTTTTCCACCCTCTTACTAAAGAAATGAAAAGCAGGCAATAATACTCAGAGTCAAACAAATAAATGCATGAGTAAGTAAACATCAATTACATTAGTGAGCATTAACTAGTTGTAGAACAAGGAACAGTATTGGCTGTGAAATATAACGAAATGTTAAATACCTCATCAAGAATTGCAAGGGATTTATCCCTTTCATCAGACACGCTGAGCAGGCGAGACTGAAGCTCCCTCACTTCAGTTGCTAAAATTGCCTTCTCTCCATACACTTCTCCCGCATGCTGCAAAAGTACAGATTTAGGCTCAGCTTTTATCATTATTAACTGAAAAACAGACCAATTCAGAAAATCTGTAGTTCTAAATTCTATATTTTATCTAGTATTTCACAACCATGTTATTTGCTTCCTTTGCATGTGCCAACATCTGTTTCATTTCTTCCACCTTGATCAGAATATTCAACTCTCCCCTAGAAGCTTCCTCTTTAGCTTGTTCAGCAGCTTTCTCCTGAAGTTCCACTTCTCTCATCATGTTGATCACTCTCTCCATAGCCAAAAATAAGGTTTTCTGCACCATTGAAATGAAATTAGTTATTTTCAATTTAAATATCTATAACATACAGGGGGCAGAAGGGAAGAAATGTTTTTCACTTATATACTTATATGTTACTCAAAATATCTGGATGCATTAAATAGAGCTAGCATTCTGTATAGATGACTTTGCGGCACCCAAAATCATCCAAACCCAGCTTGTTCAAAACAAGCTGAAAGATCACCAAACCAGAATCATACTCTTGGTCAAAGTACACCCGAAGGTCAACAGTCACATTATGCATCATTCCCTATTCAATATTTCAAGGTAAGATTGCAACACATTTCACTAAATGTAACCACCAAAAAGAAAAACATGGTTGTAGTCAAATTTTTCGTGGAAGTCCAACGACCCTTACAAATGAACACAAATCACAGATTTTGAACATTCAACCACCAAAATAGCCTTCTCTCCTATTCTGTGAGGAGATAAGCAAAGGCAATAGTTTATACTTAATTTTTATCTAATAAATCTCCTCAGATCCTCACTTCTATTCTTTATCTGCTTTATCATCTACCTGTGTATGTATCACTAATCTAAGAATTAAAAATCTTCATCACTTCTCAAAGTAGAGAAGGGTACATGAGCTACAATCCAGTTTATGATTTGCATTGGTGAAGGTTTGGCTATATATAACCCTACAGCAAGGTGCTACAACATCAAGTATCTTCATCACCTCAAGGAATTTGAATTTAACTAGGCAAACAAACCGATTGGAATATAGCCATATGCAGAGTATTATACAACTGGCTGCCAATCAGGAGAGAGAAAATTTACAGGACTCTCCTCCAACTGCTTATACAGAAATGCAGAGAAGCATTGAAAATGATATTACTGCGTTGAAAAGCAACAAAAATCCAATATCAACCGACTTTCAAACAGATTAATCAATACATCTTGCAAGCTTCAATGTAAAAACAAACTGCACATAAAGAATATCAGGAAGCAACATTTACTAGCTACCATTTATTGAATCAAGTTTAACTATAATTAGATTTGATGTACTGCTCATGAGTCATGACAAACAGTACAGTTGGAATTTTACTTAAGTCAAAGGCTTCAGCCAGTATTTAAAATTCACAGGCTTAGAATGCAGTAAATCTAATAGTACCTTGTTATTCTTGGCATCTTCAATAATCTCTTCAAGAAGATCAATTTTACATACTTTGCCAGAATGGGTAACCATGGTGTCCCTTTTAGGCTCATCTTCAAGATCACTCATTTCGCTAACAGAAGAGTCTTGCTTCAAAGTAATATCTGAAGAGCCACCAGCCACTGGAGTATGCCCTTCAATAGATAGGAGAACCAATTGAGCCACAACATTTCTCACCTCAGTGCTATCAGAACACGATTCTGCATTGTGGCTTTCTCCATGAATAACCGCATGGTCCGCATCAAAGTTATCAGCCATAGGAAAGTCAAAATCTTTCCAATCATTTTCCAGATCTTCTTGCCATCCATTTACTGAAGAGGTTGTCATGGCAGGGGGGGTCAGCTCTGGCCCAACTTTAGAAGTTCCCCAAGAAATCAATTCTTCACTTTTGGTATTTTCACAAATTTGCTTCTGATCATTTGATGTCGCAGGGACAATCTGATTCAACCCCACTTTGGCACTGTTTTCTTGAGCCTTCCCCAATAAAATCACTTCCTCGTTTTCTGTATATACACATGATTGATCATTACCGTCATTCGCATCATAGAAATCTGAAACCAAAGATTCATTCAGCGCCTCAACCAGAGGTGTTGTATCAGCATGAAGGACACTGCCTGTATGATCTGTCTCCTTGGCAGCCTCACCATCTATTGGAAGTGGTTCTGAAGAAGGTCCCACGTCTGGTTTTTCAATGACCTGCTGCTGGCTCAACAAGTCCATCTGCTCCTCAGATTCAACTGCACGTTCAGAATGTAATATATAATAAATTGATCAAATCAATTCACCAAATCTAATGGCAACCATTTTTTAACCAAATTAAGAAAGTAAGGAAAGTAAGAGAGAAAACCCAACTGCAATCTATTGGCAGACGTAACACAAGATGAATTAAGAATTGTGAAAAATAAACAATTACAACAATCAACTGAATCATAATTCCAGAAATTGTAAAGGGATGTGACTTTCAATAACAGTAGACCATACCTTCATTATCCTCGGTAAAAATAGTAGGACTGGTGGACTGACCGGACAAATAAGGGATGATCTCCTTAAGAACAACATCCACAGCTTGATCAGCATCCTTGGGATGTTCAATAGCAACAGCCCTCAGCAAGCGAGAATCAACCTATGCAGAATGAGATGCAAAACATGTCTTCAGTCAGAAATTGGAAGAAAAAAAATGTAGAAAAATTAGATTAGACAGGAAAAATATCCCGTATAACCATAGGGGAAATTACAGTTGATCACAAGACAATCTATGTGAAGAACAATCGCAAAATCTTTCATCATCAAATAAAAAAATAAGTAAATACTTAGAATTTAAAGCTTCCAAGGTCATTAAAAGATCAGGAAAAAAAAAAGGTTCAAAGAAATTTCCCAAGCCACTCTTTTTCACTCATCCACAAACGAATTTAATTGATGATATCTCATTCTATTTAATCAAAAACTTCAACGTCCACGAAATTTTACGCCAGGAACAAATTGGTATAGATAACCCAAAAAAAAAAGTGAAACCTTAAATTGTTTATTTAATTGATATACCAAATGCTTCAATGTAGTGAGAGTAATACCTTTGGAAATACCTCCTGCAAGCATCGGTAAACAAAGTTGAAACCCATTTCTAAGGACTTCCAATCTGCAAACAAATCAAAAAAAAACAAAACAAAAACAAATTCTTGCATTTAATTGAGAATCCCATACCGTAAACACCAAATTACTAATAATCAACAAAATGAACAACGACAAAAAAAAAAAAAAAAAAAAAAAAAAAAAAACAGAGTGGTCTAACTCAACACCCACGAATTAATTCATACTAACGCAAAAAAACATGAAAATAAAAAATAAAAAACCACTTATCCCCTGTTTTGTTCTCGAGAAAAAAACATAGCAAACAAAAAACAATTGTTTTTCTTTATTCAATTCTTAACTAATTTTGGTGCGAAAAATGAATAACTACCACCACCACTCAAGTGAACACAGATTTCATGTTCCTCAAGGACGGACAAGCTAAGAAAGAAACCAAAATGCTCTGCTTGGACGCCCAGAAAAAAACAAATGATTTAGGGTTTTCAATTTCACCTTTTCACTCAGAGACACAGAAAAAGAGAGAGACGAAGAAAGGATTGGTAAGGTATTTGTAATGCAATTGCAGTCTTCGATTATATATATATATATATATATATATATATATAAATGAAAAATGAGAAAAAAGGAGACCTTTGTAGCTAAGAAATCGGCAGGGGGTATAGGCGTCATTTGAGTAATTGTTGCACGGTGGAGATGCGTACGTAATATCTTGGAAATTTCATGGTACTTTCTAAATGCTACTGCGCATTTTGTCATTACTTTTTACTTTTGGTAAAATTAGAGTTAAAACAAATTCCTAGGGTAAAGTTGTTCCACTTTGAAGACATAATTATCAAGTAAAAATAAATTGATTATAAAACTTATTAAAAATAAAAAGAAATTGATTATAAAATAATTTATAGGTATTTTATTTTATGAGATAAGATCGAACTTTTATAAGTGATTTTTGAAAACTCTAATTACAGTTTAACTCGGCATTTTGAAATGATAATATAGATAAGATTAATCATTTCCTTAACTTGTTACATTATATTTTGCTTTCATGATGTTAAGTTACAACTTTAAAGATTAAAAAGAGAGAGAGAGAGAGAGAGATAAATGGTGATAAAATATTGATTAAATAAATGATTTTATTTTTTATGAATTTAAAAGTGTCATCATTTTTATAGGTTATCAAATAAATAAATAAATGTATTATTTTTTTTATAAAATTTGAAATTTAAAATAATTGATAATTTAAGGTAATAACACAATTGATATTTTTATTTTTATTTTTTTAACATGTCCACACAAGGAAATGAGGAGAGTAGATTCAAACTAATAACTTTCGTTTTATAAAACCGATTGAGCTACCACTTGAAAACACAGTCGATATCTTTCGATTACGTTATCTTCAGTATAAAAACTTGATATTTGATAAATCACCGATATCAAGAAATTTGGGTGCTTTTTAAAGTTGCTGGAAGGTAAAAAGTCACATTCATTCCTTTTATGGTCTTCGGAAATGAAGAAAACATTGTGGACTAATAATTGCTCAAAATCTACAATATAGGGTTGGATGGAAGAAAAAAAAATAGAGGTTTTATTATTATTATTGTAATGTAATATAAAAGTGAAATAAAAAAATAATTTTTTTTTTAAAAAAAAAAACCCTAAAAAGTGTTCCTAAAAACCTAAGGGTCGATGGAGTAGAAACCAGAAAGGAACCAATCCCCTAAGGCTCCGTTTGGCAATGGATATATTAAATGATTTTTTGCTTGTAAGTGATTTATGTGATATAATATAAATAGAAGTTTTGAATTTTTTGTATGAAAAAGTGAAAATAAATAAATAAATAAATATTTTATAATGATTTTTTTTGTTTGAATAGTAATAAAAAATTATTGATGTAATATAAAAAATAAAAATTTAAAAAAGTTGAATTTAAAAAATATATATATATATTGGGACTTGAGCCAAATCCATTCCCAAAAATTGATTATTGTGGGCTTTAATCACATCCATGATATAAAAGTAACTCCACTCATGGAATCCCATAATTAAACAATAGATTGAACAAGTTAAGTTGCATAGAAATCCTAAATTTGGTAACCCAAAAACTGAATAATATGGTTTTATACAGAAGCCTGCTAAACTTTCTTAAATGGTAAATGAAAATGGTAACTAATGATTTATTTCTCCAAATTTTCACATACTAAAGTACCAAAACTCAGTATGCACATATATGACACAGAAAAGATAAAAACCCTAAAAACTATACAATTTGCAATCCACACTAGCAGGTGTCCTACAGAAATAAAAGCCTACAACTTCATGGCCAATTTTCCCAAGCAGAACTCTTAATTCATCTCTTAATGCCCAGAAGAGGCTCCCCCCTGGATTCCCTGAAAACTTCATTGTTTCTTTGGGGTTTGTCCTTGCCTACCTTGACCTCCCTGAACGATAACCAATATATAATCAGATAAATCACATAAATCTCAGATTAGCTCAATGCACTAAACAGATGGTGCATGGCTTGTCAACCCGGGCTTTCCACTTGTAAGGCAGTTTGGAATCCTGCTATTGGCTAATGTGTATAAACGAAGTTATTTTATCCAACTTTTCTCTGAATTACTTTTTCAGACTACCACAAAGATATATGAAGGTAAGAATCATGAGATGTGGGCCAGGCACATTAAAAGCTAAAGAAAAAAAGTTGGAGTCCTGCATCCTGTTGAGAGATCTGGTCAAAAACAAGAATTCCAAGAAATACATAGTTGATAAGTTTTTTGTTAATGGGGAAGAAAACGAAATTTTATGGCTACCAAAATAATTTTTCATGTAAGATATGGCTAAAAACAAGTGTTCCCAGAATGCAGAACACCAAATAGGTTTGTTTCTGTGCCCCACCTTTTTTTTTTTTTTTTTTTGGGAGAAGTTCACATTGATATTCCAAATATGTTTTTGAATCATGTCCAAATCCTACCCCACTTTATGGTTCTAGTTTATCTTCCCATGCTAATGATCGAACAATACTCATGAAAATGTAAAATTAACAGATAAATGATGTTTAACTCACTGCTGGCTTTTGACCAGTCAACTTCCGATATGATGGAGGACGTGACACAGATGATACAGCCGCAGCGGCTGCAGCAGCCACACGTATCCTGCAAAAGTCATTATAAATTTCACATTAACTTAATGAATCATGACTAAAAATAATAAACCCCGCAAAATCAAATGACATCATACCTTTTATGTACATCAATATACACATCTGTCTCATCTACAATTTCCTCCTGCAAAAATAAAAATAAATAAAAAATAGTTTCCATAAATTATGGAAGAAACAAATTGCAAAGTGAAACAATATAGTCACTTCTTTTTGAAACATCTAATATTAAATTGTGAACAACCCACTCAAGGATCATCGTATTGTATTTTTGTCAGAAGATTGGATCAGGTTGTAGAAGCATCCACAAGGTACACTTTTCTGTGAACCTGGGATGCTACTTAGCCAAAGGTCCATCAAATCAATAGAGATTTTCAGATCTAAGTGGTGGAAGCAGAGCTTACTTGCAGAAGCTCTTCAAAAACATCCTCCAGGGTGATGATACCAATGACTTCTCCGTCCTCAATATCCTCAGATAAATGGTGGAAGCTGTTTTTGGCAGCACCATAATGTTGAACATTTTGCTTGTTTGTTATAGATCTTGGAGGTTTATCAATGTCAATGGCAACACTTTCCGATTTATCCTCATTACCAGTTAGCAAGGGGGTAGTCAGTTGAGAATTCCCATTGGCAACTTTGCCTTCCTCAAATTTCTCCCCTTCACCTTTAGTTTTAAGGTTCTTGTCTTTTCCTTTAACCTTCACTACAGCTGCCATATGACTGCTTCCCTTTTGAAACTCATTGAGGATATCATACAGAGGCATATCTGATGGAACCCTGGGACAGCAATGCATGAGAATTCATATAGTTTTGCATCAAGAAAAAGAAAGTAAGAGATACTGGGTACGAAAGGGCGCCACCTAGGAATTCTCCGAATGGAAACGGCGCTGACTGGAGTTTCTGTTTCTGCTCGTACCGTGAGAAGACTTTTCACCTAAACCCCAAACAAAGGAATATTTACAAAAGGGAATAACCAATTCCACAAATCAGCTGGCTACCAATATAAAAAATAATTTTTCACATTTTTTTAAAAGAAAAAGACAAATATGCCATAGGTTTTCATGCCCACCAGTAAGAGACCGATAATGTTTTTTGGGTTTCCAGAATAGACGGGGACACGGCTATGACCTCGTGCAAGAATTTTCCCAATTGCTTCCCTGCTTAAGAAAAGTAATAAACATTTTTTATGAGTTTACTTCCGATCTTTAAAGTGGATATGTGAAACTTAAGATATGAAACTGTCCTTATTAACAGGGAATAAAACAGAATGGATATTTCCATCGGTGGCAGGTGCTCCAAGAAGTCCATCTTGTTTCCCATTACAATTGTGCTCAAATAGGCAGCAGAGACAGACAATAAGTGTCCAGGAATTGTCCTCCAGATTAGAATAAGGTTTTTAGGCCTTAACTATATATAACCATGGCTCTCATTAATCATTGCTAGCACATCATGTCCTTGGCAATGTCCATTACCAAATTGCCTTTCCCATCTCAAGCTGCACTATTAACTTAGAAAACCGGATAAACCCTTTTTCTTGCATAAGAATGACCAACTCCATTTTAACACAATATAAATACAGAATACATACTCATACAGGCTGACCATTATCTGATGCAAATATATATTTTCACTCAATTTTGTTATGACCAACAATAACTCCTAACAACTAATATAGTTGCCATCCAGATGCAAAATAGAAGGAAGGTTAGACTTTCTGTCATCACTATTTCACAACCAAATTGAACAAGAAGTTTGGAGAAAGATCAAGCCGATGCAAACTGACCAGTCCAATTTCGAATTGACATCCAAGGAAAATGTTGATTCAATTGGTGTCATAGCCTCCTCAGCAGTCTGTGTATCCCAGGGAACTTCAGTATTATGATCATTTTACAGAACAAAAGGCAAGGTAATAAGCACAGAAAAAATTTATAGTTATCTCATAGTTAATTACAGTCACAAGTTTGAAAATTGTATTCAATCTAAAATATTTTGGAGCAGGAGCATCAGAAAATTCTTTTGAAGAAATACCAACAACTCAGCAGGTAATACTAAGATTATGCATTAAAAATAAAAAAGAACAAAACATTATGCTGATAGTATAAGAGTAGGGAACCAATATGGTGGATAATATAAAGTATTCCCTTTATATAAAGTAGGTGTCCAAGGCAGAGGCCATAAGCTTTCACTTACAGCAAAATAAGATTACTGAGCAATGGAAATTTTTACTACAGACAAATATGCAAGTAGAGAAAACATTTGAAGCCTTTAGAATGATTTTTTGATAGCACTAGTTACCTTTTCAGTCAAATCTAGTGCTCCACTGATGATGGTTGTCTCATCGTGTGTGAGTTCACCCCCCTTACCAGCCTAAAATTAAAAAATAGCAAGTTAAAATGAAAAATCAAGAGAATTGAAATCTTAGTTGTTGCAATTTCTGCACACCTGTACAAATTTAAATACAAAGTCATGGGCGCAAACTCATGAGCTAGTTCTACCATGCTTTCTGGTAAGTTAGTTGAATCATGATATCGCTTCTATTCAGTGATGAAAACTGTTACCAAAAAATCTGGGTAAATAAAGTAGAAACATATCATACAGACTTCCAATATGAGTAGGTTACCTCCTGGCTATGGATAGAGACAAGGGCTTTCAATTGAGCTCGTCTAAACAGAGCGTCATTATGACCAAGTACAGCATCCAGAACCTGAAACCAGTTTAAATTTAATCTATGCTCAAAATGCAGTAAACATTGTGAAAAAGAAGTTCAAATTTTGCACCTAGCCAAACTCAAGAACCACAAAAATATGAAACATTGTAGGAAGTGTACAATGTAATTCTAAAACACAAATCCACTAAGGAGAAAAGGTGTGCTCATGTGCATTGGGAGGTGGACACACACACACACAGAGCATTCAGGTGTTACAGTCCACCGAGTTGGGCCTCGCCACTTAATGGGTCCAACAACTAAGATCGAATGTAGTAAATACCAACTAACATCTAAAGCGCTTAATTTAAGCTTCCTTGTAGACTCTCATATGATATGAAAGAAAGAAAAATGAAGAGGTTCATTTCATATCCATTTCCATTCTTTGCCACATACCATCTTTCTAGGTGAGACCTATGCGTATAGCAGTCATTGTTTTTTACTAGATACCAAGCATTAAATGCTTAATCATGTCCAAGTACTTATACATCAGAGCAGCTGCCATATTGTTGAACATCTTTCTCAAGTTCAGTGAACTTTGACAGTCGTAAGAAGAGAGACATGTTTATGAGGGTGGTCTCTCATTCCCTCCACTTGACAAAGCATATGTGGTTCCCACGTTCTAGTAGCTCACCAAAACTCGTGGAGCATAAAGAAAAACGTATCAACTTCTACCCTTTCAGCCTAACCACTGTAAGCTTATTCACAAATGGTGAAATATGATGGAGCTGATGAGAAGAACAGTGATGAATTCAGCGATTCAAATTAAAAAGTTTGAGAGTTTATGAGCTGTAGCAATATCTAAAACTGAAACATCAAAGGAATTCTCTCCTTATCATGTTTTTCTTTTTAAGAAGTTTTTGTCCAGATTGGAAAACATTTTATATTATGTAAATTTGTAACCTGAAAAAAGTTATCTCCGTCCTAATGCAATAAATTCTTCTTCTTTTTCCCTTGATTAGCAAGTAATTCATGCACTCCATGACTTAAACCCAAGTCCTCACCGACACCCCGTAGTTATGGGAGGTGGAAGTGCCATTTGACCTAAAGGCTATTGCCATCCTAATGCTAAGGACACCAAAAACAATTATGCAGCAATTGTGGTATTTTACTACATAGAAACATAAGGAACCATGGTGATCTTTTCTATGCTTACAAAGTACTTCTATTTATTTCTTCTTCTTCTTCTTTTGGCCAGGGATCTATAGTCGTGTGATGTAGAAGTTTCTGGTGAGAAAATTAAATCCAGCTGTCTACTCTAAACATTACCTTTCCAATAGGGTAAGCAATTGGATAACAGATGATCATCAGAATGCGCACAAGCCAGACAAAATTCGCACCCACAGAAAGTCCATATCTTGAGCATATTGCTTGTGGAATAATCTGATTCAATAAGGTAAGTTAAAAAGTCACTCCCGGTTGCGGCTATAGTAGTTGCAACTTGAAGCATTACCAATCATAGAAAATACACTGTACCTCTCCAAAAGCCAGAACAAAAGTTACGGACAGCAAAACAGCCACAAAGGGATGAAAAATTTTATCCAGGTATATAGGAAGGGCCTGCAAAGAGCAAAAACCGAGAGGGCAAAATCACCGGAATGCTATCTAACATGCAAAGCACCAACAATAGTCACTCACATTTGAATCTCTCACGGTTAGTACTAATTGGGTTCAATTGTAAATATAAACCATAAAGTATACACCAATTGTAAATATACACCATAAAGTATACAGCCACCTCAAATTCAATTTCATTTTATAATGCATGCCATTTAGCTAAAGCATAAAGCTACCTCAAATTCAATTTCATCCTATATAACGCATGCCATTTAGCTGCTTCAATTACCACTTCTTGTCAGCCTACCTCTATGTCTTAATCACAACCCAATAATCAAAATAGCATTTTTATTACAAATAACACAAATTTCTTTCCTAGTCTTATCTGGGTTAGCTCTCTCTCCCACAAGGCACAGCTAGTCTTTATCAAAACAGCAAAAATTTACAAAATTCTTTAAATTACCTCCATAGCACAAGCATTACACAGAAGCAAAGTAACCAACAGCTGGTGCTGCTTTTGCACCACGGGCAAAATAACCGCTGCAATCGTGAGAAAACCAAACAACCAAGAATTAGCAAAACCGAACAATTTTCGAGCTCTGAAAACGCAAAAGAGTTTTTTTTTTTTTTTTTGTGATTGCACTCCACGAACCTGCTTGCTTCTTCTCGGCGGAGGTGCCGCTGCGCTGGAGGATCTCGAGCTCAACGAGGCCCAACGACATGAGGCCCAAGGTGAGGCCGGACATGATTCCAGCGAAGAGCACGAGCAGGCACGACACCCCGATGTAGACAAACCACCAGAGCGTCCCGAATTGGATGTCCTCGGCCTGTAAAACGACGACGCTGATGGTCGGAGCCAGGGCTAGCGCGTGCAGCCAGAGCATCTTCCCGTTCGGTGGTCACGGAGAAGAGAGGAGACCAGACAACCTAAGGAGAAGAGAATGTGACCGTTTCTGTTGTGTTGTGTGAGTGAGTGAGCAAAGGGAAATGTTAAATGCGGTGGAGTTTAGGGAAACATCTGATACGTTCGTCAAAAGGTCGTAATGAGGATTTATGAATGTGTGACACAAAAGGGGTCGCTTTCTCATATGTTTTTTTTTGGACCCAAGCGGAAGTTTGGACCCAAGTGGAAGTAGTGCCTCTTGTACCATCTCAATTCATTGCCAATTTATCCACCATTAATTCATATTAAAAAAAAAATGATATTAATGTGCAAGTGACCATAGTCCTATACTCATAAATAAGAGAAAAACAGCCTTGTTAAAGAAAAAAAAAAAAAAAAATTGGTATTTGAGTTTTCATCTTTAGACAGTTAAAGATTTGGATCATATCAAGTAATTTCAAGTATTTTAAGGGCTTTAAATTTTAGAATTCAAACAAAAAAAATTTATGAAAATAATACTCTTTGAAACCAACCCAACTCTCTTTTTCTATGTTCCTTTCTCTTTTTCTCTCTCACGCACATAAAAATCGAGGCTTGTTTGATTCATGGAATATACCCTTATAATAGAATGATTATTCTTATAAAATAGCAATTCTTGTATTTGGTAGGATTTATTCCTAAGCTATTCCCTTACAAAGAGGAATACATATTCCTCTAAAAGAAATTGAATGGAATAGCTATTCTTAGATGAATTGACTATATTTTCTAAAAAAAAAAAAAACTCCGCATATTGAGGAATAGAAGGGAAGATTGGGAGTCCGAACAAGTTGGGCTGGGGTATAGAGCCGTAAGCATAGTGGGGGTGACAAAGGATGTGCTCGTACAGTTCAAAGAAGGTATAATCAACTCGTTGATTTTGGGAACTTTCACTCCTTTATATTTGAAATATGAGTGCGTCTTCTATGGGGTAGTGGCACAACCCACTCTTTGGTGAGCAACTTGTCCTGTCTTGCAAGCCAAATAAAATAGCAAATTTTAGGAGGATGATCGTAGATCAGAAAGGATTTCTATTGACCTATTAACTCAAATCAGAACAAAATATTTATTATTGAAGTGACTTGAATGATCTCGCCTAACCCCTAGCTCCTTCCGGGGTGTGTGAGTACATACCCTAACGTCTAGTCTCACATTGTCTCTCTTCAGTTGACTAGTCTTACTATTATTGGCACGGGTGTCAAAAATTACTGGAGAACCTGCCACCCCTACCATTCTAGGTTTTTTAGTTTTTTAGTTTTTTTTTTTTTTTTTTTTTAATTTTGGTTCAACTCTAATTAGAATACGTACATTGTTACCAAACTAAGAAATATGAATAACTATTCCATTCCACTTTCGTCTATTCATAATAATAACTATTCCTTTTCGTAACAGAATACCCAATCAGTGAACCGAACGAAGCCTAAGTTTTGTGGAATGCATATTTGAAACCCAATTCAAAAAAAAAAAAAAAAAAAATGATGCCAAATAACAAGATTAAAAGCAACATGTTAGAAATTATAATTATAATCAAAGAGTAAGTTGAATATACACTTTTTTTTTCTTTTTTTTTTTTGCTAATTAAAAAGAGTAGGTTGCAATTGTGGCTATCCTACTTGGGAGTGACCATAGTAGCACCTACCCGTTGAAAGCCGCATAGGAGGGGCCTAGACGGTGGGAATTGTAAGTGCTCTCTCAAGTCCAACTGAGCCATAACTTGACCTAGCCCACCAGGGCATCAACGGGAATCCAAGGCGGCTAATATTAATCAAGCATATGTGAAAATTCTT
The DNA here is from genome assembly GCF_965113065.1 of Corylus avellana. Classification (NCBI taxonomy): domain Eukaryota; kingdom Viridiplantae; phylum Streptophyta; class Magnoliopsida; order Fagales; family Betulaceae; genus Corylus; species Corylus avellana. The sequence goes on along the minus strand of NC_142490.1, from coordinate 11,426,376 downwards.
TATTACGGAAATTCAAATCCACACCCTTGTACATGTCTTGACTACTTGGGAATGAAATATGGAGAGGATAAAATTCCTTGGGCCATTATAAACTTAAATGATATGAAATGTGTGTATTATTTTATGAGTATTTAGAGCTCTAGTGTATGTTTGAATTTGAAATATGGAAATGCTTTTAAATTTTTTGTTGCTCTAGGCTCCTAGCTTTGTACAATGTTCATTATGTTGTTCTCCGCTATCTAATCATTGAACCTTTTGCACCATCTCAGACTTTATTCCCCTAGTGCGTGGTTATGTGTTGGGGATTTTAACGAAATTCTTGTGGATGCGGAGAAGTATGGATCAATTAGGAGACCACGATGGCAGATGAATGATTTTTAGACACCCCGAAGTTTTGCAACTTAAATGATTTGGGTTTTTCGGGACCTAAATTTACGTAGTGTAATATGAGGGAGGGAGCACAATACACAAAAGAAAGACTAGATCGTGCTACGACTAATACTCAGTGGCAGGAGATTTATTCTTTCTCTTTTATGGAAGTTTTGGCAACTTGAGTTTCGGATCATGCCCCAGTTCACGTTGGGGTGAAAGACTGGATGGCAAGGAATCGTCGACGGACTTATAGGTTTTTTTACGAGGCATGTTGTGGCAAGAAGATTGTAAACAGACAAAGGCTAAAACAGGTTTGGAGAATAAAACATACTTCTGGAGATGAATGGAAGGAACTTAGTTGTAAACTCGATAAGAGTAAGCAGATGATTGACCGAGACTTGAGCAAGGAAAAAAGAAATAAAGAGGACTTGATAAGGCAGAAAACTTTGGCTCTTCAGGATCTCCAAGCAGGTAAGGGACATACGGATTTGGAGCTGATATGTGGGCTGCAAATGGAGGTTAACGACTTGCTGGAAGAGGAAGATTTGAAATGGCAGTAGAGGGCGAAGGAACAATGGCTGGAAAAGGAGGACCAAAACTCTAAATACTTTCATGCCAGCGTGAACCAACGCAGGAAAGCCAACCAGATCATGTCTATCATGAACAAAAATGGGACACTGTGCAGTACAACAAAGACCATGGGAGAGGGGTTTACATGTTATTTCCAACAGCTATTTTCAACGTCCTCACCATCGGGCATTCCTAATTTTATGAGAGGACTACAATGCAGCGTGAATGTGGAAATGAATATGGAGCTGATAAAAGAATTTTCTGATGAGGAGGTGAGCCAAGCAATCTCTCAAATGGCTCCCTTAAAATCTCCAAGACCGGATGGGCCCCCAGTCTATTTATTTGTTGACAACTGGGCTTCTATTGGGCCCGATGAATGTGATTTTGTATCCAAGTTCTTTTTATCGGGTCGATTAGATGAAAAAGTAAATTTTACCCATATTGCGTCAATTCCCAAGATTAAAAACCCGACAAGAGTAACAGAATTTAGACCAATAAGTCTTTGCAATGCTTTATATAAAATTATTTCAAAGATATTGGCTAACCGTCTGAAAAAGATATTGCCTCTTGTACTTTCTATGAATCAAAGCGCTTTTGTCCCAGGTAGATTGATTTCAGACAATGTGCTAGCGGCTTATAAGATGTTGCATTCTATGCATTCTCGCACATGGGGGAAGGTGGGCTACATGGCTTTGAAATTAGACATGAGCAAGGCCTACGATAGGGTGGAGTGTGTTTTTCTTGAAGAGGTGATGAGAAAAATGGGGCTCCATGAGAGGTGGATAACTCTGGTTATGAAATGTATTTCTCTGGTTACATACTCTATTATTATTAATGGAGTTCCGGAGGAATGCATTAAACCCACAATGGGGATTTGGCAAGGGGATCCCCTTTCCTCGTATCTTTTTATTTTATGTGCAGAAGCTCTTAGTTCCCATCTTAAGCAGGCGAAACAAGAAGGTTTGATAAGAGGGGTTCCAACTTCTTTGAAGGGACCGAGATTGAGCCATCTTTTCTTTGCAGACGACAATCTTTTGTTGTAAGGCAACACCCCAGGACTAGAACAATTTGACTAAGATCCTAGAAGATTACGAACGGGCGTCGGGGCAAAAACTTAATAAAGACAAAACCTCTATATTTTTTACCAGAAACACAAGTATGGCAGCTAGAGAGATTATCATTCAACTGTCGGGTCTTCCTACGGCGCAGAGATATGACAAGTATTGGGACTACCAGCTTTGGTGGGTAGGTCACGAAATAGGGAATTCCAGTCTTTGTTAGATAGGGTGCGGAAAAGAATAATTGTTTGGAAAGTGAATTTTATCTTTCAAGCGAGAAAGGAAATTCTCCTGAAAGCAGTCATACAGGCAATCCCAACTTATAGAATGAGCATTTTTCTTCTACCTAAGGCGTTATGTAAGGATTTAAATGGGCTCATGCAAAAATTTTGGTGAGGGCACAAGGAGAATGAGAAGAAGATACATTGGATGAGTTGGAAAAAGATAGAGAAGTCCTAGACTCAAGGAGGGATGGGTTTCCATGACCTCACACGCTTCAACAAAGCTCTTTTGGCTAAGCAACATTGGAGATTAATACAAGATCCGGAAGGCTTGGCAGCTTCGATCATAAAGGAAAAATACTACCCCGGCCCAATGGCACTATCCTACAAGCTAAACTTGGAAGTGGACCATCTTTGGCTTAAGAAAATCTTCTCTCGGCCATGGATCTACTAAAAGAGGGATTGTTATGTAGAAGAGGACATTTGTGTAATCTGTTGTAGACATAAAGAAACGGTGATGCATGTGTTATGGGAGTGTGTGGCAGCGTGCGACGCATGGGGTGTGTGCAACAAATTATTCAAAAGAGTACAAGTGAGAGAGCAGATTTTCTGGAACTTGTTGAGACCATGGCTCAAAGATGCACCACTGAGGATCTAGAACTTTTTGTTGTGATTGCACGTGGGGGCTGTGGACAAGGCACAACAAAGTGATACATGGAGGGGTGTTTGTACATCCGAATACGATAGTCCAAGAGGTGGGCGTGTGTCTGCAACAATTTAGGGAGATTGCATGCAGAAAGACCAATGGTGAAACTCATACAGTAGAGGAACGGGTGCAATGGCGCAAGCCTTCCAATGGATCTTTTAAGGTGAATTAGGATATTGCTTTGAAGACAGAACATAGACATTGTGGATTTTGAGTCATTATCCGAGACTTTGAAGGAATGGTGAGTGTTGCACTTAGCCGAACAGTGAAGGCATGCCTGGAACCGGTGGTTGCCGAAGCCATAGGAGCCTTAATAGCTGCAGAGTTTTGCAGGGACTTGGGGATGCAAGAAATCATTCTAGAGGTGGATTTTCATATTGTAGTCCAAGCTATAAATGGTCAGGCCTCCACACATTGCAGGTATGGGCAGATCATTGAGGATATTGATAAGTACCAAATAGTGCATATTTGGACCCCTTTATTTATATTAGTTAATCATTTAGTTGTGTCGTTATTTAATGTTTTATGTTAGTTTTGTGTTTTTAGTATTTTGTAGGTCGTTGAAGAAAAACTACAGTTTTAAAGGAAAAAATGCAAAGTTTGAAAAAAAAAAAACATACTTTGAGAAGACCTAGATGATGTGGTTAAGTTTAACCAAATCCAAGAAAAATGTTAAATCGGATTAAAGATCATATTTGATTAAATTTCAGATTTGATAAGATTTTGGATTGGATTCAAATTCAGATTCTGCACATGTCTCAATATTTTGACCATAACTTTCTACTCAAATATCAGATTGAAGTGATTCAAGCAGCATTGGAAAGCTAACTCAAAATACTACAGTTCACTGTAAAGTAGGATTTTCCTAATTCAGACGGTTACTATGCCAAAATCGCCCCACAATAAAAGGACACAAATCTTGACAAATCCTATTTCGATTTCAGACTTCTATTTTGACTGGGAGACAAACCTCCAAATTATTTATGTTTAATAGGGTCTCTAGGACTTCCCTAAGCCTATAAATAGACCTCTTTGCATTCAAGAAAAGATATAGAATTTCAGAAACGAGTTTTAGGATACAATTTTGGAGACAGAATGTAATCCACAGCTTTTCTTTTAGTTTAGTTTTTCTTTAGGTTTAGGTTTAGGTTTTAGTTTCATAGTCATGTAGAGCTAAATTCTCAACTAAGGTTATGGATGAATCCTCACCGATGAAGAACAACATCGCTTTATTGTAAGTTTTATTATTCCGATTTTATTGGTTTATTATTTCAATTGTTTTACTTATTTTTAATATGTGACATGATTCTTGGATATCTTGTTGTGATTCAATGATACACTTGATGATTTAGGATAATTTCACATAATTGATTGCTTGGTTTTTAACTCATAAAAATTGGATATCCCTTGTGATTTGTTCTACGGATACATTTGGTGCTGCAATTAAATTTGGATTCCCTTTGTAATTTGGTTAATGAATGGATACAAGAGATAGTTTTGATTAATTCTTTGAAGCATAGTAAAACAAAACATACATAAGATTTAAATTGTGAGAACTTCGGATTAATATTGATGAATATAAAATATGTTGTTATGATTTGGTGAGTGTAGATTCCGCATCTTTAGTACCTTTATCTATTGATTTACTTAGTTTATTTAGTTTATGTTTAGTCTTTTAATTTTTAAAACCAAAATCAAAACCCTTTTGGAACTAGGTTAAGATTTAATTAGTTTAAATATAAATTGCTCTTTCAATAATACAATTCTCTCTGGGATCGACCTCGCACTTGCAATCCATTAACTACAATCGATTCGTACACTTGCGAGTTAAATAAATTTGCACAAGTTTTTGGCACTGTTGCCAGGGAATTGTTCAATTTTTTAAACCAATTTATTTCTAAATTAGTTTTATTCTTCTTCTACTAGTTATAATTAGGATTTTATTTTTTCTGCAATTTGTTTTGTTTTATTCCTATTATATATATATAAAATAAAATAAAAAAATATTTCTTTTGTTTGTTTTTTGTTTGTTTTTGTTTTTTTGGCTTGTTTTATTGCTCTGCCGCAGCATCTTCTGCACGCCCCTGCTAAGTGCGATCAATTGCAGCCCTACTACGATCGAGCGCACTCGGGGCCAAGACAACAAGTCAAGCACACCTGCACTCATCACCTGTCGCATCTTCATTTGTACTAAACGCAAGTGCGATCGAGCGCAACTACATTACGCTGGAGCGCACTCACAGCAAATGCTGCAACTGCAGCAATTCCGTAAATTTTTGTCAAAAATTTATTTTTGGTCATTTTTTTGAGTTTTTAAATTTTAGTTTTTTTTAGTTAGTTAGTCGCTTTTTAGTTTATTTTATTTTTTAAAAAATGGTTAATGTTTTATATGGGATATTTGCATGCTAAAAAGTGAGAGGGAAGCATGAATTTTCATTTTAATAATTTTAATGCCTTTCCTAGTTATATGACACTAGCTCCTACCAATTGCCCTCAAAATTTTTACCCACATAAGCCATAGTCATACTGCTCCAATCCTTATAATCATTATAATGATTGTCCATCACGGGGATAAGCTTCTAATTTTTCATATGAACAAATGAACACCAGTTTCTCTAGTCCAGGGTTGAATTCAAATTCTAATTATTACAACCCGGACTGGAGCAACCAATCTAATTTCTCATGGTCAACTCAGGCTATAGGAAATTACGCTCACCAATTTGATGAAGTGCACCACTCAGACTATATGCAGTTCGATCATCAAACTCAACCTCTTGTTTATCAGTCCACCACTCAAGTGCCACAGCCTACACCATAATCATCACTAGAAGACATGATGAAAACATTAATAGAAAAAGTAGACCAGTCCAACTCCCAAGCTATACAAGAGCTAAAAGGTTTCACCAAACAAACCCTACAAGAACTGTGACAATCCAATCAAGAGATCAAAGAAGCCAACACTCAAGCTACCGCAGTGATGGAAGAATGGATTGGCCAGAGTGAGAATGAACACCCATCTGAATATCAACTTGACCCAATGACTCAATATTGGGACAATGAGAGCATAGAGGATAACAATGAGAAAGAAGAGCTTCAAGGTCAGCTGATGGGTAAAGGACACTTCATGATTGATGATGATGAGTCCGAAAATTCTTATTATGATCATGTCCAAGCTATCTCCAACTTTGAAATAGAGGAAAACGCTATAAGAAATTATCTTCTTAAAGATGAGGAAATTGTGGATAACAAAGAGGAGCACTCAGAGCAAGTTGAGCATGCTCAAGTCACCACCACACTTGAGAGTGAGAAAATTGTTGATAACATTGAGGAGAAAGAAAAAGAAGAAGAAGTTGAGCACCCTGAGCAAGTTGAGCACCATGAGAAAAGTGAGCCCCCAACAAATCCTGATCTGCCCAGTGACATGGAAGTGAGTACTGAAGCTCATGCTTGCATCACTGTCCCTCTTAAGACACATCAAGAATCCAAAGCTCCATCGCCTGAATGTCTCAAAGAGCCATCTTATGTCAAGATACTTAAGGACATGTGCACACAAACACACAAATCTAGGAACCATTTTCCTAAGAATATCCTTCGAAATAAGCAATTCTACATAAGATGTCGAAATATCATTCCAGAGGGGTATCAAGTTTTGAAGAAGGAGTGGAAGGGATTGGTTGGACATCCGTATGATTGGGGAAAACATTGTAAAGTTTTCTCCTCCAGTTTATTTTCTGCACTTCACTCCACAAATTCTTTCTTTCCTTTTTCATTACATGTTATTTTTATTTGTTTTTGTTTCTAACAGTAATTAATCTTTTGAGTTTTGTTTTTATAAAAAAAAAAAAAAAAAAAAAAAAAAAAAAAAAAAAAATTGCTGTTAGTTTTGATGACAGGTGTTTTGGTGTTTGAGTATGGAGGATGCCCTGCCCCTTTTTCACACCTTGATGTTTCCTTACTTCCAGTAATGTATTTCTATACTACACATTGAAGGCAATGTGTAATTTAAGTTTGGGGGTATGGAAAAACACTTTGTCTGTTTATTTTTGTTCTTATTTGTTTATTTTTATTTATCATTTTGCGTTAAAAAATTTGAAAAAAAAAAATTGTGTATATTGTTGTCAAGTTTGAGTTAAACTGTAACTGTGATTTGCATTTCATTAGCTTACTTAAAGGGTTGAACATCATCATTATATCATTAGGAGTCTAAGTCCTTTGACTTATTTTTTAGTAAAAGACATTTCACTTGTTTTGAGATAAATTTTTATGAGCACATTATCATATTTTCTGTGAGGTATGATGTTTGAGCTTAAGCTTGTTCTCTTTGAGATTTGTTGGATGAACTATTAATGAATAACCATTAGCTTGCAAGATATAAAAATAAAATAAAATAAATAAATAAAAACAGAGAGAGAGAGAGAGAGAGAGAGAGAGAGAGAAAAAAAAAAGATAAGGAAAAAGAAAAGAAAGATCATGTTGAGTTTTCCGCTAAGTAACCGGACTTCTTGCCTCATTAAGCATTGAGTGTTCTCATCAAAATGTGTAAAGTTCAGTGTTGATTTATGATATGACTAATCTGACTTTGTAGCTTTTTTTACTTAAGTTAATAAGCCCTTAGGGATGTCTTACATCTAGTGCCCTAAAGCCACCTGGCCTAGGAGTCATTGGCCTAACACTTGTTACATGGGTCAATTAGAAAGCTTGAGGGAGTTGACATTGCAGAGCCTGTAAAAAAAAAAAAAAATGCATATCTTGCCTTAGTTGTTTCATTTGTTACCGATTCTTACAAATTTTATGGAACTTGTCTTGAGTTTAAACTGAAAGCTTCATGATTGTATGCTAATTACACTTTACACTTTTCAGAACATATAAGGTCTTAATTGTCCATTTATGAGTGATTTGATTCTAGATTTCCTTTTGATTTTGATGATGGTGTTTGTTTTTTTTAGTTTGCTCATGAATAAAAGCCATGGTTTATGTTGTACAAATTTAATTGTACTCGCAAGCGCACGAGTCATGTGCAATATAGCGTGTGTGCAAGTGCGAGGTCGATCCACATGGAATTGTGTCATGAAAACTAATTATTATCTAAACTAATCCTATTTTAACCTAGTTCCGAAGTTTGTTGTGCATTTGAAATTGAAAACAAAAACAAAAACAAAATGAAATAATTAAAAGATAAAAAGGGCACTAAGGTTTTCAGAATCCACCTCACTAAATTAAAGCATATATTCTCATGTGTTTGTTCATACATCCGACAAACAATTAAAACCTATGCATGTTCTATTGTTCCTATTGAAAGATTCAATGAATCCATCCATTTTACAAATAACAATTCATATCCAATTTAGTTCAAAAGATCCAATGTATCCATGTTTTGTACAAAAGACAATGGATATCCAAAGTAAATCAAAAGATGTACAGTATCCGTCAGATGGAACACAATGAATATCCAACTTCGGCACAATCAAACACAGTTTTGTCACATAATTGAATTGAAACGAACATAAATTACATTAAGGTCAAAATTGTATGAACAAAACATGAAAACATAAAACTAATCAATGGTGAGGCTTCATTTTTAACCTTAGTTTAACCTTAGTTAAAAATTAGTTGAAGTAATTTTTAACTAAATTACTTCATTAAAATTAAAAAAACTTACAAAAGAAATCGAGTTCCAAGCTACAAAAACCCAGAAAACACGAAAAACGACCAAGAACGGCGCCCCCGGCGCGTCTCTGTACGTTTACAATGAAAAAAAATGATATTTATAAGCTAATTTTAGGGTTTCAGCGCTGTCAGGTAGGCCGAGTGCGCTCGAGCGCACTTTCAGTCAGAATTAGCCCACTCTTGTGAAACATGACTTTGTAGATCTTTGAGTTATCTTTCCAATGATACCAAGATCACCTCAATCCGAGCTATAGAACTCTAGATATGGCCTTTTTAGTGGGATTCGTCGGGTGCGAATCATCGCTCGATCCCAATTTGCTGCCAATGCTCCATGAAGTGTCTTAAGCCCCAGAATTAATGGAATGAGTTGCAAATATCACCTTAAAGCCGTATTTCTCTCTTAACAACCTGCAAATCACTAAAACACCAAAACTAACCAAAAACATCAGAAATTAACACAGCTAAGAGATTAACAAACATAAGTTAAGGGGCCCAAATATACAATATTTAGCACTTATCAGTTTATGTGAAACTTCTTTCTTATTAACAACATAATGCTGCAATGTTTGTGGGTATCATTCCTGTTAAGCCCTCAAAAGACTTCACTCGTCCACTAGGAATGCCTAGAGGTTTAAAAAACTTGTTGCATATGTTAAATGCAATCGTCTCTCCCATGAAAGAGGATTTATGTTTCTTACTTTCATTTTGTTTTACTATGGGACTAGCAAAATGTAAGTTTGAGGTGTTTGATAAGTGCCAAATATTGCATATTTTGTCCCCTTTATTTACATTAGTTAATCCTTTAGTTGTGTCGTTATTTAATGTTTTGTGTTAGTTTTGTGTTTTTAGTATTTTGTAGGTCGTTGAAGAAGAACTACAGCTTTCAAGGAAAAAATGCAAAGTTTGGAAGAAAACATACTTTGAGAAGACCTAGATGATGTGGTTAAGTTTAACCAAATCCAAGAAAAAGGTTTAGTCGGATTAATCATAAGATTGGATTAAATTTCAGATTAGATAAGATTTTGAATTGGATTTAAATTCAGATTATGCACATGTCTCAGTATTTTTACCATAACTTTTCACTCAAATATCAGATTGAAGTGATTCAAGTGGTATTGGAAAGCTAACTCAAAATACTACAGTTTGTTGTAAAGTAGGATTTTCCTAATTTGGACGGTTACTATGCCAAAATAGCCCCACAATAAAATGACACAAATTTGGACGAATCCTATTCCGATTTCAGACTTCTATTTTGACTAAGAGACAGACTTCCGAATTATCTAGGTTTAATAGGGCTTCTAGGATTTTTCTAAGCCTATAAATAGACCTCTTTGTATTCAAGAAAAGATATAGAATTCCAAAGACGAGTTTTGGGATAAAATTTGGAGACAGAATGTAATCTACATCTTTTCTTTTAGTTTAGTTTTTCCTTAGGTTTAGGCTTAGGTTTTAGTTTCATAGTCATTTGGAGCGAAATTCTCAACAAAGGTCGGAGATGAAGCCTCACCGATGTAGAACAACATCGCTTTATTGTAAGTTTTTATTATTCTGATTTTATTGGTTTATTATTTCAATTGTTTTACTTCTTTTCAATATGTGGCATGATTCTTGGATATCTTGTTGTGATTCAAGGATACACTTGATGATTTAAGATAATTTCACATAATTGATTGCTTGGTTTTTAACTCGTAAAAATTGGATATCCCTTGTGATTTGTTCTACAGATACATCTGGTGTTTTAATTAAATTTTGATTCCTTTTGTGATTTGATCAATGAATGGATACATGTGATGGTTTTGATTAATTTTTGAAGCATAGTAAAACATACATAAGATTTAAATTGTGATAACTTCGGATTAATATTGATTAATATAAAATATGTTGTTATGATTTGGTGAGTGTAGATTCCGCATCCTTAGTGCCTTTATCTATTGATTTAATTAGTTTAGTTAGTTTATGTTTAGTCTTTTAATTTTCAAAACTAAAATCAAAATCTTTTTGGAACTAGGTTAAGATTTAATTAGTTTAAATATAAATTGCTATTTCAAGAATACAATCTCTATGGAATCAACCTCGTACTTGCAATCCATTAACTACAATTAATTCGTACACTTGCGAGTTAAATAAATTTGCACAACATATATTTTAATAGTCCTTCATGGATTTCGCAAGTGGAAGGCAAAACATGTCAAGAGATGAGCCAATGGTGCAGCAAATGATTTGGCTAAATCTGCTAACAATGGACAAGTGGACAAATTCTGGATGGAGGAGATACATAGTAACATTTTCCACATTGTAGTATCAGAGCTTTTAGCTCTTTATGTTTAGAGCATTTTGCTCTAGATTAAAATTTCTATATAGAAGAAGATTTATTCTTTCAAAAAAAAATCATGGATTAACATAACATAATTTGGCATGCAAAAAAATAAATAATAACCTTTCTTCTTCTTTTTTATATGAAATATTGTTTTTAGAGAAAAATATAAAAAGCTCCCCAAACTGACAGCCGTTTGTGAGTTTGCCTTCCAATGTTCAAAAGGTACTCAAGTAGCCCAACAAAGTACCAAAATGTGTCAAAGTGGTCACTCCGTTAATCAGCACCGTCAGTTTGGATGGAAAATGCACGTGCCGTCCACATGATTATTTTTTGACTTAAACTTACTAAAATGCCCTAAGTCTTCACGCCTCACCCTATCCTCACGCCTCACTCGTCTTCTCCACCCGTTAGTCAGTCCTCACGCTTCACCTGTAAATCTCAAGCCATGGGTTCTATAACGATAACAGCCTTCATCTAAGTTTTTATCTGTACACTTCATGGGTTCTAGTCAAGATCTCTATGTGTTTGTGTCCCCCTCCATTTAGGAATAATTGTAATGCTTTTGTGTTCAGGCGGCTGAGATTCTTGCAAAGGAAGGCATCAGTGCTGAGGTAAAGAGTGAACAGAAAATTCTTACGACTTCCTATTTTAGCTGTGGACACATTAATAATTAGCCCTCTCAATTTAGGTTATAAATTTGCGCTCTATTCGGCCACTAGACATATCGACAATTAATGCTTCTGTCAGGAAAACCAACAGACTGATAACAGTTAAAGAAGGATTTCCTCAGCATGGCATTGGAGCTGAAATCTGGTTTATCTCTTTCCACTATATAAAACCCATGATTTGAGATTTACCGATGACGCGTGAGGACGGACTAAAGGGTGGAGAGACGAGTGAGACGTGAGGATAGGATGAGGCGTGAAGACTTAAAATATTATACAATTACCATAATGACATCATTTTGGTAATTGTATGCTTATTATTTTAGGATGCCGAACGATGTGAGTTGATGGGCCTTTTTTTAAGAATGTTTTTCCAAAATGACATTTTAGTAAGTCCAAGAAATAAAAAAAAAAAAAATCACGTGGACGGCACATGATGCATTTTTCATCCAAACTGATGAGGATGACTAACGGAATGACCACTTCGACACATTTTGGTACTTTGTTGGGTTATTTTAGTATCTTTTGAATATTAAGGGGCCAACTCACAAAGGACTGTCGGTTTGAGAGGCCTTTTCATATTTTTCCCTTGTTTTTAATTACCAAATTACACACTATTTACTTTCTTATTTTAGTACTAACTCTAAAACTATCCATTTGTAACAGATAAAGATAATAATTGATCGTTTAGAAGGAATCCGGCGTCCAAATGATCATTTGGAGAGGATAAACTTTTAATTTTTTAAATGCATTAGGCAGTTTTTATAGATCTTTAGGAATTGGTAGACGACATTTATTAGCTTAAATAGAAAGGATTACGATTTATTATGAGAATGAATTATTATGTTATAAATGAAAATAACATCAAAAATATTATGCTCATACTGAGATTGTCCCGTAATAAATATTGAGTTTCCTAACAAGCTATGGCTATCTGCTATCACCCAACCCTCAGCTGCATGACTTGGGATGAGTCATTAATTTTTTTTTTTTTTTTTAATTTTTTTTTATATTAATCATTAGATTTATGAAATTACGTGAACTCTATATAAATCAAAATATATATATATATATATATATATATTAATCATTAAATTTGTATACTTACGTGAACTCTATATAAGTTAATTGTAGACTAATGTTTGATCTATTAAATTTAGAAGAAAATATAAAAAAAATATGAGCAAATTATTAACACCAATTATTTCTCTTAATTTTAAAAGTTATGCAAGTTTTAAAAAAATAAAAATATAATTAAAATTATCTCCGGTTCAAAGAAATATATTTTTGTCTTTTTCCATTTCGAAAAACAAAAATACTTCTCAAATTTAAAATGAATCTGCTCCATTAAAAATAATAATAATAAGATGGTTTCCTAGTATTGAAATTAGTGTCGTTTACAAAATTGCCCTTAAATTAAATAGTATGATTTTAAGATCAACGGCACAGATGCCTTTTAGCTAGTTGCCCTCCACACAAAAACCGTCTCCATGTCCGCCTCTCTCTCTCTCTCTGAAAACCACCCCACCAACGGAGCCCCACCGCGCCACTGCCGTCCACCCCCCTTGCCCACACACCCAGAGAGAGAAGGAGCTAATCGAGCCCGATTCTCAATCTCTCTTTCGTTTTCTTCTCTGAAGCTTCCTCAGTAGCTCACTCTGTGCGTGGTGGCTTTGATTGGTCCTTCGATTCTCAGGTATGCTCTCGAAAGCTCAGACCGTCTCTTTCTACTTAAATCACACCATTAAATCTGCACCCACATCCCATACAAACCCTTTTATGGACCTCCAAATCAAACCCATTTCAAGCCTCAAAGTAGTGTGGCGGAAAGACCGAAAACTGGATGGAGCCATAGAGAACGACAAGCGGTACAAGCTCTGTTACCGAGTCGTCAAAGAGGTCCTTAACGAGCCAGGCCAAGTGATCCCACTCCGTTACCTCGAGAAACGCCGCGAGAGAATGCGGCTCAAGGTACGAATCCAAACTTTCCTTACCGGAAACCCGGGTTTATTCGATTCTTACTATGACCGAATCAAACCCAGAACCAATCTGGTCCCGTTCCTCCGAGTTTCGGACCGGCTCAAAGAGTTTCTCGAAGAAGAGAGAAGGATTTATGCTGAACATGAACCTTGGATAGTATCGAAATTGTGTAAACTGTTGATGATGTCTAAGGATAAGGTTCTTAGTGTGGATAAATTAGTACACGTGAAGAGGGAATTTGGGTTTCCGAATGATTTTCTGGTTAACTTGGTGCCCAAGTATCCGCAGTACTTTAGGCTATCCGGGTGTCCGGGAGAAGGGAAATCGTTTTTGGAACTGGTTTCATGGAACAACGAGTTTGCGAAATCAGTTATTGAGAGAAGGGCGGAGGAAGAGTCGAGGTTGACGGGGATTCGGGTTAGGCCTAATTTTAATGTTAAGCTTCCGGTGGGGTTTTTCCTGAGGAAGGAGATGAGGGAGTGGATTAGGGATTGGATGGAGCTCGATTATGTGTCCCCGTATGAGGATGTGTCACATTTGGATCAGGCGTCAAGGGAAATGGAGAAGAGAACCGTGGGAGTTTTCCACGAGTTGCTTTCACTTTCATTACATAAGAGGGTTCCTGTACCAATATTGGGGAAGTTTAGTGATGAGTATAGGTTCTCGAATGCATTCTCGAGTGCGTTCACAAGGCATTCGGGGATATTCTATTTGTCATTGAAAGGAGGGATAGAGACGGCAATGCTGAGAGAAGCATATAAAGATGATGCACTGATTGATTGGGATCCTCTCCTCGAGATAAAAGATAAATTTGTTGCTTTGTTGGAGGAGGGATGGCGAGAGAGAGCAGAGCGGTTGAGGTTTCATAGGGAAGAAGTTAAGAAGCACAGGGAAATGATGGCGGTGAAGAGTGGGGAGTATGATAGGCCTGCGTGTGATGAATGACTACGTGAAAGGCATGGGTGGCAATGAGATCAGCAATTGCCGGTAAAGGGGACTTGAAATATTAAGTTGATTGTTGAGATTAAACTGCATATTCTGTTGAGAAATTGTACATTTGTGAGGAATTGTTGTATCCTGCATGTGTACAAATTGAATTTTCATCCAAGATAATTGGAGATTGTCAATGTCACTGAATTTATGGATGGGGGAGAAGTTGTGCTCTTCTCTCAAATATCGATGGTAGAGAGCTGCTTTCAACAAGATACCTATTAACAGCATTTAGTAATGCTTTATAGTTTCTCAGCAACGAAGGAAGTCTACAGAACTCTTCACTGAGGCACGGGAGTCAAAATATCTTTCAACTGACCTCCCAACATATCTGTGGAGTTGTAATTTTACATTTATTGGAGTTTGTTAGTTGTAGTGTTGCGGCTTTGATGCAAAATAGAATTGCACTTCAAGAGTGGACAAATGTTTGTTGTGTTGGTGCAATCATGGATTGCACGACCAAGCATCATAAAAGCAATGGCTATTGCAGGTTCTTTTTCTACTTTTATCCATTTTTGTTGTTATGGGGGAAAGTTCACATGAAAGTGTAACTACTGTATTTACCTAGCTTTCTGATTGTATATTTCAGCATTGGAACTTGTTTTAGATTAACTTGCTGGGCTGAGTAGTGAGTTACAACATTATAATTAATTATGAAATTGCTTTGCAAATAGGGTCTTAATCATTTCTGGCATGTTAGTGTACACTCACGAAGAATTTAATAGTTAAAAAAAGACAAGCAAATAAAAATAATAATAACACGACATGGGTCATGAACTTTTACAGACTGCTGTCTCATGATCATTAATGCTGTTGCAAATCAAATTAGGTGTGAGTTTTGAACTTTTATCTTTATCTCCTTATCATGTTCTGACATTCGGTATAAGAACTTTCCGATTTCTATGTCTTAAGTTTGCCAGGATTCTGCAGAGAACAATATCATAATATTAAGAAACTTAGAAAGTTTTGATGCATTAAGTACACCACTGTACATTTGTAAAGAAATATGGAAGCCTTGCTTGTGTTTGCCATGCTTAGGAAGGTGTGATGAGAGATGAAATTGACATTTTTATACTCTCAGATTGAGATAAGTTCTGACATTTTACTATGATTGTTTTCTGGGAAGGAATGTTAAAGGAGCTGAATAAGTGAGAACATTTTGGAATGGAGATCAAAGACTTTCTTTTCCTTCTTTTTTTGGGCAAGGTTTTTCTTGGTCTTTTCATTTCCAACGACAACTTTCAACGAAGGTTGGTCTGGTTAGGCATGTTAATTAAAGGTATTGTTTAAATCACCTGCACACTACCTTGTAAAACTTTGATATGTATGTTTGTCGGTTTTCAAATAATTATGATATCCCCCAATGCCAGAAGTGCAAAATTTGTGATAATTATCAATTTTTAACACATATGCAGCCATCTCTTTGCACAATTTGAGAAGGTCCAAAGCATGTCACTGTATTCTAGTCCTATGCCTGTATCATAGGTGTCTAATGAAATTCTTAATAATAAAGAATCCCACGAGACATTTTCTATTCATGCCTTTTGATTTATGTGAAAGCCTTTTTTGAATTCTGTAGTGGTTTGATTTTTTTTGTAATCTTTAGAAGTGAAGCCGCACTGCACATGAAATGCATTTTAGCAACATAGCATATGTTAAGGTTAAAGGAAAAATGTTTTGATTGCATAGATAGATGGTAAATGGTATTCTTAATGAAATTTCATTTTGCTCAGAGTAGCAACTGAAAGTATTGTGTAATTGAGCTGCATGTGTGGTGGTACCCTGGGGTAGATCTTGAAATTGTTGCAGTAAAATGTCTCTTCTTTAGAGCACTGATAATTTGGTCTGTGTTCTTCAATTCTATCTCAAGATGATTATTTCTGTGCACTCTTATTTTTTGAACTAGTTCAGTAATGATATTTTGCCTTTGCAGGTCTAGAGTTTCAGCTCTTGGCAAGTTGTGATTGTGAATTGCTGTTGTATTTGTTGATGAGGTTAGGATCATTTTAGGGGAGAAAATGATTTATATCGTTGCCTTCATCCATAGGAATAGTTGATGAAAAGAGTGCAATATTCTTAGAGGTAGGAAGAGCTTAGGTGGTGCAAATTCCTATTATAGCAGCCAGCTTGTACGTCACCTAACAAACCCCATCACACAAAAGGAATGAAGCATACTCAAACCATTCAGAACCTAACCAGCAAACAAAGCGTCATTCTCTTGGTAAACCTATATTTTACTGTTATCCCACCAGAGAAGGAGCCCCATGAATGCGCAAGTATATAACAGAGGCAAGAGCCAGTCTGAAGCACCTGAAACTCTCCTCCCTCTTTTTCTCCGTATGTAATAGTCAAGACAAGCTGAAATAGCTCGAATGGAGAAAGTCAAGATTGTTACATTAACACTCTTTGCAGCACTCGTGGTACTATTGCCGAGGTCGGAGTGCCAGTTAAGGGGAGCGCCAGTGCTGACACCCCGCCCGCTTTGTGCGTCACAATTTTCACTCGCTAACTATGCATGCGCACGGCTCCCCTTGAGGCCCGTATCTCCTCCTCCACCACCCTCTCCTACTTCCCCTGACGATGATGAAGAGGGGCACCATCACAGGCAACGTGGACACAAGCGCAGGCATAGGCGCCACGACACGCCTGAGGAAGACAACTGTTGCCGTTGGGCAACCCAGGTCGACAGCCAGTGCGTTTGTGAAATGATGTATCTCTTGCCCAGCTTCGCAAACTTCCTCATGAGACCTGTACACCAGATTAACCTTGAGATCAGTGACGCTTGCAACGTTACCTACACGTGCGGGGGGACGATACTAAGAGCTTGAGCACTGCACTTACATTGTGATGCAAGGCCATGCTTGTTGCAACGATCAAATATCCAAACTTAATATTTGGTCTACTATGTTTGTTGTGTGGGTTTAAATTATATATTTAGTTGTCTGCTTCTACTACCTAGTTTTAATTATTTAGCTGTTTCTGTCTGTACTTGTAATAGTTTTGAGCATTCATAATAAACTCATATCTTGTTGCCATGGGAATGTACTCAAATCTTCACCTTCCTATCCATTTCATTAAGGCTCTTTTTTTTTTTTTTTTTTTTTGAAAAACTTTTCTCCATATATCCAGAAAAAAGAAATGGGTGTTATTTTCCATGGGAATTACATGCCAAAGAAACAGTCGGCCAACTTGGTTGCCTAATCTCTCTATCCTGTTGCAGTAGATTCCTCATGGGGACTCCATGCAAATGCAAGTGGCACCCACAAAAAATATGTTCGAAAATTAAAGATTGGAGTAACTTCTGTCAGCTTATGGTTTATTCGATGCCTGCTTTTTATATGCAAGAAGAACAATTGACTAATATTACAACTTGATTAGAAAAAAAATAAAAAATAAAAAAGATTAATATTACAACTTGGGTATAAAAACTTATACCATTATTCGGTGTCAAGTCGCTACAAATTCATTCCATCTCACCGCCCCATAACTTTCTTGTCTCCTACTCTAAGATAATAATAATAATAAGAAGAAGAAGAATTTCCTAAAAATAAACCCACAAAAAATAGAATACTTTTTTTTTAAAAAAAAATAATAATAAAAAAAAAATCTTTATATCACATCAAAGAATACTTTTAAAAATCATTAACAAACATATTCTTTTGAATAAAATAATGGGTGCGCGTGCAAGACAATCATTTGTCTAAAAGGCATTTGGAGGAATAGAAGATTTGCTTTTTGCCTTTTTATCCTGTGGATCCACATGAATTTCCATTAGGCAGTTTTATCAAAGGGGATATATTATAATAATATATAGTAATTAAAAAATAAAAAATAACTAGGGTTGAAAACGACAATGGTTTCCTAGTGGGGCAAGCCAATATATTTGATATTCCTATCCCTAATCTCTTTTCCATAGTTTGGAATAAATTCCACCATTTTGTTGAACCTAATTGGATGCACAATCCTCTTGAACTGCCCAAAGTCTTGTTAGCATAGTGGTGTGGCCATAACACATTATCATATGATCAAGAAATTAATTAAACTACTTATAAAATAAAAGAAACCAATTAAACTGAAGAATACCATTCTTATCTATGACCCACTAAACATTGACTACAACATTCAATAAATTCTATGTCCATATTATATAAGTGACCTCTCAATGGAAGCATAAACAAAATAAGTGTTGTTATATCTCAATTTAGAAATTTCAATATTGTGTTACATCTTTTTGATTAGTGCATAAGGTACCCCACCTTAATTATAGGAAAAGAGTTTCATAATTATATTCTAAATGGAGATCGAGTGCAATGAATTGCTCCTATTGCATGTAATGCACGCAGTTGATTGCCCTCGATTCAAATAAGTAAGTTTTGATGGTGTAAAATATATATTTTTTTTTTGTTTCCTCTTGCTAATCTTTATATTTTCTTGGGACGTCCAGTCCCTCTTTCTGGTGCACACGCCCCACAACATCTTTCTCTGGCCAGTTTCGCTCCTCTCGGTCATCTTCGTCTCTACGCGCGCTCGCCACATGCCGCTTTGGCACACATGTGGTGCATCCGCAACTACCTTTTCTTCTCGTGCCTCTTGGCAGTGTTATCCTTGACTTAAGAAAGATTGAGAAACTTTTAGTGATTCGAGTCCCCTCCTTGTACCGCCTCTAGTTCAAAACGTATCGGAATTTATTATTGTTAAAGTATTGATTAAATAATTAAATTGTTTATTATTGTTAAAGTATTGATTAAATGATTAAATTTACCTCTTCCCATAAGCTTAAGCTTTTGGGATAACTGATAGTTTAACATGGTATCAGAGCCAAACGTTTTGGAATCGAACATTGACTCCGTCAATTCACCCTATTTCAATCAAATATTTTACGTGTTGATCCTCCCCTATTAAAATAAAGTTCGAGCTCATACATGAGAGTGAGTATTAAAGTATTGATTAAATGATTAAATTTACCTCTTTCGATTAGCTTAAACTTTTGAAACAACTGATAATTTAAGAATGATTAAGTTGTACGACCCTTTATTGATTATGTTGTGTTTATTAAAGATTGAACTCATCCTCATTCATCCTGATCATCCTCCCTCGTGATAACCTTGGTGAAAAGAAAGCAATGAGTAAGCAGTGGTAATGAATGGAGAGCTCTAAGATAACGATTAATAATCTTTGCCCAAAAGAAAATAAAACAATATTATTGGCTAAACTACGCAAGTCAAATGCACTGTGACCGTACGGAAGATGCGCATGCGCGCAGTTCATTATCGCCGCCACCATGCATTTTTGCCCGTTGCTTTCCCACTCTTTGAAAAGCCACCCTTTTGTCACAACGGAACCTGGCTACCTTTTTTTGTTTTTTTTTTTAAAAAAAAAAAAGAAAAAAGAAAAGCAGATTCTTCTCTCCATTTTTAGTGATACAAATATATTCTTTTAATTAAGTTATTTGAAATTTTTAAATAATTTAATTATTTAATTATTTAGGTGAAAAGCTAAAGAATAAAGAGGTTTCTAGCTATGAGCTGCTTTACAAGAAATTAATCAAAATATCCAATCTATTAATTTTGTAACTATCCTTAAAATACTAGAAAATCACAAGTATCATAGTAAAAAGACATATCTCACTTGCTCTGTTGATTCTGTTAAAAAAATGAAGAATAGATGTCTGTTTAATAAATTAGATTGGAGATTTTTTTTTTTTCCTCGAACAATTTTGATGAAAACTTTGTCCAATTAAGATACAAGTAATACTATTCTCACACTACATTTTCACACTCGTTTCAATCATATCGACTAATGTGATAAAGTAGATGTATGTTTAATAAATTAGATTGGAGAATTTTATCCTGGACAATTTAAATGAAAATTTTGTCCAATTAAGATATAAATATACGAGCAATACTAATCTCCGCACTACATTTTCACACTCGTTTCAATCATATCAATTGATGTGATAAAGTAGATGTCTGTTCAATAAATTAGATTGGAGAATTTTTTTTTCGAACGATTTTGATGAAAACTTTGTCCAATTAAGATATGAGTAATACTACTCTTCACATTGCATTTTCACACTCGTTTCAATCATATCGACTGATGTGATAAAGTAGATGTATGTTTAATCAATTAGATTAGAGAATTTTCTCCTGAACAATTTTGATGAAAACTTTGTCCAATTAAGGTACAACTATACGAGTAAATACTAGTCTCCACACTACATTTTCACACTCGTTACAATCATATCAATTGATGTGATACAGTACATGTCTGTTTAATAAATTTAATTGAAGAATTTTTTTTTTCGAACAATTTTGATGAAAACTTTGTCCAATTAAGATATAATTAATACTACTCTTCACACTCATTTCAATCATACTGATTGATGTAACGTATTTTAAGTGATTAACATGTTTTTTTTTTTTTTTTTTTTTTTTAACTTAAAATATATCACATCTAAGTGAAAGTAACATTACTCATACACATTCATCAACAAATTTTGCATGTCAAAGTTAGGCATGCTCCTTTTCTTTTGTATTGATTGGATTTTGTCCAATTTGATGTGTATGGATGATGGGATGTAAAGGTGTTTTTACATTATTTTCACCAGCTGGATGAAGAGACACTTATACTTGGAGGATCAAGTTGGGGCATATTTACTCTGAAATTCAATCATTTCATATTCCACCTAATATCCAAATATTCATCACCAAATATTGAAATAATTACACAAAAACCATAATAAAACTTCCACACAAAAAAATTGATTCATATTTCTAATATCATTGGAATTACAATCAGAATATGATATTGTTTACAAAATTTTCATCAGAAAGTGACCCAAGTACGATTATATTATTATTTTTCACTGGATTATTAGCAAGATTAATAATAATAATAATAATTATTATTATTATTATTATTATTATGCACCTAGTAAGTTGCGGCTGCAATTGCAGTTCCTACACTCCTCACCTTCATCCCAGCTGGTACATTTGCAGGGACGTTGGCGGCAAAATTGTAAAGAAAGTGTTCGACGATTTGATTGCTCGGTCCGGCGACATGCTCCATCCATGCCTCATCGGCTTCTTTGCCGCCGTGCTTTTGAAACACCTCTGTGGCGTCAATCCGGTGCATATTCCACCCATTTTTATTTCTCAGTCGGAGAATTTTCCCAAGTTGGCGGCATGCTAATTTGCATGTGTTTTCCTTCATCTGAGTTATTGCTTCATGGAGTAACCTTAAACGGCGATGTTTGTCTAGAAATGGTTCGGTTCGGAAATACTGGTCGAATTCTGGAACCCCAATTGCTCTTCGTATCCCCCTTGAGTAATCGGCGGCGGGATCGAAGAGTTTTCTCACCTCATCTACCAAGCCATTTTCGACCATTTGATCGACTCTGTTTGATACGAATGAGTGGAGCACAGGCATTGAGACGTCCACCCAGAGGAAGCAGCATTCGTACTTTGACCGGAACATGTAATCGTCGTCGTCGATTAATGCCTCAATGTACGAATTGGAGCCGCCGACGATGAGGGGGAGGCGGTCGCGTCCGAGGATTGACTCGACGGCGAGTGATGCCCTGTCGCAGAAGTCTGTTGCCGTGAAATCTGCGTCGGGATTTAGAATCCCGAGCAAATGGTGCGGCACCCCACGTTGCTCTTCCTCGGTGACTTTGTTGGTGGCTATCGGAAGGCCCTCGTAGGCTTGCATTTTGTCGGAGTTTATGATTTCTGCCGCAAAACGGGTGGCGAGATCAATTGAGAGCCTCGACTTCCCTGTTCCGGTTGCTCCCATTAAAATGACAATCTTTTCTCTGTGTCTACGAGAATTGAAGAGATCGTTCATGTTCAGCTTACAAGGTGAAAAATCCAGTAATGGAACTCGTGTCTTCATGCACATCAGCATGGAAAATCCCATGATTAAACCAACCTATATTTCAAGAAAAATCGAAATTAATAAATATAAGCAGAAACAGAGGAGATGAATAAGAACAATACAAAGTTTTGGACACAGAAGCTTCACCTTCTTGGTGTATACGAGACGGGAAAGCTTAAATTAATGCTTATCCATGAAAACTAGGATCTGGGAATTTCTTTATTTGTATAAAATGTGAAGATGAATATATGTCAAATGATGTCCTCAGAGGTTGTACACTTGTACCAGGACAAAGGCAGGGGAAGAAGGCTGAGATTTATAGGGGGAAAAAAAATAAAAAAATAAAAAATAAAAGAAAAGAAAATTAATAGTTGGTGTTGATAAGAAATTCCTTTCCTTTATCTTTTTCTCTAGTGTAGTTAAATAGTTTTTGGGAGCCATAACTCTCTTCATAAACAAGGAGGCCAATGTTTTCAAGAAAGCAATGGGCACAAAAAAGTTTTTTTTTTTTTCTTTTTTTTTTTTTTTGAGTGGGTTTGATTTTTGTACATGTGGGGAGAGAGATGCAAATTGTTGGAGGAGAATAATATTGGTTTCTTTCTCTTAATTAATTTTATTATATATATATATATATATATATATATATATATATATATATATATTTGCCTTCAATTTTTGTCCTTCATCAATAATATTTTTTGGCGTCCTCAGTGGTGAGATGCCTTTACACGCAGCCTATTGCTCAAGATAACATAAACATTTGTATGGAGATTTTTTAAAACAACTATGTTTGTTTATGTGTTTTTTTTTTTAAAAAAAAAAAAAAAAAAATAGTTGCAAGTATTTTGCTAATGATTTGTGTTTTACATTATTTGTTAATATTTTCATTCTGAAAAGAAAAGATAGAAAAAAGTATTTACAAATATATTCATTCTTTTGTATATTAAAGATGATGTGAACTCAAATATAAATACAAATTGTAAAGAAATGATTCGCTTTCTTTATTGACATTCTCCTATCTTCTCACTTTTTAAAGGAAAAAATCTACTTTACCTTCTAAAGTTTTAGGAGTTTTTTATTTTGAATCTCAAAGTTTAAAAATTGGTAATGTACCCTCATAATATTTCAAAAAATTTCAATTTAAGCATTCCGTTACTAATTTTCATCAAATTGAACAGAAATCTATGAAATTACATAATTACCCTCATACATTTTTTTTTTAAAAAAAAAATTCATCCAATTTAACGCAAATTAGTAACGAAAGGTTAAAATTAAAAATTTTTAAAACATTAAGGAGGTATATTGTCAATTTTTAAACTTTGGAGTTTAAATTAAAAAATACTTAAAACTTCAGGGGGATAAAGTGAATTTTTTCCCTTTTTAAAATTATCACTAGATATGTAAGGTTCATGTGTAAGACTCATTTGCCCACCGTGATAATCAACTGCCAAAAAAAAAAAAAAAAAAAGCAAAAAAAGCTATTATTTTTAATTATTTATTTATAAAATATCAAAACTATTGTAACAAATAATTAAAGGCACAAAAAACTTTTTAAAATCAAATTTTTTTTTTTAAAAAAAAAAAGTATATTTTTTCAAACCATTATTAATCGTACCCTGATGATTGCAAATTCCGTACTAGAACCTTTTTTTTTTTTTTTTTCTTTTTTTTCTTTCTTTTAAGCCCGTACTACAACCTTAAAAATAAAAGAAGAAAAAAAATATTCCCCCAAAACACTACACAATATTCTTATAACGAAAGCCGAATGTTTAGTTGAAGTGAGAGATAAATGGCAACTTTTTCTAACGAATGTCCGATTCCCTCTCCAAGTGGAATTGACAAAATCAATTTTGAGTATAGCTTTGGCATCAAATTGATGGGACATACATAAATTATTCATTTCTTCTCCGCGTCCTTCTAATTTTTAAAACTACCATTGAATTTATGAGTTCATGTGTGATAATTTTGAAAATTATAAAGATGAAAGAAGGATACGAAAATGATGTACAGCATATCTCTCAGACATATTATTTATCTTGATTCTAAGTGTTGGCGGTGCCTAAATTATAGGACTATGTACTTGTTAATTGTTAGAATTTGTACCAAGATTCATTTCCAAACATTTTAGTACGCCTAATTCTATTTGCTATATTTTGAATCCATAATTTTAGAATTTTTTTTTTTGAGAGTTGCGCTCTGTGGACCTCGGGCAACTTTTGATGATGGACACTCTTGAAATATAAAAAGATTCACAAATGAGGAAGAGTTGAATTGATGTGGAAAAGATTGGGAGATTGTTGAGAGTGCACTTTGTGAGTGTTGAGTCTCATATTGAGAAAAAAAAAAAAAAAAATGTAATTAGTATACCTAAGTGAACTCAAGCTCATTAGCATAGACTTTTGGGCTAGAGTGATGTTTAAATATATATATATATGGAACAAATTTCCTTGGACTTATTCTAATAAGTGACGAACTTATGGACAAGTGTCAATCAACATTTTTAGGTTTCTAAAAGATTAATGTTTGGGTTTCTAGATTAGTGGAATGATAACAAATGACTGTTAAAATATTTTTTTTTAAAAAAATATGTGAGAGATGACACTTGGCACTTATTAGGGTATGGTGAAGGAAATTTCCTTCAAAAAAAAATTAATGTCTTATATATATTAACATACTCTTGAAAAAAAACTTACCATGCATCTCCCCAACATAAAATTTCATTCCCTATTCCCTATTAACTTTAATACGGAATGAAGCAGATAACGCCTAATGAAGTGGATGTCATTAGTTCGAATCCCTCTCTCCCCCTTCCCTTGTGTGGACATGTCAAAAAAAAAAACAAAAAAACTTTAATAGAAACCAAAAATTCAATAACTTTCCATTTTTCATTTTCGTTCTTAAACTTACGTTATCCAATTTTATAAAATAATTTTATGGACATGTTTTGATGGTCTTCAAGAAATATTAGATTGAGTCTGCCTGGAGCAGATCTATTCTACAACTGAAGTTTGGACATGGGTTAGTAAATGTTGAAGTCATATGACTTGATTGTAAGATTTTTATGTTTGTCTCTATGACATTGTAACATCATAGCTTTGGCTATGATTTATCATAACTTTATGCTCTCTGATGTAACGCCCCAAGTTCTAAAGGTAGAGCGATTGTGAGCAATTGTAACTTATTCTTATTAAAAAAAATAAAAAATAATTCTCCTAATATAAGATCACCACAAAAACATAACGTCACCAAAGTACTATAATTTCTCATTACAAAATCACAAACACATAATGTGCTAGTATTCAATAATCTCATCAATAACTCAAGAGTATATCAATCACTATTCCAAACCTTAAACTTAGCGCAAGAGTGTTCCTTTAAGTGTCCTTAATCCTTTGGGTGTCATCAGCACATAAATGGTCTTATAATACTTATACCTCAATATTGGTAAATGAACCTTGTATTCAATTGGAACTCTTCATCTCATTAATATTCTTATTCCGTTTAGATCACAAAATTTAAGTATTTTGGAACTTGACATTCTCAAAAGCCATCAACTATGTTGCTATACTTCAATTAAGGACATTAGTCAAACAACTTCAACACTTTTTACATCAATAATCATAATCCCATAATTTCTCTTGATCCAAAAAATCTAGATGTTTAAAAATTTATCCTTCATCACAAGAATTCAGAAAATTTTTTGATACCAATAATAACTCCGACCATATTTCCAAGGTACTATTACCATACTTCAAAACCTTCAATGCCCATTTACTATCATCAGTCATCCAATTACAATCTTTTGACCAAGCATAAGTATTCTCTAATGACCATCTAAACTTGAATTGATCTAAAAAGAGCTGGTGAAATTTCAAGTATTTACTCATACTCAATTTCATCAAACACTTAAGTTAAAATTCCATTGTATATGCTGATTAATAATCTCTTTTCTTAACTGTCTCAATCAGTAGTATTGTCATACATATATAACTTTAACCTCAAAGTTTTGCCACATATATTACCTAATGTTTAAGATGCCGTCATGTATCTATACTTTCATCTAAGGCTTAACAAGAATCAATAACCTATTTAATCTTATCAAATCTTATTACTCTTGTACCCAAGTACAATCGTTAACAACTCCCCATCCTCATAAATCTAAAATTGAATTCAATAGGATGCCTCAAACATTTATACCTTGCAATTACAATGCTTATACCAATGTTCCCATACAAGAAAATCAAAAACCTAACATTCAACCATTCGGTCCCGTATATTCCTCAACAGTAAATCAAAAGAATCATCCATAACAAAAATAT
Source organism: Corylus avellana (assembly GCF_965113065.1). Lineage (NCBI taxonomy): Eukaryota > Viridiplantae > Streptophyta > Magnoliopsida > Fagales > Betulaceae > Corylus > Corylus avellana. The sequence continues at coordinate 11,399,636 of NC_142490.1, read as the reverse complement.
CAAAAGTTGATCAACCACTAGATTACACATGACACCTAAGGTTACACATGTTACCCAGCATGCTTCCATTGCCTTCTCATTGAACACCTGGGCAGCTAAGGTGTCAAGCTTACTTGACAGCAAGTAGGTAGAGTGCATGTGGGACAAATGTCCCACATGCAGCCAGCTTTTACATTTTATAAAGGGGAGCAATTTTCCCCCATTTGCTCACAGCTCAAGTAGGGGTGTAAACGAGCTGAGTTTGAGCTAGCTTCATTTGTTTGGGCTCGGCTTGTTTAAATTTTACTCGAGCTTAAGCTTGACCCGAGCTTAAAGACGAGCCAAAAAATCGAGCTCGAGCTCGAGCTCATAATAAGTCAAGTCGAGCCGAGCCAATTTACGAGTTGGCTCTTATATTTTATTTTATTAATTTATTTTTGGGGAAACTTTACTTACCCCCCCTATACTTTCGCGGTTTTTGCAGACACCCCCCCATTGTTCAAAAACTCTCACTTTGATGTATCAAACTTCGTTTCCTTCCACTTTGCTCCTTCCGTTAGGATTTTCTGTTAAATCCTAACTGAGTGGTGTGAAATTCCAATCTTGCCCTTATTTTTTATTAAAAAATAATTTTTTTAAAAAAAATCTTGACCTGTGGATCTAACCCACCCGTAGTGTGACCCACCGGCGCGTCACAAAACCCGCCAGTGGGTCACTTCTTTATTTTTTATTTTTTTAATATAATAATTATAATAATAATTTTTTATTTATAAATAAGGGTAAATTTGGAATTTTTAAAAAAATTTAGGAGTATAAAGGACTTTTACTCATTTGACCGTTTGATTTAACTACAAAATCCTAACAAATGGGCAAAGTGGAAGGAAACGAAAGTTAGATACATCAAAGTGAGAGTTTTTTAACAATGGAGGGGTGTCTGCAAAAACCGCGAAAGTATAGGGGGGTAAGTGAAGTTTTCCCTTTATTTTTTTATTATAAATTTAAACTTCAAGTATTCTTAAATAGCTCAAGAAACCAGCTTACATATGAGCATTTGCTTAGTCTGGCTAGCGGAGTATAGAGTCCGAGTCAATACAACAAAGCATTTGGTTTCGAAGAGAGATGATATGCATCCTTTTATAATAAAAGGATGCTATTAGAAAAAAAAAAAAAAATCATCAATTTTTAATATTAATACGGGGAATTATGTGAATAACTACCAATTCGAGCTTCATACGAACTGCTCACAAGCTTAATCGAGTCGAGCCGAGCTAGCTTCGTTTAATATTCAAGCCAAGATTCATGTTCACGAAACACTTCATTTAATATTCGAGTCGAGTACGAGCCGAGCCCAAGCTCACAAGCGAGCGGCTTGCTCTCTCCAAGGTAATATTTTCATATTTTTTATGGTATTTTTAGTATGAATCTAAATTCCTAAATTAAATTGAGGCTTTTAGTGTATGAGCACTTGAATTGCTTTTTGGAGGGGTTAATTATATTTAGAGTGTTAACTGACCATAAATTATTATGGGATCCATGGAAGTTGATACTTATTAGGTTTAGATGCTAATACGTCTTATGATAATTACAGTGATTGTTGTAAATATTTCTAAGCTTTTGATATTGGGAGTAAGTTGCTAAATTAAATGGCTTAGGAAGAGAGCGATATTATGGCTAGATAGACTTCTTAAGCTAATAATTGTAGTCGGATGATTTTAAAGTAATAAGAATATTATAACCTTGGTGTTTTAGTGTAAAGCAATTTGTTAAATTAAGGCCTTAGTGGATTTGATTATTAGAATTCTATGTGAAGTATATAAATCAAGCATGATAGGGTTGATGTCACTATAATGTTTTTGGCTAAGGATAGATGATGGTGGGATAGAGATTAAAGTTAAGATCCTTAGCAACTAAAGTGATGCATGATTGAGACTTAAAAACGAATTGATGACTAAGGTACTTTTTATCTCCATTGTAGGAATTGTGAGTTGGATGCGGATTCAAAATAAGGGCATGCAATGCCAGGTAAGGGGACACAACTCCAAAAACCCCAACAAATTTTATTATAAATCTTTGAAAAAATGTTGAAGATTTTATATAGAATTCACTTACATGATTTCAATTGCACTTCCTTTCATATTTTAATGTCAAGTTTTATTCAATCATATGTTATTGTTTAAGAATTTTACGTGTTACAGTTACCTTATTTAATGATTTATGCATGACTGCAATTATGAATGAAAAGAGTTCTCAAAGTTCATGGCATAGCATACAGTTACAAATGAGCTTACAGATCATATGAAATGTTATATGTGCATTCGTGGTTATAAATGTTTAACCCGAAACACGATTATAGTGGCGATCTGTACCGCATAAGGTAGCATGGCAAGCACACTAAAGAACAGTTTCCAGAAGGTGTGTGTTACCGAGCAGGTGGCCTTCACCTAGATAAGTTCCCAACCTGGTAGCTCTCCTCTATTGTTATAGGATGAGCATATAGGTCCTTCGGGACAAGCAAAAGTGCGCTGTTCACGGTACATTTATGGTGTCGGGTCAAAGGGTAAAACAATTATTTTGAAAGGAAAGTAAAAGGAAGTGCTTACTCATTTTGTAACTATCATGCTTATTTTCTTAATTATGTTATTCTGCATAAATTGTTATTGTGCATGACAAAGATGCTGACATAAAAATCTGCATAGCATGTTTTATAGCATCTTGGTGTTATGGCTACTTATTGAGTTGTCGAACTCACCCATTCTCCCTATACATTTTTTTGCAGATTACTCTATATATCATAGTACTGAGGACATGGGTACTGGTGGGCTTCTTAGTTGTTAAAGATCATATAACTGCTTTATGGTCTAGCAGGAGCAGTAGCAGTAGAAGTGTCTAGGACTCCATTCTATAGACTAGACGACTTTGGATAAGCATAGATGGTGTAACTTTATTGCTTATGAGATTATTGAATAATAGCACATTATGTGTTTGTGATTTTATAATGAGAAATTATAGTACTCTGGTGACATTATGTTTCTATAGTAATCTTATATTAGGAGAATTATGTTTTATTTTTTTTTAATAATAATACGTTACAATTGTTCACAATCGCTCTACCTCTAGAACTTGGGGCATTACATCTGATGAATATAAAAAACTCATTTTATAAAAGAATCCACTTTATGCTCTTAATCTTTTTTCAAGGAATGAATGTAAAAAATTCCCCTAAAGAAAAAAAAAATTAAATTAAACACGCATCAAATATATATATAATCAAATCACGAGAGCTTTATGTATAGCTTTATGTATAAATATCACTTATTCATTAGTACTATATGCACAAGTTGTTCAATAATTATACCTTAAATATCATAATCTATCAACATTCGATACATTAGTAATAATAATATAATACGTGATGTCTATCAAGTTATAACAAAACTATACAATCAAAAGTCCTCTTGGATGGTATTTTTATTATCTATTTTGGCGCATCCTCTCCTACATTTGTCACCTCTGTAAAATCTCTAAATTAAAAAATTTACAGGTAAGAAGTGAGCTAACGCTCAGTAATTAAACAACAATCCAAATCAATGTGTGAAGTGAGCCCTTTTTGAAATGAGTAATGCTAGCTAGAGACCATCATTTTATCCTCTCAAAACTGATGTAACTTTCAAAATCATCATTTGATCAACATTCAAGTATGATTCATCTAAAATTTAATGGTGATTTTAAAAGCCACATCAATTTTAGGAGGATAAAAATAAGATAAAAAGATGGCCCCGAGCATTACACTTCAAAAAGATACCATAAAATTAATATTTTCCCATCTCCATCGCACCATGAATCAAACTGTAATTCGATCAATCGATAGACCCATCTGATATGGGTTATTTATCACCTACCCACTTATGTGGCATTGCCACGTGGAGATTTCATTTCGATTAGTTGAACTCGTCCAAAGTTGTTTTGATTAATTAAAAATGAAAACCCCCCATTGATTACCCTAGCAATCGAATACCTACGAGCTTTGACCATTACAAAAATTTCACAAAAATTTATTTTTTTCTCATAAAATTTTAAAACTCATTTCACCTTAATATCACATTAATAATTCTTGTTACTGTTAAAAAAAAAAATTCTAGAAGGAATATACAATTATACACCCACCCACAAAGCCAGAACTTAAATGCCACGTAGGATGAAGGTGGCTGGGATTTCCATGATGATGAATGAGATAATGACATGAAATCTGTGCCTTAGAAAGTTGATACCAATCTAATTTAACTTTAATCCAATTACTTACCTGTCAACTCACTATATAACACACGCCTTCAGCCTTCTCTTCTTCTTATGGGGGCGACAGGTCACCACTTTGATAATCCTTAACACTTGAATTGACCCATAGATCCCCCCTTAACAACCATCATGCTCTCATCATCTCTCATTCTCACTTTTTGACTTCTATTGAAGCACTAAAAAGTGCACTTTAAAAATTTTAAAAATAAAAATACAGTTAAGCGTTTTATAAAATTGTTTATCTGTTGTTTCAATAATATACGACTTTATACAATTTTGTTTTAAAAAATGCATTGATTTGATCGGTAAACGCCTTTCGTCGTACATGATCCCCGCTTCAAGTTTATAATGTTCATAGGCCAATTTCAATACATGTCCAGTTCAAATGAACTTAAAAAAAGTGGGTTTTTTTAAATAGAATAAAAAGGGAGTCGGCTCCTCAATCTCCGGTTCATTACCCGAATCCTATTGCTTAGCGGAAAAAAGAGCACCTAATAATGCACACCCAATTTGTCATTTCTCTTGTTTGCAATTGGTGCATAAAACGTGTGACCAAATTTATTTTGAATAAATTGGTTGCAATTGGTCTCTGTGAACACAATGAAGGGATAAGATTGAGAGCAATATTGGGTACGGCAATCCTGTATTACATCAATCATGAAAATATCATTCGTTTTGGTACAACGTCAAAATCTCGATTATACGATGTGGTCATTCAATTGGTCGCATCGAAATTCAATCTTATAAAGTCTCCCTTTTTATTTATGTTTTATATGAGATTGATGGCAAAGGCGTGCCTAAATAGGAAAAATTGGGACCGTGCGATGATTGAATTAAGAACTTTTATGGGTGCATTCATGGGAATTTCAAAAGTCGATATAATAATGTTAGGCATATATCATACGTCGTCGTTGATCATAGTCTGACTGATATGATGTTGTAATGGAAAAAGTGCCCTTGATTTGATCCCACTTATCACTCCTACCCTTTTTACAAGGACACACTACAAATTTTGAACCATTAAACCCATTTCAGCAACGTTACACATTTTCAGCCCTGCATTCCAATTAAATGGAGAAACCTCGGGTCTTTTGGCGTTTGGTTCGTAGAAAAAACGGCTGCCGACTTTTGGCAATTTTCGGTGGAGGTTTAGCAAAATCCGAGAGTTTGAGAAGGACTAACTTAAACACACAAAAAAAAAATTGTGTTCTAAGACCGAAAAATAATTTTAATTGCATCAAACACCTAAAATTTTTAGAAACATATTTTACAATAAAAATTGTTAGGGTTATCCTACATCGGTTGTAGAAGGGGCTGGTGGTCACTTTATAAGTGTGAGGGAAAGCTTCACCTCTTGAACTAACTTTTAGGGTTGAGTTAGGTTCAAGACCACCTAACACTGGTATCAGAGCCCATGTTTACCAACAAGTCTCAGTCCAACAGTCCACTTGAGAAATGGGTTGCCGCTGCTCCGACCTAGGGCCCGATGTGTGAGAGGAAGATTGTTGGGGTTGTTCCACATCGGTTGTGGAAGGGGTTGGCGGTCACTTTATAAGTGTGAGGGAAAGCCTCACTTCTTGAGCTAGCTTTTGAGGTTGAGATATGCCCAAGACCATCCAACAAAGAAAAACATAATTGTGTTCCAATCTCTGGTCATTCTCCCCTATTCCCCTATATCCATTTTCTAAAGAATAAAAAAAACTAATATTCGAATTAATTTTTTTTTCTTTCCTTTCTCAGTGATGGAGTCATATACTTCTCTACTAATAAATTAAAATTGGGATCAAATTAATGAAGCCTATAGGAATTAAAAGGACAACAAAAAAAAAAAGACAACAAAGTGCAACTTTACAAGCTAAACGTCATCCATTAAGAAAATATCTTGTTAACTATGGATATTGAATAAAGATATAGTGCAATACTCCTATTCTATTGGATTGTAATAAGGTAGGCTGATGTGAGCGTAGATGCTCAGGTACATTGGACGTGAGCTGCTCCAACATCTGTCTGTTTCTGAACAAGTGGAATTTATTTATGCTTCTTATTACAGTGCAATAAGGTAAAACTATTTGCACCTGATCTTTGTCAATGGATATTTAACTTTCTCATTAGCTCTACTAATAAATATCAGTAGATTTTTTTTTTTTTTTTTTTTTTTTTTTTCTATTCAAATATCAGTAGAATTTTTAACACTGCATTGAAAAAAAAAAAACTAAAGTTTATATCTTGGTGCTTGGTACTTACTGAGTAATTAAAATTTTAAATTTTGTACATAAACAATTATAGAAAGCCCTAATATATAGTAATTGGTCCTCTTGGTATGTTGCACAAATGTGACCATCAGGTCCTTAGATGATGACAAAAAAATAAAGAGAAAATTACTTATTTGGTCCTTAGTGTTTTTCTTGTACCAACCTGATTTTTGAGGTGTCAAAAGTATTTTAAAGATTATTGGATAAGTTTTTTTTTTTTTTTTTTTTTGACATGTCCATATAAGGGAAGAGGAAGGGGAGATTCGAACTAGTAACCTTCGCTTTATTAGGCCTGGTCCACAACCAATTGGGTAAGTTTATATTCAAAATGGTCTCTACCGTCAGCCATTTGATAAAAACAGTTAGGTGCACATGTGAATCCACTTCATAACTAATCGCCAATTAACAAAATAAAAGAGATATGTTAGAATTTAATAAAAATTATATATTTTGTCCATAAAAATTCATATGGCAAGATGTCATATCATCTTTTTTTTGTTTTGTCTTTTTCCCTTCACAAAAAAAATGATATGACATCTTGCCACGTACACTCTTATTGGCAAAATGTGGAGTTTTTATTAGATTGAAGCATTTCTCAAAATATAATTGATGACTCAACCAATTGCAAAATTACAATTTTATCATTTTATTATTATTATTTTTTTTAAAAAAAATCAATCGCCCCTCCCAAGTCCCAACCACCCTTCAAGGGCAATCTTCGCTTACCATACGGTGGGCAATTGGGGTAAACTTTTTTTTTTTTTTTTTTTTTTTTACTTAGGGGCAAAACTGTAATTTTATAAAAGGTTGTGTCACCTGTTATTTGTGTCAATTGGTAATTAGTTTTGACGTAGATCCACATGTATATTTCATATTTTTTTTTATATATATCATTCTCTTAACTATCTTTCAATTATCTAATTGGTGAATCTATTATGTGCGTTGAAGTGAACCAACCCAACAAGTACATATATTCATAATAGGGTAAAGTCCACATACCCCCTCAAATTATCACCAAATTTACAATATTTCCTCCAAATTTTTAATTGTGACAATATCCCCCTAAACTATCAAAACATTGTCAATGTTCCCCCAATAACCAAACTACCCTTAGTAAAATAAAAACAAAAAATAATAAACTTATAGAAAAACCTAAAACAAACAAACTAACTAACTATATATATTCAGTGGTGGCGAATTTTTTTTTTTAAAAAATCATTTTACAAGAAAAGAATTTAATTTCGATTTTTTTTTTTAATAAAAAATGAAAATTATCTTCTTCTTCTTTTTTGTTTTATAATTTTTTTAAATAAAAGTTTCCTTTTAAAAAAAATGAAAAATTTCGTTTGAAGCAATACAAAATTTTCGTTTTTTAAAACAATTTTTTTTAAAAAAAAATCGGTTTTTAAACAAAAATTTCCGGTTTTTTTATTTATAAAATTCGTTTAAAAAAATTCTTTTTTTTAAAAAAAAAATTAAAATTTTCGTTTTAAAAAAATAATAATAATTGTTTTTTTTTTTTTTTTTTTCAAATTTATAAGGGTATTTTTGTTTTATTGAGAAATCTATAAGGGTATTTTTATCTTTTTGTTAGCCTTGGAGGGGAGATTGAGTCATTGACAATGTTTTGGTAGTTTGGAGAAGACATTGTCACAATTAAAAGTTTCGGGAAGGGGAAACATTGTCAATTAGATGGTAGTTTGAGAAAGTATGTGGACTTTATTCTTTATAATATTAAGCATACATTAAATTGATATAGATTTCGATCGGTTTAGATTTGTAGTTTTAAAATGTATAATATCAAAATGTGATCTTCAAAGAATTGTTAAATTTTTGATAAAATTGCGATTTTTAAAAATACATTCATTTGCTTGCGATTTAAAAACGAAATTTTTTTTTTGTATTTTTAAACAGCAATTTTTTAAAAACACTCTCAAACAATATATTTAAATAAATAAAATCGTTGGCCGAGCCAACGAACCCTTCCTTAACAATCGAGACCGAAAACCAAGACAGATGACCATATGACCATGTTACAACATCTAACGACCAAGTATGAGAAAGATAACATTACTTATTTTGATATTTGCAAGTATTATATGCAAGTATTATATAACATTACTCGTACTCGTACCTTAGATAGGTCTTTTGGACCGGTGGCTACTTTTTCACAGCACACCCCCCGAATGCCTAATGAATAATACTAAATATCTTATATCTTTCTTGTTTCTTTCAAAACTAGCATGGCTTTTAAAATTATTATTAAATCATAATCTAATAATAAATTTAAAATCACATTAGATTTAGAGGGATATAAGAGAAATATAAAAAATGACATTTAGCATTACTCAGGCCTACTAGTACTTTGAATTGGCTGACTAGTCATCGGTCACAAACATAAAACATGTTCTGTTTTGATTCTTAATGACTCCCATGCTTAGTTATGAGCATATGCAGTTGGTAATAGTTGGTCGTCAAATGTTGTAACATGGTATCATGCTTCTATTTATTGTCTTTATTTTGATTCACGTGTTAGTTTTGAAAGGAAACAAGAAGAATATGAGAAATATATTTAGCATTACTCATTAGACATTTGGGAGTGTGGTCTATAAAAGTAGCCACCAGTCAGAAAAGACCGATCTAAGATAAGAATACGAGTAATGTTACATAAGTGCCTATCAACTTTCGAATATTTTTTTTTTTTAACAAGGGCCGACACTATTACACCAGTCTAGTAAGATGTGGGTGGGACTAGGGTTGGGAATTTTTAACATGGACCCAACATAAAATTGGTGGGCGGATTATGGTTGATTGATCTAATCCGTTAAATTAGATGGGTTGGGTTATGATTTACACAAACCAAATCTGATACGCAACATAAAAATTAGCAAGTTTTATACGACTTACGAACTCGACACAAACCCAATATAAAATTAGAGAGTTAGAGTTGAAACACCTAACTCATTTAATTAAATAGATTGAATTAAAATTAATATATATAGTTTTATATCTATATTTTGACACAATCTAAACTTAATAGGCGAACACGAACTGCCACTTCTAGTTGCCCAAATCTTCCTAAAAACGTGCTACAACTTGGCAAATTGAAATGGGCTATGATCAGTACCCAGTACCACTCTCAGCACGGATTCGAGTCCTCATATGTATCTTCTTTTCCATTATGCAATAACTTTTAAACCCAAGCCCAATCATAAAAGTCCAAAAGTGCCTCAACAACCAACACAAAATTACAAAACCAACCTTAGCTGAAACTTTTAAATTCAATCTATTAAATAAATTTATTTTTAAAGTATGGTTAATTACCTTTTTAATATTTAGGCTTGTAATATATATTTTTTTATTTTCACATGAGGTTCAAATCGTATTATATATGATACCTGACTTAACAAAAAAGACCAACTTAATATTTCTGTTAAATTCTGTTAGCCTAAACAAACGGAATGTCTGTCACATACAAATATCACATGTCCTAAAAAAATAAAAACAATTAAAAACTAAACCTCAAAAAAAAAAATTGAAAATTATGGACCACCCCCAAAGCCGGTCTAGGTTTCAGACACCCTTTTTAATTGTTTATTTATTTAGAATTATTTTACTAATTTTTTATTATTTTTATTTTTTATGACATATGACATTTATATGTGACAACACGTGTGACGAAATGTGACAGAGGTACTAAGTTAATCTTTTCTAGTAAATTAAGTATTATTTATGACAGAATTTGAACTCCAAGTGAAAAAAAATAATAATAATAATTACTCGTAGACTTAAGTACTAAAAAGGTAATTAGCCCTCTAAAAGTGAGTGATAATCTTATATATTTTTTAGTTTTTAACAGGATTATCCATGATTTAATTTTTCCTTTTTAATTAAAACACACCCAGCGGGATTCATACTGGGAACTCTGGCTTCGAACGTGGCGCAAACTCATTGGTTGAAAGACCAACAAAGTTCAACCTACTTCGCCCCAGTGAGACTGAGAAAGTCTGAAACTCCCGAAAACAGATCCATTAGACTTGTACGACGACGTTGAAGTCGCCGGAAAACTCAGCGTCATTTTTATTAAAGCAAAAAAAAAAAAAAAAAATGGAAATAAAAATAAAAATCTAAATTTAGAATTTACACATTTGAATTGGCTGAAATTTGGGAGGGGGATAAATTAAATCTGGCAAAGATAGAGGGGTTGAGGGCGAGATCGTCGGGGAGGCCAGGTGGGAGCGGGAGGGGCGGGGAGGAAGACGAGGAACACGGGGAATTCAGGGTCACGTGGCGACGCAGGTTGCTCATGGCGCTCAAGCTCAACGTCACGTGCGCCTCCGCCCTTAGGATCGCCCTCTTTCTCCTCCTCCTCGCCGCCATTGCCACCGCCTGCATTTCTCTCCCCGTTGAAAAGGTTCAACCCTACCTCTCTCTGTGTGCATATCTATGAAAGCATTGACATGTTTTTTGTGTTGCAAATGGCATTTCTTGTTAATCATATTTGTTTGTTTTTCCTAATTCCTTATCTGAATCCTGGTGTTCTAAAAGGCTTTACATTTTGCAGATATTGAAGGATTTCTTGTTATGGGTAAAGCAGGATCTTGGACCTTGGGGCCCTCTTGTTTTGTAAGTCATTCGTTATTGGCCAAAGTTCTGATGATGTTCATGTTGCTTTGTTATGTTTTGTAGTCTAAATGTGAGGATGTCTTCTTAACTGACAAAGGGGTTTTTTATTACGTTGTGTATGATTATAGCATTGCAGTTGGTTGCCTGAATTTTGTTCACCTTCAAAGCGTTGACTCATCTTTCTGGGGATTTGCAGGGCCATTGCATACATTCCTCTTACAGTCCTCGCGGTGCCAGCTTCAGTACTTTCAGTAGGCTTTTACTCCTGATTTATTTTATTTTTGTCATGGGAATGTTGTGCATTTAAGTTATTTGCAAAGCAGTAAACTTGTAGTTATTGGCAGTGCTTCATGGAATTAATGAAGCTACTTATACTGAACTATAACTATAAGGTTATCAATTCTTACTTGTGTGTACTTCACAATCAGGATTATATTTTAAATAATTTACATCTGCTAATTCAAAATCGAGTCCTCGATTTCCATTTACTTAATTCCTTTTGAAGTTTTGGTCCTTGCAAATTTGGATATGGGATAGTTACTGATATTTAATTGCGGAAAAACTTTTCTAGAGCTTATTTGGTTACGATATTGAACAAAGAATTCCCCCACCTGTGACTGGAAATACACTGTAAAAGTTATGGAGTATCCTGGATGAGTTACACTTTTTCTTTGGCAATTTATTTCCTTGGATTGGGCGTGAGGTTTTTAATTTTTTCCCCCTTCCTTTTCCAGCTTGGAGGTGGTTATCTCTTTGGGCTGCCTGTGGGATTTGTAGCTGACTCTATTGGTGCTACAATAGGTGCAACAGCTGCATTCATTCTTGGTAGAACAGTGAGTCTCCTAAGCACTTTAATTCTGTTGTTTCTTTTGCCTATGTGTGCAGACATGCATGTTTTCTTCCTCTTAAGCCTAATACTACTTCTTTTTGTTTCTTTTTTTAATCCGTAAAGAAAAATTCGAACATGGATGGATGAATCTATTTTTTTTTTTTTTTTTGATAAGTAATGGATGGATGAATCTATTTTTGTTTGAACTTGTTAGTTTTTTAGCATATTGGATGGTTTGCTTTGTGCAGTTCCTTGTGGATCTTATATGCATTTTCTTTTTGTATTACATATCTTAGTATTGCTACTTTTTGCAGATTGGAAGATCATATGTTATTTCAAAGCTAAAGAATTATCCGAAGTTTCAGGCCGTTGCTATTGCAATTCAGAGATCTGGCTTTAAGGCATAAGTTTTTCTGCTCTTTCTATGCCTGTGTGTAATTTTCTATTTGGTCAAATAGTTATCTACCATATCGATCTTGGTTCTATTTATTTTTATTTTCTTTTACAAAACATTTATTGATAGAATGCGTGATGAAATAACCAAATGTTTCACTGAGTGAGAACTTGAATATTTGGTACTCTTTAGCAAACTTCTTAACTTTATTAGGTTGAGGTAGATCTTTAAAGACTTGTCTTTCTCTATTGCACTTTTGGTATCATCAAGGATGAAAAATTCTTGAATAATTCATCAAAGAGAAAAATCACTGCACAAGATAACTTTACAGTAGTCATTTTAAGAAGCGATGTTTTCCCATAATGGTTTTGGCTAAAGATAATGTAGTTGGGTGGGGTTGGGTTAGGATTGGATCTTAGGTTGGATTTTAGAGCTGAATCGAAAAGCTCATCAGTCCAAATCAAGCTCTTTAGCTAATAGTCTCAATTTTAGGAAATAAAAAGTGTGAATTAGGATGCTCTTGGGTCTAGGTAGCCCATAAAGCATGTCTGCGTTTTCGAGAGAGAGACAATGAAGAATTTTGAGAAGTGAATATTTTGCAATAATGTTATGTAGTTGACAGCTCTTTCTGGACACCTGTCTGTAACTGGGGAGAAAACACATACACTTTTTTTTTAAATTTTTTTTTTTTTTTTTATCAGAACCCATTTTTCATTTTTGTATTTCTTTCTGAACTTTAGAAACTTATTATTAGCCTTTTTGTGTCTTATAGAGATAGTTAACTTTTATATAGATGAGATTTGGAGTTTCACAATATAGCATTACATTTGCCAATGTTTGAGTAACTAATGGGGTTTTAGTTTGACAGTTTAAATCCTCTTTGGTGAGATCAGGGTTCAGTTATGATAATCACAAATCTGAATGTAGAAAATCGTTAGTTTCATTGGCTTTAATATGGGGATTGGCAGGTCTGCAGTTTCAAGGTTAATGCATGACCTAATGTAAATGATTCTTGTAACTAAGATTATCTTTCTATATATGAAAGCATCCCAAATATTTATCTAATCTTATACTCCAACTGTGGATTTGTATATCATGAATCTGAAATGATTCTTCCAGGACTCACTGCTCTAGTTACTCTTCTTTGCTTTATAGTACTTCATAGGCACCTCTTTACCATCATTCCTAATTTCTTTCTTTTTGGTGTTTTCAACAGATAGTTCTGCTTCTTCGGTTTGTTCCCCTACTTCCGTTCAACATCTTGAATTATCTCCTGTCTGTGACTCCTGTGCATATTGGGGAATATATGCTGGCAACTTGGTTGGGAATGATGGTATTCACTCTTATAGCTATCCTTGTTTTATGGATCGGCTATGAACACCATTTTGATGCATTGATCACAATTTGCAATGTAAAGTACAAATTATACAGACATATCAGAAAATACAAATTATACATGAAAATATTAATTACCATTACTGTTGATCCCAACTTGTTTCAACAACTCGCTCTTGTTACTGGCAAGCCCATGTAATCATATCTCTTTGCATGCTCTTCACATTTTTTATCTATACCGTTCAACTTTTCTATTCTCATTTTGGTCTATATTTTGTTATCATGTCATATTGATTTCTCTTACCTATTCCTTGTCAATTTTTACTGTCAGAATGAGTAGAAATCTTGTATTAAATATCTACTTTAGCAGCCCCAACTCTTGACGATGCAAAGTCTTAATTTCTTTTACCTTAAGGTTAATTTCAAACTTTACAACATAATATAACATGTTTGTTGTGCCTGACTGAATGCATCTGACAACAGCTACCACCTAAGAAGAATATTGTTGTGCAACTATGTTAGCATGTTTGTAAGATCCTCCAATCTACAATAAGGGTGTTAGTTGAGATTGATGATCAGAAAGAGTGGAAAGATGAGAGTGAATGGGAAATGCACGTACATAATATATGCTCCTAAATGTGATTAATCAGATACTAGGGCAGGGCATGCTAAAAACTGATGGACAGCATTTATAGCTATTACAATTTAAAGTCCAATGGGAATAAGTTGACTTGGAAGCTGAGCCTCTACTACTTGATCACAGACTATATTGCCCACCAAATGTCAAACCTTTAAGCCTGCATTGGTATTTTATCTCTTCAATTATTTTTCAATCATCAATATTATTGATCTATATTTACTTGTATTTTAAATAATCTACGTATCTCTCGCCAAAGTTCTATGTCAACAAAATGAATTTTAGTAATTGGTGATCATCAAATTTTTTCCCTTTAAGTAGAATATACTTCCTCTTTTATTAGTCAGGGTTGACTATGTCTCTTTCTACTTTCTTAAATGATGTGGTCTGTTATGATAACAAGCTCCTTTGCTTCTTATTACAGCCAATCACATTTGCTCTAGTATATGTTGGAACAACGCTGAAGGATCTTTCTGATGTTACACATGGATGGAATGAGGTTTCAACAACTCGTTGGGTAAGTGATATGCCGCCTTTTATTTTGTTTAGTTTTTAAGTAGTGAAGGTCCTGGATCGTCAACATAGTCTAAGAGGGTTATTAAAGCTTAATAAAATCAAAATGTCGAGTTATTTCTGTTAACCTGTATATTTACTTAGTGCTAGAGGCATTAGTCAAGTTATTTTTTCCACCACCAAATATTTTAAGAATGTTTTGGAGAAGCCTTGATTATGGTTTTATTATGCTTGTCTTTATTGTGCTTAGTTACAATATGACATATCCCTTGAGTTTGGAACTCTCAAATTCCACATTATGTTGATCAAAACACATGCAGTCTTTCAGGCAGATGGGAGGCCTTACTATATTTATGCATGCAGTCCCCTTGATGTTATCATTTATTCTAGCCGGATGCTGATTGTTTTACCTTCATGCGTTCAAGCTAATTTTGATGGCTAGCAGCCTAGCACAAGTAGCGCATCCTTTTTAACTCATTTGGCCATATTTCCAGTCTTGATGATAAGATTGCTGTATTCACTTCTTTTCTATCACATTTGAGAAGAGAGATATTTTAGGGATGCAGGTAGTGTTATTGATCAGGAACTACATTTGTATCTTGCAGATTCTGACTCCTTGGTGTCATTACTGCATTTATGCCTTTTTTTCCCCCTCTCCTTTCCCTGACCTTAATCCTCAGAGGCTTATTAAGCTTAATAGGAAATAATTTCTTTGCCATTGCTGGTAGGATTACATCCACATTTGAGTGTACAGAACTCTTTCTACTTTTTATGTATTCTTTCATTTGGGCAGTTTCCATATTTTCTCGTAGATGCTTTTTTTTCCTCTCCTAAATCCTTCCTAGGTGGAGAGCACCCCTTTCATCATTTTTTTTTTTTTTTTGAAAGAGAGCCAAAAACATGCCTCTTCTTTACATCATGCTTCTTAATTTGATAGGATCTCATGTTTCGTTCCATGTACTTTATTGCATCTGTTCTATCTGCAATAGATTTTATAGAAGGATGGTATTTGTTATGTTTAGATCCTAAATAGATTTTTATGCTTGCATCACTTTCTAATTCCAGTAGGATGTTGATTGTTGTATATCGTCCTTACCTTCTTCTTGTTCTTTTATACTTATATTAGTTTATGGATGCAGGTACTTATGGTTCTTGGATTTGGTATATCTGGTGAGTTGTTTTCTTTTCCTTCCTTTTTTCCCTAAGCTCAAAGAATATTCTTTCTATCATTTGCCACACATGCCAAAAAAAAAAAAAAAAAAAAAAAAAAGGTTGGAAGAAGAAGCATTAGAAATCTTATAATAAACTCCCAGAAGTTTAGAAGGAAATTTAAGGACATAGTTATATTTTAATAAACTTAATACCTTACTACTTAAGTCACATGAGAATGAGATTGTTTTGAACCCCACACATTGTTTAGCAAGACTGATTGCATTAAACCTAGGCATGAGGTTGAAGATTCAGAAAAATGACTTGAAATTATTCTAGTACTTCAAAAGATATACTGAAAAACGTTTTCTTGTTTGTGCTCAGTGATTCTGTTGATTTGCATCACTAAAGTTGCCAAGGCTTCTCTGGACAAAGCACTGGCCGAAAATGCTGAAATGGAGGGCATCTGGACCCCATCAATGCTACCTATCGTAGCAGAATCACCCCTGGAAATTGAGAAGCCTCTCATAATAAAGATAGACTCATTGAGAGAGGATGATGAGCAACAAATGCTTGTTTAATGTAAATTCTTTCCTTCATTTTTTGGTTAGATGTGACTTGTTAGGAATCAAGAAAATATCAAGGCACAGAAAAGAAGAAAAGAAAGCTTATGCCATTATAGTTCATGTATAGAACTCACTGTTTTTTTTTTTTTTTTTTTCTTTACAATTTGTAGCTCTTCACTGTCACATTTTAATTTTAACAGAGAAATAATCATTTTCAGAGTCATAAAATGTACTTTGGATTTTAGAAAGAAAGCATGTTCTTAATCTATTTTGTTTGGCTGACGTTTCCTTGGGCAACAATATGGTCTACAAAAGTCTAAAAATCAATTTTTGTAACCTCGCCATTTTGAACAGCCTTAACCTTTTGCTTCATTACCTATTTGAGACGGTTTTGTTTTATTTAATCTAATTTGTTGAGACTAATGAGGAGAAACTTCATACGCACGCTTAACCATAACCTTATATCATGTTAATGCACGGTTTTATTTGGAATTGTAGTTTCAATAAGTGCAATTCTAAAAATTGCATTTTTTGAATTGCTACTTTGTAAAATTACAAAAGCATTTGGTAAAACATGTTAAAATATATATATATATATATATATATATATATATATATATATATATCAAATATTTGTCATGCGAAATCGTGATTTTAATTTTAGTTCGCACATTTTCAAATAAACACTCCATAACCTGCTTATAAAAATCATAATTTTTTTTTTCTTCCTATTTTAGATGAGTGCTTTTTAAATTGTAATGCCTAACACCTTACGTTTTGCAATATCTTTTAAAAATGTAAATTATTCTTGTGAAATCGCAATCTCAAACACACTCTCAATATAATTTTTGAGATGGTTTTGTTTACTCATGCATTAATACAGTATAATCTTATGATTAAGTTCGAGGGAGAGCATCCTTTTTCTGTGGACATAAATTCAAATGCTCACTCATTTGTTCAAGTAAAAAAGAGAATAATATGCAACAATGATAACCTTTATCTTTTGAAAACCACAGGGCATCAATTGGGAATTACTCAACTACTACTATTAAATTTCTGTCACTTTTTTGAGTCTTGTTCTGCAGAAGAATGACAAGAACGCTGAGAGCAAAAGAAGAGTTTTTGTTTAAGCGTATTATCTAGAGCAGAACTACAAAAAGGAAGGGAAAGAGAGTGACAAGTGTCAATATTATCTATGGGGCTTGGCGTAATCATTGTGCCACATCCATCGGAATCAAGTAAAGACCCTTACTCTGCAAAAGCTTGGCTGCTGCCACTGGGTTTTCCTCCAGCAATTTTGCCATCATCTCTTCAAGAGGTTCATTTTGCATTTGCTGGCTAATGAAGTGGCCATATCCCTGATAATCATAAAAACGTGTGAAAATTTAAACACAATTTGAGACACAAATATGAAAGGTTTAATTTCCAAGACAATTTTTGATAAATTTTTTTATTGATTAAGCTTAGATGAATAATAAGTAATACCTCGAGGAAAATGAAAGGTGCAGCACTTGATTCACCTCCCAATCTGCTTTGACTCAACTCCTGCACATAAAAGTTCCCAGTGATCAGTAGTCTCATACATCCAAATATATGTACCTACACTTTTGGTTCTCAAAAATGGAAGAAAAAAAAAAAAAAAAAACCACCTTTATCTGAAGCTGCAAGTACTTGATATAGTCAATGATATCATCCAGCACAGAATGTTGATCACCCTAAAAACCAAAATTAACATCATGTGTAGTTCTGGTAACATCATGTGTAGTATAGAAATTCAGTTACCTTCTGTTCTTGACAGCCAGCTAACTGTTACCGTCTATTTATGATGATAGTGAATGGTTTATGCATCACATTTGATGAAGGCTCAAGTATCCATTAATTCACCATATACCCTAGTTCTAAATGTGGCTTATGAAAATTAATTATAGAAGAAAAGCATAAGATGATGTGAAAAATCCTATTTCAAGATAAATTAGAGGTTGTTAGAATACATAATGATCACAAGTCATTTGAAAAAACCTGTTCGGGAGCAACCACATATGCAGAATTGTCTGCATCTCTAGCATACGAAAATAGATTACCTCTCCAGATTGTGGAAGCAGTTCCCTCAATGCATTGACCCTCTCCCCAATTCGAACCCTGCGATCCTGAATTAAGAAACACCGAATCAAAAATGCTACAAAGATCCAAGAAATATATGTAATACTCAAAAACAATTAATCAAGATGAAGAGAGTAAATAATGATTTCAGCTTCACTTTGAACTGAAAGAGCATATAGCTTCTTTTTTTTTTTTTCTTTTTCTGCCAATTAAGGTCTGGGGCAAAGCAATTAGTACATCAAGTGGTTAGTATAGTAAAGATCTTTTGCTTACACGATCAGTTGCCAGAGATCTCTTTCTTGATGCCCTCGGACGTGCTCTGGGCAGGAAGCCAGGTTCAGCAATTGTTACTCCAGGATCAAGTTGAGAAAAATTAGAATTTGCTCCAATCAAATCTTGTGTCCATGAATTATGATTCTTGTGAGAACTCTACAATGTTATGGTGCTAAAATCTTAGAAGGTGAAGAATCCTTAAAATGAAATAATCACTTGAGGCAACATGCTCAGCTGGAAGTGAAACTAAAGAAAGAAAGGTAAATAGGTACACCTCAGGATGGATATGATATTGTGGAATAGTGGATTTGTTCATAGGCTCTCCATCATGTGGCCCAAGAAACCTAAACTGTTGAAAAGAGAATTTTAAATTTTCAGCATCTGGAGTCATTAGAAAAGGAATTCCGCAAAGAATACTATATATTGAAGATGACTATTGACCCAAATCTTTGCACTAAAACTCAATTCTAGGGGCAGAACTTGTTAACCAAGGGGACATTGCATCTCTCACAATCTATTATCTTCTAAATACCACAACAACAAAATCCAGCTGTATATACTGAAAGGTGAAGATAGCTATGGATTTACCTTAGAAGCATCCATGCCATAGAAAGAACCGGCAGGTTTCGAAGCAGGAGCCTTCCCCAAGCTGTTGTTGTATGATATATCACTTTGAATTTCAGAGATCCCACCAACAACAGCATGTATTCCACCAACATTTGAAGGAATGCTCTCTAACATATCTTCAGTAGTAGCCTTTGGGAGAAATGTTGAACTTTCTGCGAGATACTCGACATAATTGTGAGAGAATTTTGGGGTCTGAATCCACTCATGAGGTAAAGGCAGAGCATTAATCTGTTCCCCACTTTTTCCATCTGCAAAAGCCAAGTGCTGGGCTGGAACATCTTCAGGTAGATGAGAGACTTCATTGGCTTTTCCATCAAAGTTCATAGACATAAAATGCAGAAGGTTGTCATTCCCACCTTGTTCTTCCATCTTTCTCTTCTCAGGGCACAACTTTCTCGAACCTTTTCTAGTCACAAGCAAGGAAATGGAATGAACTATGATCCCAATAGTCAAATCATCATAAAATGGCCACACCTAGTGCAAATTAAGAATAATATGCTTCTGAATACCATATCCATCAACTAATAACCAACAACAGTGACATGCTTTTCCTTTGATGTTAAATCTTGCACAACTAAGATAAATTGAGGAGGTTGTGCTTAATGATGACACAACAATTCAAAGCTAAAAGTTCATAGAATTTTTTTATTAAAAAGATCTATTTTGTAAGTTTGTGACTAAAGCCATGAACAAAAGATACCGCCTAGTTGAAAGGAAGAAACAAAATGCCAGAAAAGAGAAGACAGAATACCCATCTCTGTGCTACCCATCAAAAAGAACCCCAACAAAGCTGTAATACAAGCATTTGTGAGAAACTCCATTAGTGTGGTCCATTTCTTTACTGGGTCAAGAATCCACTCGTATTAAAAGAAAGAAAGAAAGAAAGAAACCCTACCAATGGCCATGCTCAACCCAAAAGCTTCAAAGAACAATATCCATGGTATAATAACTAACAAGTGCAAACGATTCATGCTCACACACACAATGCAACCATAGCAGATAAACAGAACCAAACATTTTATAATAATAGCAACAAATCGTTCAAAAAACAAAGACTATGAAGGATGTCCTTCGGTTATTTAAGGAAAAATGAAAACTTTCATTAGGATTTGAAGTACTGAGTACTTTTAGTAGTGTAAAAGGGAAAAATACCTAGTAGCTATGGTCTGTGGGTGAGCTTTGAGGCTGCTTGTGAATGAAACAGAGAAAGAAGAAACCAAAATGTTAAAATGGGAAGAAAAGCAAAAGGTGGTGAAGGGCGCACCTGCCTTTTTGATCACGCATCCTCTGTTGCTGTACTCCTGCTACGTACCATGTAAATGGGCTGGTCGAGGGAGAGACAAAGGATGTCAAAAAATCAATTTTACCCTTACAGCTGTCGGAAAATAAATGGTTTATATTGGTAAATCATGTTAAATCACAAATTATCTAAAATTTGTAATAATAAAAAAATAATTAATTTAATAATTTAATTAATATTCTCAACAATTTTAAAAAAATATAGTATAAAATCCCAAAACTCCAAAATTGAGCAAAATAAATGCAAAAGACATGAATTAACAGCTTTGCTTTTATTGCAAATAGCAAAGGCATGTGATTGAGTGAAAAAAATGGGTAGGAAGCCTTGTAGATTATGAAGGCATATTTTCACCCAACATGAGGAGAAATGTTGTATGCACTTTCAAGTTTATATATATATATATATATAATAGTAAAAATTATTATTGGATTTAAAATTTAATAGTGATTAAGCTATAATTCAATAATGATTTTTATTGCTACGTCAGAGAATGTATATTTAAGAGTGGACTTTAAAGAGGTAACTCAATTGGTTAGGACTACGCCTTATGAAGCAGAGGTCACTAGTTCGAATCCCCCTCCCCTCTTTTGTGCGGACATGTCACGGACAAAATGAGAAGATTTATTTTATAGAAGAGTAATGTTAACACTCGAAGCATGAGCTACTGATAATGTATATGATTAGAGCCACATTAGTCGCTATTTTTTTTTTTTTAATACCCTTAAATCACATGTTGATATGAATCAACAAAATGTAAAAAAAGTTATAGAATTAGAGCATGTTTGGGATAGAGTTTGAGAAATAAAGTTTTTAAGTCAAAAATCGTTTTTTGACAAAAGCTTTATTTTTAAGCTTTTACCAAAAGTGTATTTTGGCCATTTTTAGGTTTTTTATACCCTTAAAAGCGCTTTCAATTTCTTTTACCAAACAGATACTTTTTGAGTGTTAAACGCACTTTTAGATATCTCAAACAGTCCCTTAGCATTTTTCTTTTAGTGGAAACTTCAATTTAGTCCCCTAAACTTACATTCGATTCGACAAACCCTCATTAAACTTTCAAATCTCTCACTTTGGACCCTTAAACTTTCAATTGCTCTTAATGTGGACCCCTTCGTCAGATTATAAACGTTACATGTCGTTTATACCCTTGACTTTTGTATAAAATTTCAACTTTACCCTTAATTGCAAAATGTTTTTTATTTAAAAAAAAAAAAAGAAAATCAGTAGGGATGTCAAGGCGATTAGTAGATTTCACTAACCGCAACCGCTAATCGCCTAGCGGTTAACGGTTAGCAGTTAACCGCCAGTTAGCGGTTAGTGAAATAGACAACCGTCTACTAACCGCTTTTTCAAAATTGGGTTTTTTTTTTTTTTTTTTTTTTAGGCCTTTTTGGGCTTCTTTTTTTACCCCCCCCTTTTTTTTTTTTTAGTATTTTTAGTGTCTTCTTGGCCCCAATTGCTATAAAAGAGCCCATATTGAAAAATCAAAAATATTTGACCAAAAATTTACATTTGCTTGTACTTTAAAAAAATTTCTTTAAATATTAAATCATAACCGGTTAACTTTTTTTTTTTTTTGAAAAAAAAAACAAAAAAATCAACATATAAAAAAAAAAATTTAACACAACATATAAAAAAGGTTCAGAATTCAGACAGCTGTCACAACATATAATAATAATACATTAATACTTAAATTTTGTTTATAAGTAACATATTGGTCATTGTTTAATCCAATGTCAATTACTTAATTTGATATTATACGAATCATATCATCATTGTATATTAATAATATGATTCACTTGAAGTCTTGAATAAAGTATTTGAATTGTTATTGAATCATATGATTAAGTATTAATATTATATATTTATATTACTCATATGCATATGTAGACTTATATAGACTTATAAGTTTATAACATACATTGAAAATAAGTCTCTAGATATTTAATTGTTGTATTAGTATGAATTGGTATACTTATGAGTTATGTCATATTATATATGTATAATTTGTTATTATATAATCAAATGATTTAATGATCAATTGATCATGTGATATAATCATATAAATTATAGTGATAATATATTAATACTCAAATTGTGATTTAATTATTTTTTTTAAAAATTGTGATTTAATGATCAAGTGATTATGTTATATGTATAAATATTTTTATAATTATAATTATAAAAATATATTACATAAAAAGGCGGAAGGCGGTTAGCGGTTAGCGGTTACGGTTAGTAAGTAACCGCTAACAGCTAGGCGGTTATAGCGGTTAGGCGGTTAAGCGGTTAACGATTAGTAGTTATAGTGGTTAGCGGGCGGTTTTTAACCGCCTCATTGACACCCCTAAAAATCAGGAATATTTTGGTATTTTTTGATATTTTTAACGGCTAAAATTGACGTAGGGGTCTTCATTAAGAACAATTAAAAGTTCAAGAGTTCAAATTTAAAGATTTAAAAGTTCAGGAAAAATTTATCAAATCGCGTGAAAATTCATAGGACTAAATTAAAATTTTTCCTTTCTTTTAAGAAAGTGTCAAGATAAGATTGGATTTAAAGCATGTTGAGCAGGTTGATTGATCAAAATCTGACATTGATGACTGGGCTACTGTATGGGATCATTGCTGGGCATTGGGTTGGGCCTATTGCTTCTTTGTAAGCTGAAAAATTATGAAGCATGCCTCTTTCCTTTGGGCTACAAGGGTTTTGGCAACGCTCACCCAGTCACCCCATAAAGAATGCAAGAAAGAAGAGGAAATTGGTAAGGTACACATGTTGAACAACCGCGTTGCGTAGACGTAGAGCCTTCCCCAACACAGTACAGATTATACAATATAAAGCATATTCAATATAGATTCCTCTTTTATACTTGATCTAAGGCTCTGTTTTGGAACTCAAGGCCTACAAGTTTCCACCTTTGTGGCATTTTTTTTTAGCCCTCTGTTTCTCAAACACTCTAACCAACACAAGCGTTCACCTATCAGAAAACCAAGAAACACCCAGAATCGAAAGGAACACCCCAGGAACCCAGAGCTCGCTCCTAGATCTGTTTCATAACCAGTCAATCATGGCGACCCCTCAGGTTCTTCAGCGAGATGATGACCTTCTCCGTTCATCCCCTCTGTTTGACCCTCGTAAAGGTACCTCTCTTTGTTTCTCTATCTGTGTTTATTGTATATGCAATTGAAATGTAGCTGATTATATAGGATAGGATGTGTAAAGTTGTAAAATTTTGCCTTTTGGGTGTGCTATGACTAATGAATTGCTGTCTGGGGAGCTCTGGGTTTCTTGTATTTGTTCGATATACTTGTTTTTTGTAGTTTTTATAGTACCCAGATCTTTATTTCTTACTTTTATTTGTTTTTTCTAAATTAATTGGATTTCCTTTTAGAAATTTTAATATTTGATTGGTTTTTTAGGGGCAGGAGAGAGTGCAAAATCCCATGGTATGTCAATTGAGAAGAAGATCGAGTTTCTCGAGAGCTTGACTGGAACGGTAATTTTCTAAAGTGTTTTGTTTTTTTTTACCAAATTTTTGTTGGAAATGATTTTGGATTGTCCTATAACCTGCTCTTGTTCGTTCAAAAACATTTCTGCCTTTCCTTGTGATAGTAATGATTGTCTAATACCATTGTGTGTCGAAATTTGTAGGCTCTCCTACAACATGGAATCTCAAGATGAGATGAAATTAGTCTACTTGATTGGTTTACTTGTGGGTGGTACAATTGTTATTGTACTTTCATTAACTCATGCACATCCCAATCGAGGCATTTGGTGTATCCCACAGTTTATATTACAGTTATTCAATGTTACAGAGCATAGCATACATTTTCCTTCTACTGCTTACCAAACCCGAGTGATCAAAATGGCTACTTGAGTAATGATGTAGGTTAAAAGTTCTCGAAACATATCTTGTTTCTTTAAATTCATTGATAATAAAGGGTTTGTACTGCTAGCTATAACTTCTCCAACTGTTCCAACTGCATGTTTCCTTAATTCGATCTTATTTGCCTTTACTCATTTTAAATGTGGATTTTCTTGTTTTCGTTCTTTTGAGAATTGCCGAAATGAAATTTAACACCCTTTTCTAACTGCTCAAAACTTCATGAGTATCACTTACCAAAAAATCATGTTGTTGACAATGCTTGGAAAATTGTTCTATGATTCTGTTGGAAGTTAGAAAATCATGTATTTTTTTTTACTTGTTGCAGGTTCGCAACCGACGGTCTCGCAGATGGTTAAATGATCGTCTTCTTATGGAGCTTGTTCCTCGTTTAAATGCAGAAGAAATTAGAGGCTTGTTTGCACCCCCACCTTGGGGTAATTATATATTTGAAAGAAATCACCTCATCTAGTTTTCTTTAATGTTATGTCCTATCTGTGCGATCGTGAGATAAATGATTAAGCCTCAACATGTTCTGACCATGATGCTATTATGCGTTTGTATTTAGCATCGTCTAAAATTACCCCTAAGGTAAGAAGAAGCAAGCTAGAGATATCGTTAATTAGGCATGGGAAGTAATAGATGGAAAACTACTTTATTGACTTACTAATCGAAGTATCGAATCTTGTAATTTTATTGGTAAACCACTTAAGGCTTTGGTACTCTCAAGTGGGATTGAACTCATGAAGACCCACTTTGCAGTGCTGTCTTTATGGCCATTACTTTATTATCAAGTCTCGTACTAGTATTGATCTGGAATTCATTTTACAGGTGATGATGTACCGCTGTCACCATTTTGCATGACTAATGTTGGCGAGTGGGACAAATTTAGGAATATAGACATGGATAAAGAGGTCTTTTTGCTTCTCTTGTTCACCAATGCACATTTCAATGTTTTGAGAATTTTCCGTGAAATGTAGTTGTAAAATTCCCATATTTCATCAAGTTATTGCTAATATTACATATGGATTTTGAGCTGCAACCTGGAAACCATAATGCTTTGCATGTTATAGCTTTGTTTAAATGACTATTTAAAACACTTTTGATAATCAGAGTGTAAAATGTGACAATGTGCTTCAACTCCTGCTTCTTTTTTTTTTTTTGGTAGGCTAATATTATTGATGCCTCAAAAGGATCATCCTCAAAAAGGACAGGTCGTGTTGATCCTGATAAGATGGCCGTCTTGAATGCATGGCACAGAGTTGATTGTCGAACAAGGGAGGCAATTCGCCGTAGCTTTCTTTCGGAACTTATTGAGGGCTATGAGGTATATCTTACTAATGAAATGCAAACCTCCTTTTTATAATAATATGATTTCTTGTATAAATATATTTGCCTCGTGTTTTTATATAAGAAAGACTTATGTCGTCAGTGTCTACTCTCGACTGTTTGCCTCTTATTTGCAAAGAAAGATTTTTTTGCTTGCTTTCTTTTAAACAAAATAATTTCAATTTACATACAGCAATATTTTTCACTTTGGGGATGACCCATTATCAGGACCAAAGAGGCTGCTTTTGGGGCAGTTTGCTAGCCCCCACCCCCTCCTTCCTCCCACCCTCTTTCTGCCCCATCCTGCCCCACTAGGCTCTTGAGATAGGTTTTACAACAGTTCGGTTTTATTTCCATAAGTCCCACAAATCGCATCTCTTGTCCTTTTATTAGATACTAATGGTACCATGCTTATTTTCCTACTTTGTCTGAGCTATTTAATCTTATCACATCTCAAACAAAAACATGTGCCTAATACAAAAACTTCTTTTTTATTAGTCATACTTTCCCTTTGTGTAATTCCACCTTAGAATAGGATCCTCTCTATTTATGGTCAATATTTTATTTTAAAGATCTAATGGTGTATATGATGTCACGTGGTGAATATGCTGTCACATTTTTAAATGATGTGGCATCATATATATCGTCAGATGCAACAAAATAAAATCTTGACCACGAAATGACTCTTTTCCTTTCACTTGAAATTGAGAGGATCCTTGTGCTTCCAGCCTTTGCTTTTTTTGGTCCAAAGATGAAATTCTTAAGATGGTTGTATTCACCCTTTTTTTTTTTTTGCAATAATAGCTTTCTTCACAGTATAGGATCAACTGCATTTTTATATGTTTCGGCAGTGAATTGAAGTATCTGTCACTTAAATCCTCTGCCAATTAGCTAAGATTGTTTGTTGTTATTGATAACTAATTTCTTTTCTTCTCTTTTCTAGGAGTGCATACGAGCCTTCATCACAGACAGTGGAGATGGGGATGTTCTTGCGCTTCGGGTTCAAGACCCTTTTCATAGATTGTTGCTACATGGAGTTTGTGAGGTACTTTTCCAAATTCTATATTATTCTGGATTCTATCATGCTTTGATTAATG
The DNA here is from genome assembly GCF_965113065.1 of Corylus avellana. NCBI lineage: Eukaryota > Viridiplantae > Streptophyta > Magnoliopsida > Fagales > Betulaceae > Corylus > Corylus avellana. The sequence continues at coordinate 11,372,453 of NC_142490.1, read as the reverse complement.
TTGGGAGTTTGGAGCTATACTTGCTTTTGACAAAATATGTCAAACAGATCCGAACTGGGTACTGTATTTGTTGTCAACACATCGAGGAATAATTTGTCTGGAAAAAAACCTAAGATCAGGTCAATTAGCATCTAATACGACATTATATTTAAAACGAACATTATCAGCCTCCCTTAAAAGATTTGTTGAAAGTATGAGTTCTGATGGAGGTTCTTACGTCTTAGCATCTAATACATGCGAGTTCTGTCGTTGAACAGTTCTACAACTTAGCCTCGGTGACGGTTTCAGAGTCAAAAAAGTCACAGACGTCGAAGATGACTAGGATAACGAAGAAGAAGAAGGGAGCCGCCGAGCTCCCAAATATCACTATGACACATTTTCTGAGGATGTCCAAGGAAGGAGTTTGGTGATTCCATTGGGCTGGAGCTCAGATTCATGTCAATATAAAGATTTGAAAAAAACTAGTTTGTGAATGTTTCATTTCCATCAATCAACAAGATTAGTTGATTGTAGCTAGGTTTAGAGCTCAATAAGAACAAATTTACTTTTCAATGTTATTTTTTTTAGAAGATATTGTTTTTAATAATGGATAATGTGAAATTTCAACTAGGTGGTTTCTTGTAAATAGATTTATATAATGACTATAATCTTAGGTGTTGCTTGTCCCATAAAGACATATCCTCCACCTTTGATGTGTGTCGTTTATGATATGAACATAATTCGATTTTACATTTAGCATTATTATTGTACTTTTAGTTCATGCCGATCGTACGATTTTAAAGAAAATTGCAAGAATTATCCCATTTGAAGGCCTCCTTCTGGGGGCCAAGCCGTAAGTTAGATATCATTTTGGAAGAGTTAGAATTCTAAAAAAAAAATGATAATTTTTTTAAATAGTAAATAAAAAAAGTGCATTTTTTAAAAATAAATAACTTTAAAAGTCCAACCGTGATTTGACTATAACTTTTTAAAAAAAATATTTTTTTAACAACATTATCAAATTCCTATTTTTTTTTTTTTAAAAAAAAACTATACTTGTTTTTAAGATGCCGGAGATGAAAATTTGAATTAGTGATCCCCATTCTATGATAAAAAATAAAATAATAATAATAAAAAAAACGTATTGAAGCCGTCAAAACCAAATTAAAACTAACGAATTAAAATCCTTTGCAGTTTATTTGAACTGAATAATATCTAATTAGTTATATTAGAGAGTATTTTTATCCCATAAAAATAAAAAATAAAATAAACGTATTGAAGCCGTCAAAACCAAATTAAAACTAATGAATTAAAATCTTTTGCAGTTCATTTGAACTGAATAATATCTAATTAGTTATATTAGAGAGTATTTTTATCCAATCTAAAAGTAACACATAATTAACTAAATATTATCCGATAGAGTTGCCAAGATCGGGCACCGGCGGCTGCTGACTCTCTTTTCAGTGTCTGTGTCTGGAACTCGAACTTGAACTCAATCATGGCGAAGAAACTCGTGAAGTACTCTGTGGTAGCGCTCTCTCTATCTCTTGCTTTTTCTGTATCCCTATCTCTTAATTGTTATTGTGTTTTTATTGTAATTGGAAATGGGATACTGAGTTGAGTGGTGGACAGGTGGACGCGTTCACTGACTCGGCGTTCAAGGGGAACCCAGCAGCGGTGTGTTTGTTGGAAGAAGCGAGAGATGAGCAATGGTTGCAAGCGGTGGCGGCCGAGTTCAACATCTCCGTGACCTGTTACTTGACTCGGCTCACTGGGTCGGGCTCTTTTGACTCCTCCATTCCTAGGTTCCGTCTCAGATGGTTCACTCCTGTCACTGAGGTCAGTTCTTTCTTCATATCAAAAACAAAATCAGAAAAAAGAGTTTGCTTCAAATCAGAATATATAGGAAGAACGGAGAAATCAATCTTTCTAGGACCCAAATGTTAGTAAATTTGCCTTGTGGGTATTCTTATTTTGCTTTAATTTTAGAGTTCTTTAAAATCGTGATAAGAGTATGATTTTATTTGTATGTGATTTATGTTTATTACAACAGCTTGGTTTAGTTATAGGGCTAAATTATATTGTTACCTTGTAGTAAGAGAATTGAAAATATTACCATTACTTCAATTCATGTATATGGTGATATGATACTATCAACAGTATTTTTTTGTTTCTTTAGCTCGCAAATTCTTGATTAGAAGTAATTAATGCTAGATATGTTTGACACCCTTTTGCAGGTTAAGCTTTGTGGTCATGCTACATTGGCAGCTGCACACGCACTATTTACATCTGGTTTGGTGAATTCCAACATTATTGAGTTTGTCACACTATCCGGTATTCTAACTGCTAGAAAGGTTACAGAAATCAAGACATCGGATGGTTTGGATATTCAGAATGGTGAAACACAAGAGGGCTTTTTCATCGAATTGGATTTTCCAACTGTCCCATTAACTGATTTTAATCCTGATGAAGTTTCCTCAATTTCCAATGCTGTGAATGGTGCTGCTGTGCATGATATAAAGATAACAACTTCTTCAGAGGACCTCTTTGTAATGGCTCCAATCCAATTCCTTCATTTTTCTTTTTCTTCTATACATTGTTTGGTATCTTGATTATTATAAGTGATAAATGCATTGAGAAATTTTGAAAAGATGAATGCTTGCTTATGAACAGTGACATGAACTATTTTATGCCTCATTGGTTGACCCAAGTGAGTATCATGCATTGTTTTATGTCTGTTGCTAATATGTGTATATTTGGATGTGGGATTGGTTGGAATTTATCTACGAATCCTTAATTGTTCAAATGATTCTTAATGGGAGAACTACATATTTTTTATTGATTTATTAATACTTTGTAAAACAACATATTTTTTATTGATTTATTAATACTATGTAAAACAACATATTTTTTATTGATTTATTAATACTTTGTAAATACTCAAGAGTGAAGCTTACCAATCTTGCAGCTTGTACTCCCATCAAGAGAAAGTGTTGTTGAACTACAGCCAGAGTTTGATGCTATAAAGAAATGTCCTGGAAGGGGGATAATTATTTCAGCGGCTGCTCCCTCAGGGTCTGGGTTTGATTTTTATAGCCGATTCTTTTGCCCAAAACTTGGGGTCAATGAGGTAAAATATATCATGTGCATGGTGTTATAAATAATCTCTGTTGTGTCTTTATTCCATCAATAATCTAATTTTGTTACCATCAAAGTTAGCATCTCTTTAGATAAATGATTCGACAGATTGTGGAAGGTACTTTTGTAAGGCCAATTGAATGTGCTAATCATAGCCTGCAGAACAGGATTACGATGCTATTGCCCAAAAACAAACAAGAGAAGTTATTTAACACCATATCCTTTGCATACAGCTCTTTTCCCTCTTGATAACTGCACCATTAAGGAATTAGTGCTTTACATGTTGGATAGCTGACTAGTTCTTATGTCTATTGCTTGATAATACGATGAGATTTGACTTTTTCAAACATGAAACATCTGCATAGCGTTGGACCTTTTTTTTTGTGAGGTCCTAAGTTCTTGGATCATTAGTCTTTTGGTGATACTAGATGTGCAGTACCAACATGGGAAAAAAATCCCTCTTCCATTAATTATCTTGAACTGAATAAAGCTAGTGAGATTTATGTTGTAAAGCCACATCACATGTCTTTTTTTAAATCACTACTTGTCTCAAAAGGTTAAGTTAATAGGAAATAGTGAATTTAATCATTTAATTAATATTATAACACTCCCCTTCACATGTAAAGTCAAATTCATTCAATAAATGAGGTCTAACACGTGAAATATTTAATTAAAATGAGAGGTAAATGATGGAGACAAGTTTCAAACTTATGACCTTTGCTATGATAACATTTTAAATTATCACTTGTCCCCAAAGCTTAAGTTTATGGTAAGCAGTGAACTTGATCATTTAATTAATATTCTAACATCTTTCAGGATCATGTTTGTGGGAGTGCACATTGTGCCTTAGCACCGTATTGGAGCAAAAAATTGGGGAAGTGTGATTTTGTTGCAAACGCGGTATTCTCACCATCTCTAGTGCAACCAATCCATCATTTTAATCCTTGTTTTCATCATGTTGATGACATTGTTTACTTTGTTCAGGCCTCACCCAGAGGTGGAGTTGTAAATATTCATTTAGACGAACAAAACCAAAGAGTGCTACTGCGAGGAGAAGCTGTTACTGTCATGCAGGGGTCTCTTCTAGTTTAGAGATTTGGAGTTGAAACTTGAAATCCATATGGAATGTATTATACCTCCATAATAAAATGATATTTCTGGATGGGAGAATCCACTAGAATTGGAATTGAACATCAAATTTCAAATTCTAGAGCTGCTTTCTTGTCTTGTTATAAACTAACTTTGTGTAAGTTTTGGTTTGGAACCATATGTAATTATTAAAATATTGCTACTCTTTACACCCATTTCACATTGGCTAACATTTCGTGTTTTAAGTGGCTTCTCCTCTTAACCACTTAACTAGATAGTGCCATAGTGGAGGATGGATAGTTATGATTTGGATCATCTCATGGACAGTGAGAAAATAAAAGTTGAATTCCCGGTTGCTGATATGGCTGATGTAATGTTTAACACTGGCAGCAGTAGTAGCAATATTAGCATGGATTTTCTATTCCATTCCACCGAAGATAGATGGGAGACAGAGAGAGAGAGACGTGAGGGAGGGGTAAAGGGGAGAGGCTGAGAGGGTTGGTGGGAGGCGGCAAGGTTGGCCATGAGTTGGCAGCAAGAGACGTGAGAAATAATCTTGTTGTAAACATTTTGTTGCTGCCAGTTTTGCCTAGTTTGGTTTCCACTTCCAAATAAAACATGAGTGATTCTTCACTATGAATTTATATTGGCCATTTGCAAATGCTTCATACATCATAATGCTCATAAATAAATCAGATTGGAGCCTTTCCTACACTTGTTGGAAGTGAATGCAATTGTCTGATCCATAATTGTGAAACATTTCAGTTCTGTTTGTATTGGTATTTTGGCATATGAATCACTTCCAAGCTAGGCTATTATATATATATATATATATACACTGAATGTTGTCTCACATAATTTAATGAAACCAAGCATTAAAAACATGATGCTTCATTATATGTAAATCAGCAACAAAATCAATCTTATGGCCATTGAGAAACAGAGTAATGCTAAAAGGAAGATTGATGTTTTCTTAAAATTGATACGTCATTTAAAATCGTCATTGGATTAAAATCTAATAGTGATTTATCATAAATTCTATGTGAAAGGACACAAGAAGGACGTAAATATGTCATTTAGAATTACTATAAGAAATATATTATAATCGAGTTCACCGATGTCCAATCTAATCAAAAAAAAAAAAATAATAACAAAAACAAGGCATATAAGAATAGATATGACAATGAAAGAATAGCCAATTAAGGTGTCATAAAAATAAAAGAGAGTAGGAAAGAGTGAAACATTCAAAGAAAGAGTAATTTCAAATAGAAAGGGTGAAATTTATTCAAACTCTTTTTTTGTAATTAAAAAAAAGCACGTGATTCTTACATGTAGAGAATATATGTCATTTTTATAAATTAGATTAGAGGAAATTCTTCCAAGCTAATTTGGAAAAAAAACTCACTTGATTTCTCTCTGCGTAATGCTAAACGTTTTTTTTTTTTTTAAATTGACGTAATTTTTAAAATTAATGTTATTAAAATTAAATATTAATCTATTACAAATTCAATAATAATTTTAAAAATTACATCAATTTTGAAGAGACACATTTTTATCCCTCTCATGACTCTTTTCGCGATTGCCATTCAAATAAGATGACGTGTTACTTGCAAAAAAAAAAAAAAAAAGATGTCGTGTTACTTGCTAACATGCATGGACATTGGATTGTTATTAGAGTGGCGAAACTAAGATTTCGGTTTAGTCAAGATTGAAAAATGAAGTTGAAAAAGATATAAATAATGAAATAAATAAATAATGCGACAAAATTTAATTATTTTTTAAAACATATAAATATAACTTATAATTTTTGTTCTCACGCCTAGTATTAATTTATTCAATTATCAAAAGTTATTCACTATTCACAATAGAAAATTTTATTATTATTATTTTTAGAAAAGTCCACGTACCTTCTTCAAACTACCTCTCAATTAACAATGTCTCTCAAACTTTTAATTGCGACAATGTTTCCCATAAACTATCAAACAATTGAAAATATCTCCTCCAAGACCAATAAAAAGGCAAAAATGACCATAATTTTTTTTTTTTTTTCAATAAGACAAAAATACTTCAATAAATTAAAAAAAAAAAATTTTTTCTTTAAGAATTTTTTTTTTTTTTTTTTTAAATTTCACACCCTGAATTTTTTATTCATTTTTTTAAAAAATTTTTAGTTTATTAAGGATATTTTCGTCATTGAGGATATTTTTTCTCTCTTTCTTTCTTTCTTTGTTTCACTCTCTCTCTCTCTCCCTCTCTTTCTTTCACAATCTATCTCACACAAAATAATATTTTAAAAAAGTAGAGAATAGAGTAAATAATGTGTATAAAAAATAATTAACTAAAATAAAAATTTATATTTTTTCACCAACTATTTTTGGCTCCTCCTACAATGGATGCTCTAACACGTCTCTTTATTCTTCTAATTAGAAAACTAAATCGTGCACTGGCTGCTGTTGACTCCATTTCTCTGTCTGAGTCTCGAACTTGAACTCAAACATGGCGAAGAAACTCGTGAAGTACTTTGTGGTAGCTCTCTGTCTCTTGCTTTTCTATGTGTCTCTTATTGCGTATTTTATTGTACTTGGAAATGGGATACTGAGTTGGGTGGTGGACAGGTGGACGCGTTCACTGACTCGGCGTTCAAGGGGAACCCGGCGGCGGTGTGTTTGTTGGAAGAAGAGAGAGATGAGCAATGGTTGCAAGCAGTGGCGGCCGAGTTCAACATCTCCCAAACCGGTTACTTGACTCGGCTAACTGAGTCGGGCCATATTGACTCGTCCATTCCTAGGTTCCGTCTCAGATGGTTCACTCCTGTCACTGAGGTCGGTTCTTTCACTTCCACTTCATATCAAAAACAAAATCAGAAAAAAGATTTTGCTTCAAAGTGCTCTCTTTGGTTGTTAGAAAAGAAAATATGGGAAGAACAGAGATATCAATCTTTCTAGGACCCAAATGTTTGTAAATTTTCGTTGTGGGTATTCTTAATTTGCCTTATTTTCTTTAAAATTTGTATTTTTGGTAAGTTATTGCTTTAATTTTAGACTTCTTTAAAATTGTGATACAATATGTATGTGATTTATGCTCATTATGACAGTTAGATTTAGTTATAGTGCTAAATTATATATTTTCCCTTGTAGTAAGAAAATTGAAAATATTACCATTAGTTCAATTCATTTATATAGTGATATGATACTATTAATGGTATTGTTTTGTTTCTAATTGGTGTGTAAGTCTTGATCTGTAAGCTAATTGAGGTTAAATTCTTGATCAGAACTAATAAATACTAGATATTTTTGACACCCTTTTGCAGGTTGAGCTTTGTGGTCATGCTACATTGGCAGCTTCACACGCATTGTTTACTTCTGGTTTGGTGAATTCCAACATTATTGAGTTTGTCACACTATCCGGTATTTTAACGGCTAGAAAGGTTACCGAAATCAAGACATCGGATGGTTTGGATATTCAGAATGGTGAAACACAAGGGTGCTTTTTCGTCGAACTGGATTTCCCAACTGTCCCGTTAACCGATTTTAGTCCGGATGAAGTTTCGTTAATTTCCAATGCCGTGAATGGGGCTGCTGTGCATGATATAAAGATAACAACGACTTCTTCAGAGAACCTCTTTGTAATGGCTCCAATCCAATTCCTTCATTTTCTTTTTCTTCTTTACATTGTTTAGCATCTTAATTAATATAAGTGATATATGCATTGAGAAATTTTGAAAAGATAATTGCTTGCTGATGAAGAATGACATGAACTACTTTATGCCTCATTGCTTCACCCAAGTGAGTATCATGTCTTGTTTTATGTCTGTTGCTAAAATGTGTATATTTGGATGTGTGATTGGTTGGAATATATCTACCAACCCTTAGTTGTTTAAGTGATTCTTAATGAGAAAACAGCAATTTTTTTAATTTATTGATTTATGAATACTTTGTAAATACTCAAGAGTGAAGTTTACCAATTTTGCAGCTTGTACTCCCATCAAGAGAAAGTGTGGTTGAGCTACAGCCAGAGATTGATGCTATAAAGAAATGTCCTGGAAAGGGGTTAATTATTTCAGCGGCTGCTCCCCCGGGGTCTGAGTTTGATTTTTATAGCCGATACTTTTGCCCAAAACTTGGGATCAATGAGGTAAAAAATATGTGTGCATTTGATATCAAGCAATTGTAATAATGTCTTTGAAGTGCATGATGTTATAAATAAATCTCTGTTGAATGGTTGAATTGATGACTTCGATTCGATCTCTTAAACTGAACCTGAAGGAGACTTTAATCATTCAACTTTAGCTTATGAAGGAATCGTGTCACTTGGAATTCCGGAAAGTGAATCTTCTCTTTCAGGTCCTAGCTTTGGTAGAACTTGTCTTCTATTGAAGCCAATTCAAGTTTTTCCTACTCAATAATTTTTTTTTTAATTTTTTTTAGTTTTTTATAGAAATAGCACTTGATCAAAGGGGAGCATAAGCAAGTTCAAGGGTTGAATCTGATTTTGTTACCATCAAACTGAACATCTCTTTAGAAAAATGATTCAACAGATTGTGGAAGGGACTTTTATAAGGCCAATTTAATGTGCTAATCATAGCCTGCAGAACAGGATTTTGATGCCATTGCCAAAAACAAACCAGAGATGTTATTTAACACCATATCCTTGGCATACAGCTCTTTTCCCTCTTGCTAATTACACCATGTTCAGGAATTAGTGCTTTATATGTTGGATAGCTGATGAGTTCTTATATCTATTGCTCGATAATTCGATTCGGTTTGACTTATTCATTAAGTGTCTGGAACTGAATAAAGCTTGTAAGGTTTATGCTATAAAGTCATATCATGTGTCTTTCAGGATCCTGTTTGTGGGAGTGCACATTGTGCCTTAGCACCTTACTGGAGCAAAAAACTGGGGAAGTGTGATTTGGTTGCAAATGCGGTATTTTCACCATCTCTAGGGCAAGCAAACCAATCATTTTATTCCTTCTAATTATCATGTTGATGATATTGTTTACTTTGTTCAGGCCTCACCCAGAGGTGGAGTTGTAAACATTCATCTGGACGAACAAAACCAAAGAGTGCTGCTGCGAGGAAAAGCTGTTACTGTCATGCAGGGGTCTCTTTTAGTTTAGAGATTTGGGGTTGAAACTTGAAATCCATATACATTCAATCAAAATAAATGGATATTGGTTTGGAGAATCCACTGGAATTGGAATTGAACATGAAATTTCAATTCTAGAACTGCTTTATTGTCTTGTTATAAGCTTACTTTGTGTAAATTTTGGTTTGGAACCATACATAATTTACATCCATTTCTCACACTCATTTCATATCAGTTAATGTCACGCTTTTTTTTTTTTTTGAAAAATAATCGGCTTTCATTCAATTGATCAATAACCTAGAGCAGATAGCTCTAATAAAGCTAAATCACAAATGCAGCTAGGAATTTCTTCTAGCCAAATATTATCTATGTCATGTTTAACCGCCGTCTTAGCTAAGCCATGAGTTGCAGAATTTGCCTCCCGGTGGATGTGTACAATCTGCCAACTAGATAAAGCAACAATAGTCGTCCTTACATCTTTCACAAGCTATCCGTAACGGCTAAAGCAACGACTTGTAGAATTAAGAGCATTTACTACTTGAAGCACATTCCCTTCTAAAATGATGTGTTGAAAGCCTAGGTCTTTACTAAAAAGCCACTGCTTGAGATGTTGCCAAGGCTTCAGCTACTATCGGTTCGAGATTTCCCATTTATGTTAGGATTTTAGTAGCAATCACTTGCCTATTAAATCCCTCACAATGAGCCCAATACTAATGTACCCATAAACTACATCAACAGTCGCATCCCAGTTGACTTTGTACTTGCCTTCGAGGGGGATGTCCATCGAAGTTGGAGTGCTCCCGCACCCCTCGCTTGCTTGGCACACTTCTGTCAGATTTGTCTTCTTATATTCTTGCTTCCTTCGTCAGAGAATTTGGATGGAGAAACTCATTGCTATGAACCATTGTATATTAAAAGCCTGTTTGAGATTGTGTTTGAGAGGTTTAAAAGTGTTTTTAACACTTAAAAAGCCTATTTGAAAAAAAAAAAATATTCGTTTGGTAAAAAAATTAAAAGCACTTTTAAGGGTCCAAAAAGCCTAAGGGTCTGTTTGAGATTGCGTTTGAGGGACCTAAAAGTACTTTTAACACTCAAAAAGTCCGTTTGAAGAAAAAAGTACTCGTTTGATAAAAAAATTAAAAACCCTTTTAAGGGTTCAAAAAGTCTAAAAATTGTCAAAATGCACTTTTGACTGAAACTTTTGCCCAAAAACTTTTTTTGACTTGAAAACTCTATTTTTCAAACGCAATCTCAAACAGGCTCTTAGTGTAATTGTTGTAAATTAAGAAATAAGAGCAGGTTATAATAGTGCATCACTTTGTATTTCATTACAATTTTGAAGAAGAATTGTGCAAAATGGCAAAGAAAATGCAAGGCAAAAGGTGGAGTCAACCTCCAAATCTTGGTTGACGTGGATCATTATGAGTCTAAGCTGTAAAATGAGGGTAATAATATAAATTTTTTCGTTCAACTTTGGTTTTGGGATTTGATTTGATTTCTTCTTATGCATTTCTTTTTGTTGTTGGGATTTGATTTGATTGATTTTGGCTTTGGTTTTGGTTTTGGTTTTGGTTTTGGTTTTGGGCGTATGTTTTGGGTGAAGGAATTGAATTGGGTATGTGGGTTTTGCGGATTTTTCTACTGTAAATGTTGGTGTAGACGAGCTAGTTTGGTGGTGGAGATGGAGAAGGTGCAACGACGGAGTCGGTTTGGTAGTTGAGGTGCTAGTGCCTCAGTGGCCGTGGGTGGGCAATGGAGCATAGGCTTCAAGAGATGGCTTGGTTCAGTGAAGGGCGAGAGGGATAAGAGGGGGAGAGGGGGAAGAGAGAGAGAATATAATAAAAAAAATTTAGATGTGCTACAGTAGAATCTACTGTAGCAAAATGGTTGAAAATATTCATTTTGAAAGGCTTGTTGGAGAAGGGAAAATGCTAAATATAACTATATAGTTATTTTGAAAGAGCTGCCGGAGATGCCCTAAAAATGCTATTTTCACATCTGTTTGATAGACTTAAATATAAAAGCTAAAGCTATCGAAGTTTTTATTGAAGAAATCCTAACCATTATGTATCAAAATAATCAATGTCCTTAGAATGTATAAACCCTTTTGGCTACTAATTAAGCCTTAGATTGCGTTTTTAAAAAATTATGATTTGAAAAAGGCGGAAAATTTTCATTTTCAACTCGCAGGTAATGATGTACTTTTTTGAAAATGTACAATTTTTAAAGGCTAAACTGCAATTTTAAAGGTCAAATCACGATTTTGCCAAACGCTTAACTGCATTTTCAAAAATCACTTCTTCAAACTGTACATTTTCAAATCGCACTTTTTAAAATCACAAACCAACCCTTAATTGGCCGTAAATCAAGATCGGGTTGAATAAATATAAGTAGACGTTTACCATTGATTTTGTTCGTATGTTTTATGGCGGCAAGACTTATTTCCAACGGCTATGAAATCATAAGAAATCCATTAAATTGGTAACTTCTAAATTAATAATGAATAAATTGTTAAGGAATTTGCTGCTACTCAAGAGAAGAGAGCTCGATCACATACTTCAGAGCGATCAAGCACAGTACTGGAGAGTTCCGAAGTGCAAAATCATCCTGAGTGGGATCGAGCGCACTCACTAGGGCGCTCGATCGCAGTACCAGAGACATGCCGCCAGAAAACTCTTATCTCTTCCATCTTTCTACTAGGACTCTTACTTATCTCTTGTAAGAGTGATCTGTTTGTATCACTTCTCTTTTGATTGATTGTAATCCTTTGTATTATCTCTTATTCTTTGTTTAAATCTTCTTATCACATCAAAGCTTATCTTGTTAGCTTGATGTGATCAAATACAAGTGTAACTCTTTTCTATTTAAGTTCAATGATAAAGCTGCAGAATGCATCTTGGCCAAAATCTCTTCTCTTCATTTTATTTTACTTGGTATCAGAGCCTTTGTAGGTTAACACCTCCAACCTAATGGCTTCTTCCACAAACACTATCTTCATACCCAATCTTACTAGCTTTACACCTAGCAAATTGGGTGAACGTAATTACCTGGCCTGGAGCCTTCAGATTCATCCCATCCTTCATACACAAGGTCTTATGAACATCGTTGATGGCTTAGAACCATGCCTACCTAAATTCCTTCCCAAAACTACTGGAGAGGATGATGTTATCAATCCTGAAGCTGTTATATGGGAAAGAAAAGACCAGTATGTTCTTAGCTGGCTTATCACTTGTCTCTTTGAGAAAGTGGTTCTAACAGTCTACGGCTTGAATACCTCCCATGAGGTGTGGACTGCATTGGCTACCCGTTTTGCATGCCCTTCTAGGACACGCATGAGTCAACTACGGCACCAATTACAAACCCTTCATCAAGGAACTAAGACTTGCTCTGAGTATCTACAAGAAGCCAAGTCCCTTGTTGATGAACTAGCTCTTGTTGGAAAGAAAATTGACGACGAAGATCTTATCTCTTACCTTGTTGGAGGCCTAAATTCTCAGTTTAATGCCTTCATCACTACCTTCTCTCTTGTTACAAATAACAATGCTATGCCTCTAGATCAGTTTCAGTCTGCCCTGCTCAACCATGAACGTCTTCTACTGCAACAGAATAAACAGTATGAGACCACCTCATTTGCGCTTTATTCTCAAAAGCCAAATACTCACAGGCCCAAATTCAGCAAGAACACTGCACGCAATCAACCACATAAGACTCCTGGTGGTCAGGGCTATTCTCCTTAACAAACAAATCGTGCTTCAATCTCAGGTAAAACAAATTCTACCTTTTCTAATAGCACTAATCGGATTCCTTGTCAAATTTGTGGTAAGACAAGTCATCAAGCACTTGACTACTATCATTGCATGGACTATGCCTACCAAGGAAGACGCCCTCCAAGCGAGCTTGTAGCCATGACTGCTCAATCCAATGCTCTCCGTGAAAATGATGATTGGTTAGTTGACAGTGGGGCTAATAACCATATCATTGCTGACTTGGAAAATCTCACAATCCAACAGCCATACAATGGGGAAGAACAGGTTGCTGTAGGCAATGGTAGCTCTCTTCCCATTACTCCTACGGGTTCTTCTTCTTTCAAACTTCAAAACACTATTGTTCATCTAAAACATATCTTACATTGTCCTGATGTTTCAGCTAATCTCCTTGTTGTGCAAATATCTACATAAATTAATAGGTAAATAATTGTACATTTTACCTGCAAGTGCACAAGGTCAACATAATAGTATATGGTGCAAGTACATGATCATTCCCACGAGGATTGCTGAATTTTCGTTTAAAAATAAATTCCTTAAGTAAAACAAAGATTGATTGGGTTGATAATGATAAAAAGGTAGGGCTTTGATATCCAGTACTAATTATTTTCAGCTAATATAACAATATGCCAATGCTTTGATCATGTTATGCATATCTAATGTTTGTCAACCTAAGGCCATGAGTGTATATTCCTTAAGCTATAGATTTTCCTAAGCAACGAGTTAGGCATGAGTGTATACTCTAACTCTTTTATTTTCTAAAGGATTTAGCATGGTACATACTAAGTTGTTCTTTAGAAAAGCATATGTTCTGTGGAAATCGACAAACACACGAGGCCTAGGGCATGGGTGTATATTCCTGGTTTTCCATGTTGATTAACCCAAGAATCGCGATGTGGATTCTTTTGTTATTTATGTTAAACCCAGGACTCGGTCATCCAAATTGATCTAACTAACTAGTTCATACTACATGCATATGTTGATCAGGCACACACATATGAGGAATTCATGCAAGCAGGTTTTAATCAAGTTAAATAGTACAACAAGATCATCACAAAGGCGCCAATATTGAAATATTAATTAAACATAATTAGGGCTTCAATCTAGCCTACTAAATAAATTAGTTATACATAGAGTTGATGTTAAACATCTTCACAAAATAAAAGAAAAGAAAGGAAAAGAATAAACTCGAGACTTGAACTTGAAGAGCTCCTATTCTTCTCCTTACAAAGCCTGTCTATTCTAGAGGTTTAATGGTCTATTTATAGGCTTTAGAAGTCCTTGACAAAGTAGTAAACCCTAGGGAGTTCTGTCGTTGAATAGTTCTACAACTTGGCCTCGGTGACAGTTTCAGAGTCAAAAAAGTCAGAGACTTCGAAGATGACTAGGATAACGAAGAAGAAGAAGGGAGCCGCCGAGCTCCCAAGTATCACTATGACACATTTTCTGAGGATGTCCAAGGAAGGAGTTTGGTGATTCCATTGGGCTGGAGCTCAGATTCATGTCAATATAAAGATTTGAAAAAAAACTAGTTTGTGAATGTTTCATTTCCATCAATTAACAAGATTAGTTGATTGTAGCTAGGTTTAGGGCTCAATAAGAACAAATTTACTTTTCAATGTTATTTTTTTTAGAAGATATTGTTTTTAATAGTGGATAATGTGAAATTTCAACTAGGTGGTTTCTTGTAAATAGATTTATATAATGTACAATCTTAGGTGTTGGTTGTCCGATAAAGACATATCCTCCATCTTTGATGTGTGTCGTTTATGATATGAACATAATTCCATTTTACATTTAGCATTATTATTTTACTTCTAGTTCATGCCGATCGCACGATTTTAAATAAAATTCCAAGAATTATCCCATTTGAAAGGCCTCCTTTCGAAGGGGGGGGGCCGAGCCGTCAGTGATATGTCACTTTAGAAGAGCTAAAATTCTAAAAAACTGGTAAATTTTTTAAATTGTAAATAAAAAAGTGGGGTTTTTAAAATAAATAACTTAAAAAGTCCAACCGTGATTTGATTATACTTTTTTTTATAAAACATTTTATTAATAACATTATCAAATGACTATTTTTTTTTTTTTTAAAAAAAAATTACATTTGTTTTTGACGTGTCAGGAAAGGAGGATTTGAATTAGAGATTTTCATTTCATGATAAATAAAAAAAGAAAAGGGTATTGAAGCTGTCAAAATCAACTAAAACTAACGAATTAGAATCTTATGCAGTTCATTTGAACTGAATAATAAATCCTTTTGCGTTTTATTTGAACTGAGTAATATCTGGTTAATTATTAGATGGAATTTTTATCTGAAAATTATCCGATAGAGTTGCCTAGATCGGTCACCGGCGGCTGCTGACTCTCTTTTCAGTGTCTATGTCTGGAACTCGAACTTGAACTCAATCATGGCGAAGAAACTCGTGAAGTAGTCAGTGGTAGCGCTCTCTCTATCTGTTGCTTTTTCTGTATCCCTATCTCTTAATTGTTATTGTGTGTTTATTGTAATTGGAAATGGGATACTGAGTTGGGTGGTGGACAGGTGGACGCGTTCACTGACTCGGCGTTCAAGGGGAACCCAGCAGCGGTGTGTTTGTTGGAAGAAGCGAGAGATGAGCTATGGTTGCAAGCGGTGGCGGCCGAGTTCAACATCTCCGAAACCTGTTACTTGACTCGGTTCACTGGGTCGGGCTCTTTTGACTCCTCCATTCCTAGGTTCCGTCTCAGATGGTTCGCTCCTGTCACTGAGGTCAGTTCTTTCTTCATATCAAAAACAAAATCAGAAAAAAGAGTTTGCTTCAAAACAGAATATATAGGAAGAACGGAGAAATCAATCTTTCTAGGACCCAAATGTTAGTAAATTTGCCTTGTGGGTATTCTTATTTTGCTTTAATTTTAGAGTTCTTTAAAATCGTGATAAGAGTATGATTTTATTTGTATGTGATTTATGTTTATTACAACAGCTTGGTTTAGTTATAGGGCTAAATTATATTGTTACCTTGTAGTAAGAGAATTGAAAATATAACCATTACTTCAATTCATGTATATGGTGATATGATACTATCAACAGTATTTTTTTTGTTTCTTTAGCTCGCAAATTCTTGATTAGAAGTAATTAATGCTAGATATGTTTGACACCCTTTTGCAGGTTAAGCTTTGTGGTCATGCTACATTGGCAGCTGCACACGCACTATTTACATCTGGTTTGGTGAATTCCAACATTATTGAGTTTGTCACACTATCCGGTATTCTAACTGCTAGAAAGGTTACAGAAATCAAGACATCGGATGGTTTGGATATTCAGAATGGTGAAACACAAGAGGGCTTTTTCATCGAATTGGATTTTCCAACTGTCCCATTAACTGATTTTAATCCTGATGAAGTTTCCTCAATTTCCAATGCTGTGAGTGGTGCTGCTGTGCATGATATAAAGATAACAACTTCTTCAGAGGACCTCTTTGTAATGGCTCCAATCCAATTCCTTCATTTTTCTTTTTCTTCTATACACTGTTTGGTATCTTGATTATTATAAGTGATAAATGCATTGAGAAATTTTGAAAAGATGAATGCTTGCTTATGAACAGTGACATGAACTATTTTATGCCTCATTGGTTGACCCAACTGAGTATCATGCATTGTTTTATGTCTGTTGCTAACATGTGTATATTTGGGTGTGTGATTGGTTGGAATTTATCTACGAATCCTTAATTGTTCAAATGATTCTTAATGGGAGAACAACATATTTTTTATTGATTTATTAATACTTTGTAAAACAACATATTTTTTTATTGATTTATTAATACTTTGTAAATACTCAAGAGTGAAGCTTACCAATCTTGCAGCTTGTACTCCCATCAAGAGAAAGTGTTGTTGAACTACAGCCAGAGTTTGATGCTATAAAGAAATGTCCTGGAAGGGGGATAATTATTTCAGCGGCTGCTCCCTCAGGGTCTGGGTTTGATTTTTATAGCCTATTCTTTTGCCCAAAACTTGGGGTCAATGAGCTAGGTAAAATATATCATGTGCATGGTGTTATAAATAATCTCTGTTGTGTGTCTTTATTCCGTCAATAATCTAATTTTGTTACCATCAAAGTTAGCATCTCTTTAGATAAATGATTCGACAGATTGTGGAAGGTACTTTTATAAGGCCAATTTAATGTGCTAATCATAGCCTGCAGAACAGGATCACGATGCTATTGCCCAAAAATAAACAAGAGAAGTTATTTAACACCATATCCTTTGCATACAGCTCTTTTCCCTCTTGATAATTGCACCATTAAGGAATTAATGCTTTACATGTTGGATAGCTGACTAGTTCTTTTTTTTTTTGATAAGTAATAATGCATTAAAGAGCGCAGAGGGGCGCAATCCAAGTACACAGGGAGTATGCAAGAAAGCGACTAAGCAGGGGAGAGAGAAGAAGAGAACATAGAGAGAAAATCAGGAAAATTAATCACTATAGGAGCAAGCTAGCCTGCAGTCCAAGAGAAAAGAGTGTACAAAAAGAAATGAACAAGGTCCTCAAGAGTCCTCGACAAATCCTCGAAGCATCTCGCATTTCTCTCCATCCACAGGCACCATAAAAGACAAAGGGGAGCCATCTTCCACACCACGGCACTACTAGATCTCCCACTTGACCACCAACTGGCAAACAAATCCTTGACACTTCTAGGCATAACCCAACACAAATTGAAGCGGGAGAAAATAACCTCCCACAGCTTGCGCGCTACCCCACAATGAAGAAAAAGATGATCCACAGACTCCCCATCCGTTTTACACATACAGCAACGATTAATCACCACAATACCTCTCTTCCGAACATTATCCAAGGTGAGAGATTTCCCAAGGGCGACCGACCAAGCAAAAAAGGCCACTCTCGAAGGAGCCTTTGTGCGCCAAATACTTTTCCAAGGAAAGTGATTGGACTCTTTTGAGACAAGCATCCTATAAAAAGAGCGAATCTCAAACTTCCCTTTTTTAGAAGGGGTCCATCACATCCGATCCTCCCCTTCCCCACGAATCGAGGTCGAATACAAGAGCGAGAAGAGGGATGCTAAGACCGCCTCCTCCCAATCATGAATTCTATGGGTAAATGTGACATTCCAGTTAACCCTACCATTTGAGCACTCCCGAATATCCGCTATGGAAGCATCCTTATTGCTAGCAATATAATTCGATGAGATTTTGACCTTTTCAAACATGAAACATCTGCATAGCGTTGGACCTTTTTTTGTGAGGTCCTAAGTTCTTGGATCATTAGTCTTTTGGTGATACTAGATGTGCATGTACCAACATGGGAAAAAATCCCTCTTCCATTAATTATCTTGAACTGAATAAAGCTAGTGAGATTTATGCTATAAAGCAATATCACGTCTTTTGTTAAATCACTACTTGTCTCGAAATGTTAAGTTAATAGGAAATAAAGAATTTAATCATTTAATTAATATTATAACACCCCCCTTCACATATAAAGTCAAACTCTCATTCAATAAATGAGGTTTAACACACGAAATATTTAATTAAAATGAGAGGTAAATGATAGAGACAAGTTTCAAACTTAGGACCTTTGCTATGATAACATTTTAAATTATTACTTATTGCAAAAGCTTAAGTTTATGGGAAGTAGTGAACTTAATCATTTAATTAATATTCTAACATCTTTCACGATCATGTTTGTGGGAGTGCACATTGTGCCTTAGCACCGTACTGGAGCAAAAAATTGGGAAAGTGTGATTTTGTTGCAAATGCGGTATTCTCACCATCTCTAGTGCAACCAATCCATCATTTTAATCCTTGTTTTCATCATGTTGATGACATTGTTTACTTTGTTCAGGCCTCACCCAGAGGTGGAGTTGTAAATATTCATCTAGACGAACAAAACCAAAGAGTGCTGTTGCGAGGAAAAACTGTTACTATCATGCAGGAGTCTCTTTTAGTTTAGAGATTTGGAGTTGAAACTTGAAATCCATATGGAATGTATTATACCTCCATAATAAAATGATATTTCTGGATGGGAGAATCCACTGGAATTGGAATTGAACATAAAATTTCAAATTCTAGAGCTGCTTTCTTGTCTTGTTATAAACATACTTTGTGTAAGTTTTGGTTTGGAACCATACGTAATTATTAAAGTATTGTTACTCTTTACACCCATTTCACATTAGCCAACATTACGTGTTTTAAGTGGCTTCCCCTGTTAACTACTTAACTAGATAGTCCCATAGTGGAGGCTGGATAGTTATGATATGGATCATCTCATGGATAGTGAGAAAATGAAAGTTGAATTCCCGGTTGCTGATATGGCTGATGTAATGTTTAACACTGGCAGCAGTAGTAGCAATATTAGCATGGATTTTCTCTTCCATTCCACCGAAGATAAATGGGAGAGAGAGAGAGAGAGAGAGAGGCGTGAGGGAGGGGTAAAGGAGAGAGGCTGAGAGGGTTGGTGGGAGGCGGCAAGGCTGGCCATGAGTTGGCAGCAAGAGACGTGAGAAATAATCTCGTTGTAAACATTTTGTTGCTGCCAGTTTTGCCTAGTTTGGTTTCGACTTCCAAATAAAACATGAGTGATTCTTCACTATGAATTTATATTGGCCATTTGTAAATGCTTCATAGATCATAATGCTCATAAATAAATCAGATTGGAGCCTTTCCTACACTTGTTGGAAGTGAATGCAATTGTCTGATCCATAATTGTGAAACATTTCAGTTCTGTTTGTATTGGTATTTTGGCATATGAATCACTTCCAAGCTAGGCTATTACCTCTCTCTCTCTCTCTCTCTCTCTCTCTATATATATATATATATATATACTGAATGTTGTCTCATATATGTCCTCTACATGCAGTGGCGGACCCGGACCCAGGAAATTCGTCCATGAGGGGCATGGTTTTTTATTTTTATTTTTTTATTTTTTATTTTTAAATGAATACAAAAAATAAAGTTTAACAAAAATATAACAAGCCGAATAAGTAAATAATTCAACAAAAATTTTAATTATGTTCTAAAACATGTAAATATAACTTACAATTTGTTTTGTCACGACTAGCACTAAGGCAATTGTCCTCGACGAGTCTTCATACCTTAGAATCGCTTCATGATTTCTTCATTATTGATAGTCTTGAATATATCTTTCTCAATGTAGGTAACTTAGGCATTAAATGGTGGCTTTTGTTTTACCGAGGTTTAAATGATTTTATAGACCATTAGATTTAAAATGAAGGGTCAGGATTAACAATTGGAGAATTTTCAATTTTTTTTCAATTGAAATTTTTTTTAATTTTTTCCTAATTAAAGGAGATCCGGATCCGAATTTGCAGCTTGGCAGGCCTAACGCCTGGCCTGCCCCCTTGGCCCATGGCCTTGGACTTGTCTTACACGTATCCCCAAGAGGCATAATTTTTTTTTGTCTTGTGTGTTGTGTCAATGACAACATATTATAATTTTATTAATTTATAATATTATTTTTTCCACTCCAAAGTCCAAAGCAAGCTGCACCTGTACAAAATTGTCAAATGAAAAACAGTGCATTTGAAAACTGAACTGTTCATCATCTTCAAGCTTTCAACATTTCATTTTTCTGCAAGACTGCAACATTCAAATTCTTAAAAATTTTTAAATTTCAACGGAGCATAAAATGGCCAGAGCTTGAGGAAGGGGGCATAATCAGGACATAAAATTTTTTTTACCATACTAGGGGGGATTTTTGAGAGTTGAGGGTGGGCGGATGCCCCCCCTCGACCCCCCCTGGATCCGCCCCTGTCTACATGTGATTCTCACATGTAGAGGACATATGTCATTTTTATAAATTAGATTAGAGGAAATTCTTTTAATCTAATTTGGAAGAAAACTCTCATGCTCTCTCTCTGCTTAATGCTAAACGTTTTCGTTTTTTTTTTTTTTTTTTTAAATTGACGTAATTTTTTAAATTAAATATTAATCTATTACAAATTTAATGATAATTTTAAAAATTATATCAATTTTGAAGAGACACATTTTTATCCCTCTCATGACTTTTTTCGCGAGTGCCACTCAAATAAGATGATTTGTTACCTACAAAAAAAAAAACCCAAGAAGAAGATGACGTGTTACTTGCTAACATGCATGGGCATTGGATTGTTATTAGAGTGGCGGAGCTAAGATTTCGGTTTAGGTAAGATTGAAAAATGAAGTTGAAAAAAATATAAATAATGCGACAAAATTTAATTATTGTTTAAAACATATAAATATAACTTATAATTTTTGTTGTCACGCATAGTATTAATTTATTCAATTATCAAAAGTTATTCACTATTCATAATATAAAAGTTTTTTATTATTTTTTTTGAGAAAAATTCACATACCTTTTTCAAACTATTTATCAATTGACAATGTCTCTCAAATTTTCAATTGCAACAATGTTCCTCATAAACTACCAAACAATTGATAATATTCCTTCAAAGGCCAGCAAAAAGACAAAAATGACCATAATTTTTTTTTTTCAATAAGACAAAAATACTTCAATAAATCAAAAAATATACATATTTTCTTTAATATTTTTTTTTTTAAAAAAAAAATTTTCACACCCTGAATTTTTTATTTATTTTTTTAAAATTTTTGTTTATTAAGGGTATTTTCGTCATTGAGGATATTTTTTCTCTCTTTCTTTCTTTCTCTCACACACACTCTCTCTCTCTTTCTTTCACAATCTCTCACACAAAATAATATTTAAAAAAAATAGAGAATAGAGTAAATAGTGTGTATAAAAAATAATTAACTAAAATAAAAATTTATATTTTTTCACCAACTCTTTTTGGCTCCTCCTACAATGGATGCTCTAACACGTCTCTTTATTCTTCTAATTAGAAAACTAAATCATGCACCGGCTGCTGTTGACTCCATTTCTCGAACTTGAACTCAAACATGGCGAAGAAACTCGTGAAGTACTCTGTGGTAGCTCTCTGTCTCTTGCTTTTCTATGTGTCTCTTACTGCGTATTTTATTGTACTTGGAAATGGGATACTGAGTTGGGTGGTGGACAGGTGGACGCGTTCACTGACTCGGCGTTCAAGGGGAACCCGGCGGCTGTGTGTTTGTTGGAAGAAGAGAGAGATGAGCAATGGTTGCAAGCAGTGGCGGCCGAGTTCAACATCTCCGAAACCTGTTACTTGACTCGGCTAACTGAGTCGGGCCATATTGACTCGTCCATTCCTAGGTTCCGTCTCAGATGGTTCACTCCTGTCACTGAGGTCAGTTCTTTCACTTCCACTTCATATCAAAAACAAAATCAGAAAAAAGATTTTGCTTCAAAGTGCTCTCTTTGGTTGTTAGCAAAAGAAAATATAGGAAGAACAGAGATCTCAATCTTTCTAGGACCTAAATGTTAGTATTTTCCTTGTGGGTATTCTTATTTTGCCTTACTTTCTTTAAAATTTGTATTTTTGGTAAAGTTATTGCTTTAATTTTAGACTTCTTTAAAATTCTGATACGATTATGATTTTATTTGTATGTGATTTATGTTCATTACGACAGTTAGATTTAGTTATAGGGCTAAATTATATATTTTCCCTTGTAGTAAGAAAATTGAAAATATTACCATTAGTTCAATTCATTTATATAGTGATATGATACTATTAATAGTATTGTTTTGTTTCTAATTGGTGTGTGAGTCTTGATCTGTAAGCTAATTGAGGTTAAATTCTTGATCAGAAGTAATAAATACTAGATATTTTTGGCACCCTTTTGCAGGTTGAGCTTTGTGGTCATGCTACATTGGCAGCTTCACACGCATTGTTTACTTCTGGTTTGGTGAATTCCAACATTATTGAGTTTGTCACACTATCCGGTATTTTAACGGCTAGAAAGGTTACCGAAATCAAGACATCGGATGGTTTGGATATTCAGAATGGTGAAACACAAGGGTGCTTTTTCGTCGAACTGGATTTCCCAACTGTCCCGTTAACCGATTTTAGTCCGGATGAAGTTTCGTTAATTTCCAATGCCGTGAATGGGGCTGCTGTGCATGATATAAAGATAACAACAACTTCAGAGAACCTCTTTGTAATGGCTCCAATCCAATTCCTTCATTTTCTTTTTCTTCTTTACATTGTTTAGCATCGAAATTATTATAAGTGATATATGCATTGAGAAATTTTGAAAAGATAATTGCTTGCTGATGAAGAATGACATGAACTACTCTATGCCTCATTCCTTGACCCAAGTGAGTATCATGTCTTGTTTTATGTCTGTTGCTAAAATGTGTATATTTGGATGTGTGATTGGTTGGAATATATCTACCAACCCTTAGTTGTTTAAGTGATTCTTAATGAGAAAACAGCAATTTTTTTTTTTCTTATTGATTTATGAATACTTTGTAAATACTCAAGAGTGAAGCTTACCAATTTTGCAGCTTGTACTCCCATCAAGAGAAAGTGTGGTTGAGCTACAGCCAG
The DNA here is from genome assembly GCF_965113065.1 of Corylus avellana. Lineage (NCBI taxonomy): Eukaryota > Viridiplantae > Streptophyta > Magnoliopsida > Fagales > Betulaceae > Corylus > Corylus avellana. The sequence goes on along the minus strand of NC_142490.1, from coordinate 11,348,963 downwards.
AGATTGATGCTATAAAGAAATGTCCTGGAAAGGGGTTAATTATTTCAGCGGCTGCGCCCCCGGGGTCTGAGTTTGATTTTTATAGCCGATACTTTTGCCCAACATTTGGGATCAATGAGGTAAAAAATATGTGAGCGTTTGATATCAAGCAATTGTAATGTCTTTGAAGTGCATGATGTTATAAATAAATCTCTGTTGAATGGTTGAATTGATGACTTTGATTCGATCTCTTAAACTGAACCTGAAGGAGACTTTAATCATTCAACTTTAGCTTCTGAAGGAATCGTGTCACTTGGAATTCCGGAAAGTGAATCTTCTCTTTCTGATCCTAGCTTTGGTAGAACTTGTCTTCTATTGAAGCCAAGTCAAGTTTTTCCTACTCAATAATTTATTATTATTATTATTATTTTTTATAGAAATAGCACTTGATCAAAGGGGAGCATAAGCAAGTTCAGGGGTTGAATCTGATTTTGTTACCATCAAACTGAACATCTCTTTAGAAAAATGATTCAACAGATTGTGGAAGGGACTTTTATAAGGCCAATTTAATGTGCTAATCATAGCCTGCAGAACAGGATTATGATGCCATTGCCAAAAACAAACCAGAGATGTTATTTAACACCATATCCTTTGCATACAGCTCTTTTCCCTCTTGCTAATTACACCATGTTCAGGAATTAGTGCTTTATATGTTGGATAGCTGATGAGTTCTTATATCTATTGCTCGATAATTCGGTTCGGTTTGACTTATTCATTAAGTGCCTGGAACTGAAGAAAGCTTGTGTGGTTTATGCTATAAAGTCATATCATGTGTCTTTCAGGATCCTGTTTGTGGGAGTGCACATTGTGCCTTAGCACCTTACTGGAGCAAAAAACTGGGAAAGTGTGATTTTGTTGCAAATGCGGTATTTTCACCATCTCTAGAGCAAGCAAACCAATCATTTTATTCCTTATAATTATCATGTTGATGATATTGTTTACTTTGTTCAGGCCTCACCCAGAGGTGGAGTTGTAAACATTCATCTGGACGAACAAAACCAAAGAGTGCTGCTGCGAGGAAAAGCTGTTACTGTCATGCAAGGGTCTCTTTTAGTTTAGAGATTCGGGGTTAAAACTTGAAATCCATATACATTCAATCAAAATAAATGGATATTGGTTTGGAGAATCCACTGGAATTGGAATTGAACATGAAATTTCAAATTCTAGAACTGCTTTATTGTCTTGTTATAAACTTACTTTGTGTAAATTTTTGAAAAATAATCGGCTTTCATTCAATTGATCAATAACCTAGAGTAGATAGCTCTAATAAAACTAAATCACAAATGCAGCTAGGAATTTCTTCTAGCCAAATATCATCTATGTCATGTTTAACCGCAGTCTTAGCTAAGCCATGAGATGCAGAATTTGCCTCCCGGTAGATGCGTACAATCTGCCAACTAGATAAAGCAGCAATAGTCGTCCTTACATCTTTCACAAGCTATTTGTAACGGCTAAAGCAATGACTAGTAGAATTAAGAGCATTTACTACTTAAAGTGCATCCCCTTCTAGAATGATGTGTCGAAGGCCCAGGTCTTTACTAAAAGCCACCGCTTGAGATGTTGTGAAGGCTTCCGCTACTATCGGTTCGAGATTTCCCATCTCTGTTAGGATTTTAGCAGCAATCACTTGCCTGTAAAATCCCTCACAATGAGCCCAATACTAATGTGCCCATAAACTACATCAACAATCACATCCTAGTTAACTTTGTACTTGCCTTCAGGGGGGATGTCCATCGAAGTTGGAGCGGCCCCGCACCCCTCGTTTGCTTGGCACACTTCTGTCAGATTTGTCTTCTTATATTATTGCTTCCTTTGTCAGAGAATTTGGATGGAGAAACTCATTGTCATGAACCATTGTATATTAAGTGGCTTCTATGTTAGTCACTTAAAACCAAAAAAAAAGAAAAAGAAGTCACTTATACTTTGTCACATCTTCCGGTATAAAATAAGTATAATAAATGAGTGTAAATAGTAATATCACTCTAATTATTATTATCTCGTATAATATTGAAGGGAGGCCATCATAGAATATTACACATTAAAAATTCTTACATCAAACATGATTTTCTGATGTTATTCAAATTATAGCTCGTCAGTTGTTTTTTTAAGAGAAAAAATACAAAGAAAACTGAGCTTTTCCAAATTAAATTTAGTTGAAAGTCAATACAAAATAGAAAGTATGGACCAAAAGAAAGTATGTTAGATCGGTGGCTCAATTTGTAACGACCTAGAGAAAAACGCTAGCCACATCTGTGCTATTACTCCAAAAGGACTAATCAATTTGGAGCTTCCCTAGATTTTATTATAAAGCCCAGTTTCACCTAGTAATTAGACAATGTAGGACTTAGCACTCATGACTATCTTTATAAATCACTCACTTTATGTGGGCTTCTTCTCATCTTCCCAATATGAGACTGGGGTGTTATGAACTCCCCCTATTAAATTTCTGACGTCCTCATCGGGGTCATGTCATCCAGTGCTCTAGTACCACATGACCTGGCGTTACTAGGTGGCTCTAATATCACTTGTACCGATACAAGAAAAAGCTCTAGCCACATCTGCGCTATTACTCCAAAAGTATTAGTCAACTTGCAGCTTTCCTATAATTCATTATAAAGCCCAGTTTCATCTTGTAACTAGGCAATGTGAGACTTAACACTCATAACTATCTTTATAAACCACTCACTCTATGTGGGCTTCTTCTCATCTTCCCAATATGAGACTGGAGTGTTACACAATTGGTTGAGGATCACGCCTCATGAAGCGGATGTTATTAGTTCGAATCTCTTCTCCATTTATCTTCTCTTGTGTAGACAAGTCAAAAAAAAAAAAAAAAATGTTTGATTGTCCAAGCAGACGTTGACATTTCTAATAAGAAAACGAATTTTGCTTTATTTTTATTTTTATTTTTTATAAATGCAAAATCAGTCTATGTGATTCAGTGATTGGGCTAAATTATAAATCGCTCCATGTCGTATCAAAGTGAACTCAAAGGTCTTTGAGATATTTAAAATAAATAAATAAAATTTAGTCCCTGGAGTCAAATTCCGTCAAAACATTTGATGAATTCCATTATACGTTACGTCAGTGCCAATAAAATAGTAACACGTGTCACTCTTAATAAAAATAAAAATATATTAAACTAAAAGAAACTAATTTTTTTAAAAGTAACATGTGTTGTCATTTTATCGGCGCTGATGTGACATCTAACGAAATCTGACAAATGTTTTAACGGAATTTGACTCTGAGTGTTAAATTTTTTTTTTGGCATATCTCATATACAACAGAAAGTGATTTGTAATTTATGTCAACCGCATAGACTGATTTTATATTTATTATTATTTTTTAATTTATTTCTATTAAATTTAGAAAAATAATCTGTTTTTATTTCTTGGGTTTTCACATAAGGATGATTTGGCAGAGCTTGAATGGATTTCTCACTTCCAGGAAGGTACTTTGTAGAGTTCTCTCTTTCATACTCCACCGGAAAACAGAAAATGGAAAGTCGTGCAACGAACCGGTCAGAACCAGTAAACTTGATTTCCTTTAGTGTAAAATTGCTGTTCTTAAATCTTGACCGTCCAAGCTTTTTGCAGGAGATTTCCCGATCCGGCAAAGAAACCAGTCGAGTACCATGTGGTAATCTCTGTCTCTCTCATAAAGATGAGAATTGTGAAGTGACTGGTTGGGTTTTGGTTGGACAGGTGGACGCGTTCACTGACACAGCGTTCGGGGGGAACCCAGCGGCAGTGTGTTTGTTGGAAGAAGAGAGAGACGATCAGTGGTTGCAAGCGGTGGCGGCCGAGTTCAACATCCCCACCACGTGTTACTTGAGTCGGCTCACTTTGCCGGACCCTCTTGACCCGCCCATTCCCAGGTTCCGTCTCAGATGGTTCACTCCTGTCGCCGAGGTAAGTACTTTCATTTGTCAACTCTGTAATAAAACATGGTGATTTCAAATTGTTTATCGAAGTGAACTTAAGAGGTTTCAATTTAGTTCTTTGAGTTAAATTCGGTTAAAGTATTTGACAAATTCCGTTAAATGCCACTTGCACTTGCAGGTTAGTAGCCTTTTAAGAAAATTTTTGAACATACCCTGTTAGCATTAAACGTCTTAATCATGATTTAGGGTCCATTTGAGATTGCGGTTTTAATAAGTGCGATTTTAAAAATTACATTTTTGAAATCGCTACTTTTAAAATCACAAAAGCGTTTGGTAAAACATAACAGATTAAAAAGTACTTTTTAATCTGTTATGCGAAATCGGTTTCAATGCCAAACGCCTTACGTTTTGCAATATCTTTTAAAAACACAGATTATTTTTGCGAAATGGCAGTCCAAACGCACCCTTATTTGCATGTTAAAAATAAATCTTTTAGCAGCCCACTGCTGAGTAATTGACACTGCATCTATTTAATACCCTTTTGCAGGTTAAGATTTGTGGTCATGCTACATTGGCTGCTGCACACACGCTCTTTGCAACTAGTTTGATCAATTCCAACATTGTTGAGTTTCTTACAGCCTCTGGAATTTTAACTGCTAGAAAGGTTCCAGAAATCAAGACATCCAGTGGCTCGACTTCAATTATTCAGAATGATGAATCACAAGAGAGCTTTTTTATCGAATTGGATTTTCCTACCATCCCAATAACTGATTTTGATCCTACTGAGTTTTCTTCAATTTCCAAAGCCCTCAATGCCGCTTCTGTGATTGATATAAAGAGGACAACTACAGAAGATGACCTCATTGTAATGCCTCCATACCATTTTCTCAGTGATTTAGTTTTTGTTTGATACATATAGTTCATAGTATCATAACTATAATAGTGAAATAGCATGGAAAATTCTTCAAGAGAGCTTTATATTTGCTTAAAACGAGTGATATGAACAACTTTTGTGTATTATTTGTTGAGCCAAGAGGGAATCATGACTCGTTTTTATCTGTTGCCTTTGGAATATGACTATTCTTGAGTGTCTATGCGATTCTTAAAGGACAAAAAATGCCTGTTTTTGACTGATTTATGAAAATTTTGTATGTAAAATGAAGATTATCATGTTTTGCAGGTCATACTCCCATCAGGAGAAAATGTTGCAGAACTACAGCCACAGTTTGATGCGGTACTTAAATGCCCTGGAAGGGGGATAATTGTTTCAGGGGCTGCTCCGCCAGAGTCTGGATTTGACTATTACAGTCGATTCTTCTGCCCAAAATTTAGGGTCAATGAGGTAAAACATGTTGGCATTTGGTCTCAACATAATGTTATTCAAGCACTTGATGCCATAAATCAACCTCAGATTCATCTATTTATTGCATTAACAATATATTTCTGATTTTGAGAATGAACACCAAACATCTCGGTCAAGACATGATTCAACAAGTCAGATGTAGATCCAAAGCAATGAGATTGTTCATGTGTTGAACATGATTCAACATGCTTCATGTGTTGAATAGTTGACCAACTCTTATATCTATTTGTCATTAAATCAATGAGATTAAAAGAAGCCCCTCTTCCTGTTATTGTCAAAAATTGAGATGGAATCAATGAGATTTCCTATTTTGTTATATATCACTTGTCTTTCAGGATCATGTTTGTGGGAGTGCTAATTGTGCCTTAGCACCATATTGGAGCAAAAAGCTGGGGAAGTGTGATTTTGTTGCATATTGGGTACTCGAATCTTCTCTAGTGTATGCAAATTCATACATCTGATCTTTGTGTTTGTCATATTAATCATATTGTTTGCTTTGTTCAGGCATCAGGTAGGGGTGGCATAGTGAACATTCACTTGGATGAACAAAACCAGAGAGTCCTCCTGCAAGGAAAAGCTGTTTCTGTCATGGAAGGGTCTCTTTTAGCCAAGTGAAATAAGTGGCTGTTCTTGGGTAGAAGATTTACATGTGCGAAAACTAGCGTTGTATCAGAATATGATAAAGAAATTAAAATCTGCAAATGAAAGCAATCAACTGCATAATGTGTTTATTTCTATTAACAATTATTGGTGTAAATCTTATGAAAATCAAATAAGCTTTCACTAGACTAGCAAATGTTTATCAGAGATAAAAGCAGAGCAATATCTGTTATAAATCTTATGAAGATTGATTAACCTTTTCACTGGGTATGAGCAGAGGAGGACCATTAAGATTGTCAACCACCTGGCCCGATGGCTCGGCCCATCCCCGAACTAAGAAGTTTGTAGATGTGGTGGTTGCTCATGTGTTTTCCATAGGGCATATTTGAGATTGTGTTTAAGGGGCCTAAAAGTACTTTTAACACTCAAAAAGTCCGTTTGAAGAAAAAAGTAGTCGTTTGGTAAAAAAATTAAAAACACTTTTAAGAGTTCAAAAAGCTTAAAAATTGTCAAAAAAACACTTTTGGCTGAAACTTTTGTCCAAAAGCTTTTTTTTACTAAAAAATTTTATTTTTCAAACGTAATCTCAAACATGTTCTTAGTGTAATTGTTGTAAATTAAGAAATAAGAGCAGGTTATAATAGTGCATCACTTTGTATTTCATTACAATTTTGAAGAAGAATTGTGCAAAATGGCAAAGAAAATGCAAGGCAAAAGGTCGAGTCAACTTCCACGTCTTGGTTGACATGGATCATTATGAGTTCAATTGTAAAATGAGGGGTAATATTATAAATTTTTTTATTCAACTTTGGTTTTGGGATTTGATTTGGTTTCTTCTTATGCATTTCTTTTTGTTGTTGGGATTTGATTTGATTGATTTTCGCTTTGGTTTTGGTTTTGGTTTTGGTTTTGGGCGTATGTTTTGAGTGAAGGAATTGAATTGGGTATGTGGGTTTTGAGTATTTTTCTACGGTAAATGTTGGTGTAGACGAGCTAGTTTGGTGGTGGAGATGGAGAAGGTGCAACGGCGGAGTCGGTTTGGTAGTTGAGGTGCTAGTGCCTCGGTGGCGGTGGGTGGGCAATGGAACAAAGGCTTCAAGAGATGGCTTGGTTCAGTGAGGGGCGAGAGGGATAACATTATGATTAAGCCTTGGCCACTAATTAAGCCTTGGATTGCGTTTTTAAAACATTATGATTTGAAAATACAGAAAATTTGCGTTTTCAACTTGCAGGTAAGGATGTACTTTTTAAAAAATGTACAATTTTTAAAGGCTAAACTGCAATTTTAAAGGTCAAACCCCAATTTTGCCAAACACTTAACTGCATTTTCAAAAATCACTTCTTCAAACTGCACATTTTCAAATCGCACTTTTTAAAATCACAAACCAACCCTTAATTGGCCGTAAATCAAGATCGGGTTGAATAAAAATAGTTTACCATTGATTTTGTTCGTATGTTTTATAGCGACAAGACTTATTTCCAATGGCTATGAAATAATAAGAAATCCATTAAATTGGTAATTTCTAAATTAATAATGAATAAATATGCATCACGGACAAGGTCTGCTGTAGAACAACTTCGTCGCAGACAAATAACGACAAATGAAGGAGTACGTCGGGATCAAGGAACTGTGGGAAATTTCATGCTTACGCCTTTTAGTAAATTAATATGAACATAATAGAATTTGGCCAGAATACTTTATGCAGCTTTCTCATTGAAATTAAATAGAAAAGAGTTACACTTGTATTTGATCACATTAAGCTAATAAGATAAGCTTTGATGTGATAAGAAGATAATTACATTTAAACAAAGAATAAGAGATAATACAAAGGATTACAATCAATCAAAAGAAAAGTGATACAAACAGATCACTCTTATAAGAGATAAGTAAGAGTCCTAGTAGAAGATGGAAGAGATGGAAGTTTATGGCGGCAAGTCTCTAGTACTGAAAGGATTTTGCACTTCGGAACTCTCTAATACTGCTCTCGATCGCTCTGAAGTATGCGATCGAGTGCTCTTATCTTGAATAGCAGCAGACTCCTTAATAGACCCCCTCAAACTCATAGAAGGAGGAAGAATCATGAGTTTGTCACGCAATTCTAGAAAACCGAGAAGAAGTCAACCCCTTGGTAAAGATGTTAGCACATTGATCAATGATGGAAATAAACTGAATCACAATATCCTTGTACATAACCTTTTCTCTAATGAAGTGATAGTCTATAGCTATATGCTTTGTCCGAGCATGATAGATAGAATTCGATGCCAATGCAATGGCCCCAAGATTGTCACACCAAAGCTTTGGCGGAGAGAAAAGAGAGATTATCAACTCTTTTAGAAGCATGCGTAACCAATATAGCTCAGCAGTGGCAATGGCCATAGATCTATACTCCGCCTCTGTGCTTGAACGAGATACAGTTGGTTGCTTTTTGGATTACCAAGAGATTAAGCAATTGCTGAGAAAGACACCATAACCACTTGTGGATCTTCGGTCAATTGGATCACCAGCCCAATTAGAGTAACAAAATGCTTCTAGATGAAGAGGTCCCTTAGTGAAAGACAAGCCATAATATGGAGTTCCCTTGAGATACCTTAATACTCTCTTAGCTACAGTAAAATGAGCTGTAGTAGGATAGTGTAAAAACTGACAAAGATGATTCACTGAGAAGGATATATCTGGTCTTGTGAGAGTGCAATATTGAAGTGCACAAACACTATGCCTATACAGAGACTGATTTTCCAATGGTTCACCATCAAATTTAGTCAATCTTTTACCCGAAGTGCATGGAGCAGAGTAAGGTTTAGCTCCTATCATGTGAACTCGATGTAGAAGATCAATAATATATTTGGATTGATTAAGATACAAACTTGTAGAAGTACGATGTACATGTATGCTTAAGAAATATGACAAATTACCCAAATCCTTCAACATGAATTCAATTTGCAATTTTGAGATGAGATCATTGATGCTAGATAGATTATTTCCAGCTATGATGATATCATCTACATATATAAGCACAAAAATGGTAAGGGAATCTCTATGAAGCAAAAATAAGGAAGTATCCATCAATGATCCTGTGAAACCGAGTTCAAGTAGAGCTTGAGTAAGTCTATGGAACTAGGCTCTTGGTGCATGTTTTAAGCCGTACAAGGCTTTGTGAAGTTTGCAAACTGAATCAGGATATTGAGAATTAATAAATCCTCTTGGTTGTTCCATAAAAACTTCTTCATCAAGTTGTCCATGGAGAAAAGCATTTGATATATCAATTTCAAAGACCAATTATAATGAACAGCTAATGTTAGAATCAATCTCACAGTTGCAGGTTTTATCACAAGACTAAATGTTTCTGTGTAATCTATACCAGCTCTTTGTTCAAACCCTTTTGCCACTAGTCGTGTTTTATACCTTTCAATGGTTCCATCTAGTTTTTGTTTGAGTTTATACACCCATTTGTTTCTGATGACATTTCTGTTGTGTAGTCTTGGACAAAGAGACAAAGTGTGATTTTCCTGCGAAGCTTGGAACTCACTTTCCATGGCAGCCAGCCAATGGGGATATGAGGCTGCTTGAGTAAAGGTGCTCGGCTCACTAAAGGTAGAGATAGATGTATGCATGGCTTTTAGGGGATGTTTGGTAGAGTAGTATAGCTTGAAATCAGTAAAAGTTTTGGGTTTTAGGCTGCCCATTTGAGATCTAGTAACAATATGAGGTGAGCTTGGTGAATCAATCAAGGTAGGTAGTGAAAAGATGGAAGGAATATGATCTTCTAAGATTGGAAAAGGTATGTCACAGGTAGGTGTTGGTGTTGATTCTGCAATGGAATCAATGGTTGTAGGTGAAGTAGGTGTGGTTGTAGGTGAAGTAAGTGGAGAATTTAACTTTAGAAATCAATCCAGTTGGTGTAACAGAATCTGCTATCACAATTGGAGTGGATTCTACAGGTAAAGAGCTTGATGTTGGTATTACTACAATAGGAACAATTGGAAGGGATAATGGTTCAACAAAAATTGGTTCAATTGTGATCAAATCAGGTGAAATATTGTTAACTTCAATGAACTGAGAGAGTAAAGAAACAATACCTTGGTTCAAAGGAGAGTTACTTGCTGAAGCCATGTGGGAGGGAGTACCTTGTGCAGGAAACAAATTCTCATAAAAAATCACATGCCATAAGATAAAGACTCGTTTGGTGGAGGTATCTAGGCAGTTATATCCCTTTTGATTTAAGCAATATCCGAGAAAGATGCATTGTCTACTTCTGAATTCAAGTTTGTGTCTATTATAAGGATGAAGAAGAGGGTAACAAGCACAACCAAATACCTTTAAGTTACCATAATCTGGTTCCTTATTGTGAAGTTTAAAATAAAGAGTAGACCATTTTATAGTTTGAGTAGGCAATCGATTATTCAAATAGACAGCAGTATGGCAAGCCTCAACCCAGAATTTAGAAGGTAAATGAGATTGAGCAAGAAGTGTAAAGCCAGTTTCTATGATATGTCTGTGTTTTCTCTTTGCTATCCCATTTTGTTGGGAAGTGTGAGGACATGTTATTCTATGAAATATACCATGAGAAGAAAGGAAGTTTTTGAATTGGTGAGATGTATATTCACCCCCACCATCAGTTTGGAGCTGTTTGATCTTTGTTGAGAGAAGATTTTCAAGTAAACTCTTAAACTTGACAAAACAATCAAATACTTCAGATTCTAATTTCAAAGGAAAAATCCATGTATGTCTTGAGAAATCATCTACAAATATAACATAGAGTTTATAACCACTAACAGACACAACTGGAGAGGTCCAGAGATCACTATGAACTAATTCTAATGGAGAATTGGTAACATGAGATGAATCCTGAAAAGGTAGTTTTTTGCTTTTGGCTAATTGACACGGCACACATAAAGAAAGACTAGACTCTAAATGACTGATAGGAAGATGTTGCTACTTGGGAAGACGCTTGAGAACTTGAGAATTGGGATGTCCAAGTCTGTTGTGCCAAGTGACTTCACCAGCTTTGACTCCAAGAAAGGTAGCATGATTGCTGTGTTTATTGACTCCAAGAAAGGCAGCAGGATTGCTGTGTTTATTGATGAGAAATTGTTTCAGCTGAATTGGGTATAGACCATCCTCACTTGGGCCCTGCAATATTATCTCCCCCGAGAGGTTGTCCTTTACAAGAAAATAAGTATCTGTGAGTTTGAAGTGGCAATTATTATCATGACAGAAGCGATTTATTGAAAGGAGATTAGTTGAAACATCAGGACAATGTAAGATATGTTTTAAATGAACAATAGTGTTTTGGAGTTTGAAAGAAGAAGAACTCGTATGAGTAATGGGAAGAGAGCTACCATTGCCTATAGCAACCAGTTCTTCCCCATTGTATGGCTGTTGGATTGTGAGATTTTCCAAATCAGCAGTGATATGGTTATTAGCCCCACTGTCAGCTAACCAATCATCATCTTCACGGATAGCATTGGATTGAGCAATCATGGCTGCAAGCTCGCTTGGAGGGTGTCTTCCTTGGTAGGCATAGTCCATGCGATGATAGTAGTCAAGTGCTTGATGGCTTGTCTTACCACAAATCTAACAAGGAATCCGATTAGTGCTATTAGAAAAAGTAGAATTTGTTTTACCCGAGATTGAAGCACGATTTGTTTGCTGAGGAGAATAACACTGACTAGCACTATTTGTTTACTAAGGAGGATAGCGCTGACCACCAGGGGGCTTATGTGGTTGACTGCGTGCAGTGTCCTTGTTGAATTGGGCCTGTGAGCATTTGACTTTTGAGAATAAAGCACAAATGATGTGGTCTCATACTGTTTATTCTGTTGCAGTAAAAGACGTTCATGGCTGAGCAGGGCAGACTGAAACTGATCTAAAGGCATAGAATTGTTATTTGTAACAAGAGAGAAGGTAGTGATGAAGGCATTAAACTGAGGATTCAGACCCCTAACAAGGTAAGAGATAAGGTCTTCCTCGTCAACTTTCTTTCTAACAAGAGCTAGTTCATCAACAAGGGACTTGGCTTCTTGTAGATACTCAAAGCAAGTCTTAGTTCCTTGATGAAGAGTTTGTAATTGGTGCCGTAGTTGACTGATGCGTGTCCTAGAAAGGCAGGCAAAACGGGTAGCCATTGCAGTCCACACCTCATGGGAGGTATTCAAGCCGTAGACTGTTAGAACCACTTTTTCAGAGAAACAAGTGATAAGCAAGCAAAGAACATACTGGTCTTTTCTTTCCCATATAATAGCTTCAGGATTGATAACATCATCCTCTCCAGCAATTTTGGGAAGGAATTTAGGTGGGCATGGTTCTAAGCCATCAACGATGTTCATAAGACCATGTGTACGAAGGATGGGACGAATCTGAAGGCTCCAGTCCAGTCCAGGTAATTACGTTCACCCAATTTGCTAGGTGTAAAGGTAGTAAGATTGGGTATGGAGATAGTGTTTGTGGAAGAAGCCATTAGGTTGGAGGTGTTAACCTACAAAGGCTCTAATACCAAGTAAATTAATATGAAGAGAAGAGAATTTGGCTAGAATACTTTTTGCAGCTTTCTCATTGACCTTAAATAGAAAAGAGTTACACTTGTATTTGATCGCGTCAAGCTAACATGATAAAGTTTGATGTGACAAGAAGATAATTACATTTAAATAAAGAATAAGAGATAATACAAAGGATTACAATCAATCAAAAGATAAGTGATTCAAACATATCACTCTTACAAGAGATAAGTAAGAGTCCTAGTAGAAGATGGAAGAGATGGAAGTTTATGGCGGCAGGTCTCTGGTATTGCGATCGAACGCCTTTTTATTATTATTCAATTAATTACTACATACAATCTTCTTTATTTGGTGTTTTAATTAGGGTTGGCAATTCGTGTCCGCGTGTCGAGTGGGGCCGTGTCAAGACATGTGTATAAGACTATATAGGTCAACTATAACCAGACCGATTTAATTAAACGGATCAAACTTTTCAACCATTCCTTTCTAATTTTATATTTGGTTCGTATCGGGGTATCAGGTCATGTCAAAAATTGCCTAGTAAAAAATTGTTAGCCCTAATTTTAACCGTGATTTGAGGCATTTGTGTTTGTATAAGGGATTGTATTTCCTTAATTCCTAGTATAGAACAATCTACAAAATGTGTACCCAGAAGACCCCTCATGATTACTCACAACAGCTCTATGACAAGTACCTTGAGGCGTTTGAGGAATATATTACTTCGACGGTGAGAAATATTGGGTTAATTACTTCAATTCTTTCGTTTTTCTATAAGTATCATATTAATTGTAGGCTACTGTATTGCAACTCTGTCATGTACTCTCATCTTTGACTGTGATTGCTATGTTTTGTGGAAGGCTCATATCATGTTGGATTTTTTTTTTTTTATTTTTTTTTTTTTCAGCCTCATTGATTGTCTTTCAATGCTATACTTGGTTTGGTTTTTTAACCCTTTATCCTCCCTGGTTGACTTCATGTATCAGGTGTTGCCCTCTCTAAAAGAGAAGCATGATGAATTTATGCTGAGGGAGCTGGTGAGAAGATGGGCAAACCACAAGGTTATGGTTAGGTGGCTGTCACGCTTCTTTCCCAATCTGGATCGATATTTCATAGCAGCAAGGGCACTTCCCACAGTTAATGAAGTTGGACTAGCCTGCTTCCGCGATCTGGTTTGTTACAAGTCCCTTTAATGCAAATTTTTCTTTGCCCTAAATTTATAAGTCACGGGTACTAAGTCCCACATTGTCTAGTTACTAAGCGAAATTGGGTTTTATAATGAATTATAGGGAAGCTCCAAATTAACTAGTCATTTTGGAGTAATAGCACAGATATGACTAGCGCTTTTCCTGGGGTCATTACAAAATTCCTCTTCCTGTCTTCTGCTTCAAAGTTACTTGGGTCTTGTGAGATTTTTTTTCTTCTTCTTTCTTTCTTTCAAATCCAGGTTTACCCGGAGGTTAAAGCTAATGCCAGAGATTCTGTAATTACTCTTGTAAGTTCATTGCTTCTTGTCCTGAAATTTTGTAAGGTTCTATATCTTGTAATCCAAAATGTTTGTGGACAAAACAGATTAATAAAGAACATGAAGCAGAGCAGATCGACACAGAGCTGTTGAAGAATGTTATAGATATATTTGTTGAAATTGGAATGGGAGATATGAAGCTTTATGAAGAAGATTTTGAAGCACAGATGCACCAAGACTCTGTAGCTTACTATTCTCGAAAAGCATCAAGCTGGTTTTCAAATTATTCCTGTCCAGAATACATGTTGAAGGCAAGTCTATGCACACAAAGATTGTTGATGGTGTAGATTATGTTGATAAAAAATTTGTGATTCTAACATCTATTATGTCATTAAATTGTATAGGTTGAGGAGTGCTTGAAAAGTGAGAGGGACAGAGTTTCTCATTATCTGCTTACTAGCACCGAGCAGAAGTTGGTAGAGGTTAGTAAAGTGTATCACAAAATTCATCTTAGAACCTTTCTGCAAATTCCTCAAATATATATATATATATATATATATATATATATATATATATATGGAAGTCTCTTTTTTGGGCTGTTAAAGTAACATGGAAAGAAAATCCTGCAGCAGAAAACATTTTCATTTCATCCATTTGTAGTTGTACTATTTGGAAAACATTGTCTGCAGTTTCTGTCTACTCAACTTAGTCGTGAATGCTTGGTCTGTAGAAAGTGCAACATGTGTTGGTGGTGGTTTATCAGCCACAGCAGCTCGAGAAGGATCAGTCTGGATGTTGTGATGTGCTGAGAGATGATTATAAGGTACTTTGCTCTAATTGTTGTGCTTTGGCAATGTTCTTCTTCTTTGTTTTCTTTTCTTTGTATTTTACTATTTCATTAATGCCTTTTCTTATCATGCTTATCTTGCTATTAAAGTTGGAGGATGCTGCAGAATCCCACACAACTACCAACCGTTGAACAAGTTAAGCATGATCGAGTTTCTCATTGTTGAAGTTGGAGTTCTTAGGCTATGAGAAGTCTGCTGTTGAAGTTGGACTTCTTTTCCTATTAAGGTTGTAAGGTGATGTATTGCTAATATTAGAATTAACGAAAGTGTTCAAGTTTTATACTGATTATTCTGAGACGAGATTTATTATGACTCTTGATGGTGAGACTATAAAAACCACATTGCCAGTGAGACTTTGTTCAATATGGAATTTATCGTTATTTTTTGTTGTTCTGCTTTGCATCATACATTAGAGAATTTTTCTACCGTGAAATACCGAAGGTCTAGGATCCTATTGTTTCCTGCTTACATTCATTTAGATGACCAAAAGAATGTCTCAGATTTTCATATGTTTGCATATTCAAACCGATTCTTTGAGGGTTTCCCTTTTGTTGTTTGTTATTGCTTAAGTTACATACATTTTATGCATAAAACCATAGCCAATGTGCACCATCATTTGTTAGACTCCAAATGAACATCAGAACATCATGAGTCTACCATAAACTGATCACCCTAAAAAAGTTTATCCCTCTATCCAAGTGGCTTATAGCATAACACAAGAAATAAAGTATGGAATAATATGGGTCCAAAGCTTGTGTGCTTCTTTCAAAAGCCTATTAGAAATTTGGGAAAAGCATCTCAAATATTAACTCTTTTTTTTTTTTTTTAACATATAAAAGGGGTGAGAGATTCGAACTAATGATCTCTGCTTCATTAAGCGTAGTCATTGAGCTACCGCTTGGGACCCCTCATATTAACTTCATAATGACTAAGAATGCTATCTCCCTTGTGAAATCATCGGCCTAAATATTCATCTAAAAACTCATATTCAAAGTTCACTAATAACAAAAAAATAATATTAGACATTTATTACATGAAACATTATAATTTATAAGAAATCGTCAGATAAAACACAGAAAAAAAAAAAAAAGAAGAGGATTAATTGAGATTTTGATTGGAAGTAAAATTGAAGTTGGCACATGTGGTACCTTGGGCCAAAATTGACGAGCTAAATCCTAATCTCTTTGATTCAAGATCAAACTGAAGAAGATTATCCTCCATTTGATGCCCTCCAATCACGACCGACGTCGTAGCATTGGGCCCACCATCCACAAATCCCAAACACCACACGTCCACATCATCCCTCGAGATCCTGACCATCGAATTCGACCCGAAAATCCTCCAGAACACGTCATTGTTTTGCATCACGAGATCGACGGTCGGGACGGCCGGTCCCACGCGCGTACTAAAGACGTCGTTTGCTGGATAGCACACACCGAACGGCTCAACCGCGTTCGTTACGGTGAGGTTCAAAGCAGAGGCTTCGCTGACAAACAGCTGAGTAAATGCTTTGAATATGGACGTCTTCAATACAGTGTACGGATCAACGGTGCTGATCTTGGTCCCACCGAATCCGTTCTCATTGACGGTCAGGAGCGAGCCGTTGATCTGCACGGCCTTCCCGTTTACCTGTACTGAAGTCAAACCTATGAAATACTCATCAGACGGTTGTAGATAGTACGTTATCACGGTGCTCCCGACCGGGTTCAGAATCAGCGGCGTGTAAATAAGCGATTTCGAGAGGTCAATTTTGGAAGTTAAAGATTTAAAGTAGTAGGGCCCACTGGTGCCCAGAAAGACCACGCCCGGATCCGAGGGCGTACCAGACAAGCACAGCGCAAAGTAGCGGGGGGAAGAAAGGGCGGCACTAACCTGCGCAGGGAGCGAATAGTTGGAGCGGCCCATCGCGGCCAGGCCGGTGACCCCATTTGCGAGGCCTTGGAGGAGGAAGGTTCGCGAGCAGGAAAAGACGAAGTCGGGGACGAGACCGAGTCGGCCCTGAGTGGACCCGTCCGTGGTGGGCAACGCGAGCGAGTCGATGATCGCGTTGGCTATGGTGGCCTTGCGGGTAACGGGATTCTCAGGGAAGAGAGCGCAGGTGTCGTTACCGCACGCGGGGGCGGGCGCGTCGTAGCAGTTGGAGCAGGCGAGTGAGTGGAGCGAAGCGCAAAGAGAGGCATTGCAGGGGATGTGGAGGTAAGAGGAGGAAGTGTAGTTTTGGTAACAGTCGAGCCAGGAGAAGGAAGCGCCCAGGTGGAGGAGTAGTTTGGAGGGCTGGAGAGGGGTTTTGAGGTAAATTTGGAGGGTGTATAGGTGGGTAGAATTGTCTTTGTGAATAGGAGCTAGGAGGGCTGTTTGGAGAGAGAGAGGCAGAGAGGAAACAAGTGAGAGAAAGACGACAAGGACTGGGAGAGACAACATTGTTGGGTTTTTGGATTCAAAGAGAGAGTTTGGATTTCGAGTGGAAGTGTCGGTGAGGGTGAGAGTGAGAGTGCGTGTTTCAATGTGTGGATTTTACGGTATACATAATACAAAGTAATGTTTCCTTTTTTATTAGCCCCTATAAAATAAACTCAAATGTGATGTCCTCGACACTTTTAGTCCCTATAAACTCACTTCAACCTAAACTTCAGCTCAAAATTCCTAGATTCGCCACTGATTAGGGTAAAAATCAAACTGATCTCTCGGTTTCAAAAAGTATTGTAATTGATACTATATTTAAAAAACATTCAAAATAATAATAATAATAATAATAATAATAATGTAGAATTGGGGGTGGCTGACCACCCTATTTTGTACATAGGGGGTGGCTCCATTTTAGCTAAGGGAGTGGTTGAATTATCCTCATAGCCTTTCATTTTTTCCAATAGCATTGGCCACTCCTGTTTAACTTGGAGGTGGCTTCGGCCACCCCAGATCAGCCAGTCTGGAGGTAGCCGAACCACCCCATGGTCAACCCGATATATATTTTTCATTTGGCTCTAAGGGTGGTTCGGCCACCCCCAAGGGCCATGAGGGTGGTTTGGCCACCCCTAAACTGACCAGTTTGTGATGGCCAAAGCCAACCCAGGCTAAACTAGGGTGGCCAAATCACCCCCAACGTGGTCGGCCACCCTTAAGTCTCCATAAAATTTATTTTTATTTTTATTTTTTTTAAGTTTTTTAATTGGATTTACCATTTTTTTTATATCATTTTTTGTAGCATATGTAGCACCAAAAGCATAGGTACCAAGCCACGTCATCTGGTCTGTTGATTTGGCTTCAATATGTGACATTAGGGACATGTGTCATCATTTTGCAGGTGCTAACGTGGAGATCCGTTAAATATTTGTAAGGAAGTACCAAGTGATTTTTTTCAATAATTACAGTTACTTGTTGTGACACTTTTGAAACTGAATGGTCTGTTTGATTTTAGCCCTAAAAATTGCATTTAACCAAAAAAAAAAAAAAAACTGATTGACTTCAGTATGCTAACAAATTCTCACACTGAATTCGCTATGTTGTTAGCATACTACATAGTTGCTGGATTTATGGTATTATACAGGTAGATTAAATCCAACAACTACATAGATATATATACTTATATATACAACCACGTAGACGTAGGAGATATATATATATATATATATAATCAACTAAATACTATTAATAAATTCATTTAATATATACAAAAATGCTTTATAACTCTATTAAAGAGGGAGTGTGGTGGGATGTTACAAATGGTATCAGAGCCATTACCCAGCCTGAGATGGGGGAGTGTGCACAAGCCCATGAAAGTCGCTAGCGGGCACTCGCTGGGACGCCAAGAATTGGCTAATCCTATAAGGGTCGCCAGCAGGGACGCTGGGTTCTAAGAGGGGGTGATTGCGGCGTCCCACATCACCTGGGTAGGGAGATGGGGATATACTTAAATGTATATTTATACCCTTAATAACAACAATGCATTTTAAAGTCGTGATGGTCATGATCTCATCAGAACTCTGCAATTAAGTGTGTTTCTGCGAGAGTAATACCAAAATGGTTGACCTTTTGGGAAGTCTGGTTTGGAGGAGCCAAAAGCGGACAATATTGTGTGTCATTGGGGTGGGGTGTTACAGCTACAGTTGACGGAGTCCACCAAAGGGTTAACAGCTTCTCAGTAGAAGCTGTAGTTGTCGTAGCGCAGGAAGCAGTCGTCGAGTGTAGCGAAGGAGGCAGTCGGTGTGGGAAAGGTCTTGGAAGCACTGAGCGAGCTCGTACATGGGCGGCATGGAGTTGACAAAGTGGGTAGACCCACAGTGGGTCTGCTGGCCGAGACCCAGCGTGGGTTTGGCCTGACTTGCGTGGTCTTTGTCTTTTTTTTTTTTGCTTTTTTTTTTTTTATAAAAAAAAAAAAAAAAAAAAAAAAAAAAAAAAAAACGAAAATCAACGGTATTTTAGTCTTTTTAGGGTTTGCCGTTAAAAGTTAACGACTGAATTTGACGGAGGAGTTCAAATTAAGAGCAATTGAAAGTTCAGGGAACTAAATTGAAAGATTTTAAAGTTTAAGAGGTTTGTTAAATCGGGTACAAGTTCAGGAGTTTTTAGTGAAATTACTTCGAATTTTTATTAAGGATATTTGTATTGGAATTTTTAGGAAATTACACATTTACCTTAAAAAAAAATTATGACAAAAACAAAAGGAAAAAGAAAATGAGTGCTTGCCTTGGAGGTGGTGGTAGTATTTGGGATGACCGAACCACCTCCAAGGCCATGAGGTGGTTTGACCACCCATTTTAAGGTGGTTCAACCTCTCTCTCTAATCAGCTTTGTGGTTGTCGAACCACCCTAAGACAAGTACCCATTTTTCTTTTTCTTTTTTTTTAAAAATTTTTTTAAGATAAAGATGTAATTTCATAAAGACCTCGACCAAAAAAAATTATCAAAAATGATTTGTTACTCTTTATAGCCTATGAAGCTATTTGTCAAAGATCTAATCCAATGAAATTTAACAATTTTTTTTAGAACGAGTATCTCCAGGATTTTGTTTCCACTAAGCTTGAACATGAGTAATTCTCATATTGACAGGGGCCAAATAATTATCGAATGACGTTAGATCTTAAGAGTAATTAATTTATAGTACAAGTGAAAATGTGAATTCATTTACGGTATGTATTTGAACATTTACTATGGGCTCTCTACATTATAACTTTTATCTAAAAATTTAACAAAACTCTTAAAAAGACTTATTTAACAAACTCCCAACATTATTTTAAATTTGACTTTTGTAAGATTCATTCCCTACATTCTAAGAGCCAAAAAGTAAAAGTTATATAATTTTTTTTTTTTACTGTCCTCCCTTCTATTGGTTTAAAACTAATAAAATATTATATTTAACTAAAGTAGATAAAGATATAGATAATTTGATATTTGATTCATTTCTCAGCTTTAAAAGCTTCATCCACATATAATAATGTTACAATTGCTTATTGGCTATTACATAATTACATGTTTCTTTGACATGTCATATAATTAAGAGGAATACTACAGTTCTTTCTGGTAATATCCACGTTGGATCAAGAGAATGCCAAGAAGAACCATAGCATTTCTCTATAATTAAATTCATTTGCCTTGATAGTATTTGAATTTTTGCTATAATGATAAACACGAGGGACATTATTGCAAGAATGTTATAAAACATTTTTTTAGGTCGTCGCTATATACAGCCGCTTGGTAATGGCAAGAGACATCTGACCTCATGACTTTTGTTTTCTAAATGATGTGGAATCCTTTTAAGCAATGTAACTTCGTGTACTCATCCTTGTCGAACAAACCTTAAATTCTTGTAAAGCGCCCCTTCCAGACAAATTTGTAAGACTTTAAGATTTTATGTTCAATACAAGTGAAGATCTTGTCATTGAGACTTTCCCTCCATTTTGTCTGTCCACCATTTCGTCTAATAATAAGTATACAATTCTAGCTTTACAAACGATGTTTGGGTCAAAAACCAGCTATTTGATGATTTAAAAGAGATAATAATAAGTATACAAATTCTAGCTTTAGAAACGATGGATTGGGTCAAAAACCAGCTATTTGATTATTTAAAATGATAATAATAAGTATTCAATTATAACTTTAGAAATAGATTAAAATTGAGGGAAACTACACTTTTTTTTTTTTTTTTGGGAGAAGGGAAAACTACACTTATTTCTAATGAGGTAGAACCTCAATTGTAATGTTTTCCTTAATTTAAAAAAGTTGTAACGCACTCCCTAAACTATTTTCCCTTTTCACTTAATCCCACACATAAAATTTTCTATTAACTTGAACGAAAAATACGTAAAATGTCAATTATAACCCCAATGAGACGAGTGAAAATACCAAAATGCCCAGTTAAGATGTTATTACCGTGCACAACAATGATGAACAATATAGAATTGAAAAGAGAGAGATTAAGAGAGAGTTGAGACACAGATTTAACGTGGTTCGGCAGTGTACCTACGTCCACAAAGAATGCGGCTGTATTTTGTTATTAATGATTCAGGGTTACATTATAACATATATATAAGAAAATCCTAAACCTTAATTGTACAGACATATTTTGAAAATCCCCAAAATACTCCCGCTCCGTGAACGTCGCTATCTGCTTCCGTCTACTTGGCCTTCCACTGGTGTTCTAATGTGAACCACTAGTTCTAACATAAGATTAGTAAAATACCAAAATATTCTTTGTTGGGACACTTTTTTTTATGACATGTCCGCATAAAAGGAGGGATATTCAAATTAGTGACCTCCACTTTATGAGGTGTAGTTTCTAGCCGATTAAGCTACCTATTGTTGTGACACTTTTTGATTGTTGTTGAAGTGTAAAAAATCGAGTGAACTACCCCTTTCGAGTCCGGATTCGTTCAGGGCATTTTCCATGAATAAATGAGAAATGTTACTTAGCATTTTCAAGTACCATTCTCTTTATTTCTTTGTTTGTTTTCTTATTATATTTTTTAAGAAATAAGTAAGTGTTAATTTGCAACATAGGCAAAAATATTAAGAAAATGCTACTTAAAATGTTGAGTAAGATTTCTCTTGAATAAATATATAATAAATGAATGTGAGATTGTGGGTGTTGCTTCTAGATAATGTTGGGAGACGTGGTGTGGTTATGAGATTGAGAAGCCACCCAAAGGCTAACGTCAAATACAGCTGCTTTATGCCACCCAACTCAATCCATCAAGAATATATGCTTCTCTTTGACTTTGACCATAATATTATGTATCTTCTTCATTTCTTTTACTTACTGAAAACACATAAAAAGGGTGTATATTGTAATTCGATGTCGTAATGTGTTTGACTTGTCTTTAATAATAATAATTAAAAAAAAAAAAAAAAAAGTTGTTGAATTTTTTAAGAGAAATTTCACTCCGTTTCATGAACTTTCATCAATTTTGTAATTACTCTCTCAAAATTTAAAAACTCTCAATTTAACATATCGAACTTCTAATTTTTGCAATATTACTATTAGTTAAGTTTTTCCATTAATTTCTATCAAAAATTTCAAAATATTAATTTTTTTTTTTTATTTTATAAAAAAATTACAAAGATTCAGGCGCAAGTATTTTTACAGATGCCTGTTTGGGATTGCGTTTGAGGTGCTTAAAAGTACTCTTAACACTCAAAAAGTTCGTTTGAATAAAAAAATATTAAAATACTCGTTTGGTAAAAAATAAAAGCGTTTTTAAGAGTTCAAAAAGCCTAAAAATTGTAAAACGCATTTTTGGCAAAAGCTTAAAAATGAATATTTTTCCCAAAAACTCTTTTTGACTTAAAAGCTCTATTTATCAAACGCAATCTCAAACATGTTCTAAATCTTAATCAACACTTGAATCTTTGCAACTTTTTTCTTTTTTTTTTTTTTCCTAAAAAAAAGAAGAAGAGTATTTTAGTAATTTTGAAGCCCCTCTTCATTGGGATTTAATGAAAAAACTTAACAGGTATGTAACATTATAAAAAATTGAAAATTCGATACACTAAATTGAGAATTTTTGAACACTAATAAAGTAAGCGGAAAAATGATGAAAATTAAAGAGGATTAAGTTAATTTTTTTTTTTTTTTTTTTCATTTTTTGTGCAAAAAGAAAGGATAAATATTACAAGATTGAAGGAAAATTTTAGTTAATTATTTCAATAACGTAAATTTTTTTTTTTCTTATTTTCTTGTCTTTTATCATAAGGCATTTGTAAAAATACTGATAATGTTAACAAAAACCTAGAATATAAGACATTGCATGATTATTATATGGGAAAACCTCTTATGCGGTCGGGCTGCAAAAGTTGTCTTTTGCAGCAACCAATACAATGGGTACACATCAGAAAGTTGCACATAATAGAATAGGATCAAAAACATTGAATTTTTTTTTCTCTCTCCCACTTTCTCTCCTCTCTTTTCTTTTCTGGTTCATTCATCTTCACCGAAAATATTTTTTCCTCTTCTTCTCTTTCTCTCCCACTTTCTCTTCTTCTCTTCTTCTCTCTTCTTCTTCTTTGGTTCATTCATCTTCACCGAAAATATTTTTTCCTCTTTCTCTCCCACCTTTCACCCACCACATCCACTGAATAGCAAAATCTGTTAGATTTCTTTTAGTAGAACCTCCTGGAATTCGAACAGAGAAATCACAGAAATTCCATCACAGAGAAATCACCCAGAAATTTCAACAAAACCCAGAATCAATTCAAACAGACCAGAATCTTAAGCTTCAAATTCAATCAAAGCAAGAACTTTTCTCTACCCATGGAGTTGGGTTCGGCCGGAGACAGAGATTCTGGTTGCCGGAGATGGTTGAATACTGGTGGCAACCATCTCTCTGTCTCCGGCCGAACCCACGACTGCTCTACTGTGACCCGCATGGGTCACTGTCGTTTCCAACTTTCCACAAAAAAAACCAAAATTTTCTCAAACGGTTTGTTGAACGCCCATCTGATATTTGCAGGAACTGGTTTATTGAATTTATTAGATGTTTGGGTGATTGGGTTCAATGAATTTATTAGATGTACCATGGGAAAGTTTTCTCAAACCAAAAATGGAGAGCAACCCAAAGGTGAAAATGGAGAGAGAGTCGTTTGAAAAGGAGAAGCAAAATGCTGATTGTGTCGAGGATGGTGCCAGCCATGGGTACGGCAAAGTGAAGGTCGTAAATGGCAGGTTGGGTGATGAGTTTTCCAGCTGGGTTCCAGTGGGGGTGGGTTTGGCCCATTGGGTGATGGGTTTTCCGGTCGGGTTCCGGCCGTCCGTGAGGGGAGAGGGAAGAGGAAAGAGAGAAAAAGAGAAAGTGGAAGAGGAAACAGAGAGGAAGAAAGATGAAGAAGACTGAAGAAGAACGCAGAGACTCGAGTGGGATGAAGAAGAAATCCCGTGTTTTCGATCCTATTCCATGAGCTGTGCTTTCCTTACGTGTCACATTTATATTGGGTGCTGCAAAAGGTTGGTTTTACAGACCGACCGCATAGTAGGGGCACTCTTATTATATAAACAGATTTGTAAGCCCCGCCAAAAATGTCAAACTCAAGATTCGTAGCCCTGCTGGAAACATTATATCATATTAATTATGTAATTCGCTGTATCTGTCAATTGACCACGCATTCTGTCGGTTCAAACATGTTGTAACGGATAAGATGGAAAAAAAAAAAATTCATAATTAGCGATGTCGGCGAGTTTCTCTTAGATGGAGGAAGATAAACTAGCCAACTATTCAAAAAACTCCAAATTCTTTTATTATTATTATTATTATTATTATTATTATTATTATTTTTGAATCGGATGACAAAATTTTAGATTTTTAATATCAGGTTAAAGTGCACCACTTTTTTGAAGGAAAATCATTCTTATCTTATTAATAGAAAAATTAAGAGCATTAAAACTCTTACAATCACAGAACATAACGTTCTGAAAGATCCTAGCCGAAGCTAAAAGATCAAAGTCGTAACTAAAAGATTATACATCAAAGACGCCAAACATCCGCTAACCTATAACTAATCTTCAGTTGGAATAACAGATCTGTGCTAAGCAGACACAAACTAATGCATATGTAGCTCTTATTCCTCGACCCTGGGATCAAAAGGACCACATACCGACACACATCCTCCTGAACCCGAAAGCCAGGATATCGTTCACATCCACAGCCCCAGGGGTCTGGACCAAAATAACAAGCGAGGAGATCAAGAAAGAGGACATGACCTTATTACAAATAGCAAGAAAAACAAGAAAAATACAAGGAAAATCAAAGCAATACAACTAAAAATTTAAAAATAGGAGCACACTAGGCGGATGACAGCAGCCGGAAGAAAAGTCGATCGCGTGCTTGCCGGAAACTGATGCGTAGATGGCGTTAGAAGCACATCGTAGTGGGGACGCGTGAAAAGACCCAGCGGAAGACAGTAAACGGCAAAGCTGACGAGGAGGAGATCGGCGGCGCACTCAAAGAAATTGGGGGGAAGTTTGAGTGAATCCCCCATGAGCGGCACCCACAAAGTGTGCACAAACAAACACCTAGCAAGAAAAAATAAACAAACAAACAAACAACAACAACAGAGAAAAGAAAGCGAAATCCAAAAACAAACTTAAAAAAGAAAAAAAACACAGATCGGGGAAGAGAGGGGGGGAAGGAAAATGGGGAAGGGAGGGGGGAATAGATCAAAGAAAGAGAGGGGGAAAGAAAGGAGGGGGGAGGGCTTTCTGGGGGAGAAACCCCTTCCCCTCAGCTGTCATGTTAAATCACCACTTATCCTAAAGCTTAAGTGGATACAAATAAATTAATTTAATAATTTAATCAATCTCAAGTGTGAAGTTGGATCTCCTTCCGATCCAAGGCATACTATGACAGTAGATATGGTCAAATTGTTGACGACATTCTTATGGTTTTAAATTCTATTTCCTATGAGCAGATTCGACATGTTAATTGGGAATGAAATACTGCTGCCATGGCCTAGCTAAGGCAACATTGAAGCAAGACATTGATACAACCGGGGTGGGGGAAATTCCACCTTATATTATTAGTGGTATTGTTTTGGCAGAACTTTTTGCCTGTGTCATTGATTTTATGAATACAAGAGATATAAATTTCTTCCTCTTCTTCTTCTTCTTCAAAAAAAAAAAAAAAAAAAAAAAGGGTGAAGTTGGCTTTTTTCTATTTAAAGATATTTGTAAGGGGCCATAAGATTTATAATCTCATTCTTATCCACAATTAGGAAAATAATAATAATAATAATAATAATAAATCAGAGTATTATAATTTTTATTATAAGTTTTATAAATTGATAATATAAAAATTAATAAAATAATTAGATAAAGGGTTAAATACTAAATATCCTGGAGTTTGATAACTTTATTTTTTGTCTCTTGGGATTTGGTTTTTATCACAAAAGGTCCATGTGGTTTTGATAAATAATCAAGTTAGTCCCTCCGTCAGTTGACCGTTAGTTGACCTAACCAAATTTCACGTAGACCAATTAAATATTGACACGTGACACCTACTTAATTTTAACCCTTTGATAAAAAATCATAACTTATCAATTTAATTAGCTTCGCATCAATTATTTAAAAAAATAAATTATAATATCCAAATTCCCAAATATTTTCCAATCAATCACGTTACGTGACTTAACAATATACTTTGTAACTTCAAAATATATATATATATATACTTTGTAAAAGCGACGGTCTGATCTTGTCCTTTTTCTCATTATATTATCTTAGAGTTGAAAGTCAACGTTAGAAAGGCGCTATTCTGGATTGAGCTTCGGCAGCCTCATTTGACGTTAGTATTGCGCGTTGGCTACTCATCCAAGCGCCACAACTATAAATACACTTCGCCTCCACCCCATTTCTAACACCTCACCTCAAACATGGCCGCCTCTAATCAACACATCCTCTTCTCCACCCTCCTCCTCCTCTTCCTCATTGCTCCAGCTTCTTTCGCTCAACAATCTTTCCGCCCAAAAGCGCTGGTTGCTCCAGTCTCAAAAGACGCCGCCACCCTCCAATACGTCACCCGCATTAACCAGAGAACCCCACTTGTTCCACTAAGCCTAGTGCTTGATCTCGGCGGCCAATTTTTGTGGGTGGATTGCGAGAAGAATTATTCCTCCTCAACATACCGCCCTGCCCGGTGCAACTCCGCCCAATGCTCTCTAGCCAGAGCCGGCGGCTGTGGGGATTGCTTTTCAGCCCCTAGGCCAGGCTGCAACAACAACACATGCGGCGTCACACCCGACAACACCGTCACTCGCACCGCCACCGGCGGTGAAGTAGCCGAAGATGTCGTGTCAGTCGATTCGACAAACGGGTCGAACCCAGGCCGGGTAGTTACCGTGACCCGGTTCCTTTTCTCGTGCGCACCAACTTTCCTCTTGAAGGGTCTTGCCAGTGGGGTTTCCGGTATGGCTGGGCTTGGCCGGACGAGAATTGCATTTCCTTCGCAATTAGCTTCCGCCTTTAGCTTCCACCGGAAATTCGCAATTTGCTTATCATCCTCGACCACCTCAAACGGTGTCGTGTTCTTCGGGGATGGTCCTTACGTGCTACTCCCTAACATTGACGCCTCTCAGTCCCTCACCTACACGCCGCTGTTCATCAACCCTGTAAGCACCGCCTCCGCCTACTCGCAAGGTGAGCCGTCGGCGGAGTATTTCATCGGCGTAAAGTCCATCAAAGTAAACGACAACGTTTTAACAATAAATAAGACACTGCTTTCCATCGACGGCGAAGGTTTTGGCGGGACTAAGATCAGCACCGTCAACCCCTACACAGTCTTGGAGACGTCTATCTACACTGCATTGACCGAAGCTTTCGTCACCGAGGCTGCCGCCAGGAACATCACGAGGGCGGCTTCCGTGGCGCCATTCGGCGTCTGCTTCAGCTCCGAGAACGTGCTCAGCACGCGCCTTGGCGCGTCTGTGCCGACCATCTACCTTGTTCTGCAGAATGAGAGCGTTTACTGGAGCATCTTCGGTGCCAACTCGATGGTGCAGGTTAGCGAGGATGTGCTTTGCCTTGGAGTTGTTAATGGAGGCGAAAAGCCAAGGACTTCGATTGTTCTTGGAGGTTACCAGCTGGAGAATAATCTTTTGCAGTTTGATTTGGCAACGTCGAGGCTTGGATTCAGCTCTCTTCTGTTCGGCAGGCGAACTACATGCGCAAACTTCAACTTCACCTCCAACGCCTAGGCCTAGATGGAACTATTTTCTGTAATTCTATGAATAATTATGGGCAATGATTTACTAAAGGTCACCCAAAAGTATTTGTTTCATAATAAAATGTGGTACTGTTTGTAACTCAATAAATGAGATCAACATATTTTTAAGAAAATATATAAGATCAACAAGTTGTTTGTAGAAATTCCTCAATGACCTTTCTATAGAAGGATTGTATGATCCATTATTCTAGTGCCTTTTTTAAAATAGAAGTGTTACACTTTCATCTTTTGTTACATATTTAATGGTGAATTTATCAATCTCTTATATAGAGATAAGTAAAAAATAAAAACCAAACATTTACCGTTTAAAAATTAAGAAATAATAAGGATGCTATGAGCTAGCATTTATTTGAATAAAAGATAACAACCCCAAAGGAACATAACAAGCAAGAATTATAATAACCAAGTCTTAGCATGTGATACCCTTTTAACTAGGGGTGTAAACAAGCCAAGCTTAAGCGAGCTTTCCTTATTCGGACTCGGCTTGTTTAAATTTTACTCAAGCTCGAACTCGAGCCGAGTTTAAGGATGAGCCAAAAAATCGAGCTTGAGCTCGAGCTCATAATAAATCGAGCAGAGTCGAGTGAATTCATGAGCTGGCTCTTATATTTTATTTAATTTATTAATTTATTTTTTTATTATAAATTTAAACTTCAAGTATTCTTAAACAGTTCAAGAAGTCAGCTTGCATATGAGTATTTGCTTAGTCTGGTTAGCGATGTATGGAACTCAAGTCAATACAATAAGGTACTTGGTTTCGAAGAGAAAGGATATGCATCATTTTATAATAAAATTATGCTATTAGAAAAAAAAAAAAAAAAATCAATTTTTAATATTAATATGAGGAATTATGTGAATAACTACCAATTCGAGCCTTATACGAGCTGCTCACGAGCTTAGTTGAGTCGAGCCGAGCTAGCTTCATTTAATATTCGAGCCAGGATTCGTGTTCACGAAACGTTTCATTTAATATTCTAGTCGAGCACGAGCCGAGCCCGAGCTCACTCACGAGCGGCTTGCTCTCTTAACAGCCCTACTTTCAACTGTCAGCCGTCAAGAATTATTTATTTATTTTTTTGATTGTTAAGATTTAATTTTACTTTTTCTCTTTCTTTTTTTTCTTTTTTTTTTTTTAATAAAAAAAATGCAAAATTTTATTTAGATTGTTGAAACTACAATGGACCACAGCCCCTTGTAATTAATAGAGAAATGTTAAGTATTCTTCTAGTGTTCTCCGGATATCCTCCTAACTGTGATGTGATTTTTAAAATCACCGTTAATTAACCTTCTGGCTTCTTTTGAGCCTTTTTGTCTTGTTTTGTTTTTAACTATGAACTTAACTTATATGTCATTTTTATTAGCTTTTTTCAGATGGGCTTTATCCAATTTTTGAACTAAATAAAGGGAACATATACTTATAAGTCAAATTCTTATAATAGGCCCATGTACGTATAAGCTTAAACAATTGGAATGCGAAGTGCCACATAACATAACATAACATGGGATTCGTGGGGACCCCAATCAAAACACAGTCGGGATCCATGGGGACCCGGCTAAGCCACCGTTGGGACTTCACTAGGACCCAATTGAGACCTTGCCGGCACCTAGTCGAAACACGGTTGGGACTCCCTAGGACCTGGCCAACTCACCGTCGAAACTTCACTGGGAGCTAGTCAAGATTCGCTGGGACCCAACCAAACCACCATCAGGACTTCACCAAGACCCGATAAGGACCCCGTTTGGACCTGTTCAGGACTCGCAGGACCTGACCAGGTCACTGCTGGGACCCAATCGGGACATTATCATAATTACCAGATCATCGTCGGGACTTGACCAAGACCTGATAAGGACCCCATTTGGACCTGGTCAGGACTCGCAGGACTCAACCAGGTCACCGCTGGGACCCAATCGGGACATTATCATAATTTAAAGTTTAATCCATCGGGACTTCACCAAGACCCGATAAGGCCGTTTGGACTTGGTTAGGACTCGCAGGACCTAACCAGGTCACCGCTGGGACCCAGTCGAGACATGATCATAATTTAAAGTTTAATATATGTGTGTGTGTGTGTGTGTGTGTGTGTGTGTGTGTGTGTGTGTGTGATTTCCATACATGCCAAACATCAAAAAATGTTTTCAAGGAAATCATTTTTCATAAAAACGTTTTTCGCTTAGGGGGAGGGGTATTTATAGAAGAGTGTAGGTGTTTATGCTAGACAAGGTGGAGAATGAGTTAAAATTTAATTTCAAACTGTCATCAAACGTTTGGTACTAAGGTGCGATCGTTCGATGTACTATTACACAGTGGTTGTAGGGTTGCAGGACGAACATTTGGTTAATAACTAATGGTTTCAATTTGGTCAACAAACGTTCAGGATGGTCCTATGTCAAACGTTTGCACTAAGGTCATGATCGAACATTCGATGGTCCCCTGTCAAACATTCGGTTAGAAAGCTGAAGTTAGGTTTTTATGGCTATTTCTCTAGCAAGAGTTCTTATCAAAAGGATTAGAACTTCTTTAAAAGATTAATGGGATGTTTTATAAATTCAAGTAAACAGATATTTTTAATAAATCTTTTTTGATATTTTGGGGCATCACAAAACTGTATTTTGTGAAAATATGTGATGATTAAGCAAGATAATAAAAATAATGAGATTTATAAAAGCATGCATATAAAAGACAGAAAGAATGAAATTACATCGTATAATATAGTATACCGGTACATAAAAGATAACGGCCATGGGCCTACAAATTATACTTGTTAGCCTTGTGGTCAAAGATGTTTATGGTTTATATGGGCCTTGGATTTAATCGTTGTTTATAACCGTTACAACTATGTTTGAATGGTGGTCAATATAGGACGTACATCCTTAGTAGTATAGGCCACCCAAAGTTGGACTCGGTCAGGCTTTTAATGTATGGATGATAGCGTACATTAGCCAGGGTACTGGTATTTATTATAGGTCTCTCAAGACAGTGTCAACTCTGCTGAAAAATGGTTAATATCTTGAGTAGACTATTATGACTCTATATAAAGTTGAACTATGAGGTAATTCCCATATTACAACATGTATTATATCTATATTGCATTTGTGATCATATGATGAACTATGACCCACATTGTTTACACTTTACTCGCTAAAGTAATTTATGTTTACACTTACCTTGAGCGCATTTTGGACCTTTTGGTGGTTTTATTGTGAAAGATTGACGGGGTCGTGTATTGCAATTATTGTCAAATCTGATTTTTTTTTTTTTTTTTGATATGTCCGCACAAGAGGGGGGAGGGAGATTCGAATTAGTGACCCTTCCATTAGGCGTGATCCTAACTGATTAAGCTATCTCTTGAAGATATATATTGTACATCAAATGCAATACATAATGATGTGTCGACCAATTTGATAGTACAATATATATATATATATATATATATATATATATATATATATATATTGGGATTTCCCAATATGCCCTTAATTTCTTGTTCTTGTACTAATAGACTAGCCAACCTACTCTCAATTGATCACGGTCATTTACTATTAGTGGTTATTAGCAGTATTAGTGGTGGTGATCCACGTGATTGGACAAGTATTACTGTATTAAGTCAAGAGTTCCACTTTGCCAATAAGAATTCAAAAACCATTCAATACAATTATTCTTTTCAACTTGTTATCTTAAAAATTCAAATTAAAAAATGCTTTGTTTTTACATGATTGGCGTGTACTATAAGAACTCACCAAATATGTTGATATATGAGGTAGGCTAATACTCATTAATTGGTAGTTCAATTGGCTGACGACCACGTCGAATTCATGAAGCGGTAATCACTAGTTTAAATTCTATTCTCCCTCTTTTATGAACATAGTTAAAAAAAAAAAAAAAAAAAAAAAAAAAAAAAAAAAAAAAAAAAAATTATCAAGAAATAAAATAGCCTATCTGCTAACAACTATTTTTTTTTTTGGTAAATTAGCCTCAGTTCAAAAATATTAATTAAGGGGACATGAACTATAATTTGGATGTTGTAGATTTGTATCATGAGGCTAATTTACATACCATAATAAGAAATAATTTCTGATTCATTTTTA
Source organism: Corylus avellana (assembly GCF_965113065.1). Lineage (NCBI taxonomy): Eukaryota > Viridiplantae > Streptophyta > Magnoliopsida > Fagales > Betulaceae > Corylus > Corylus avellana. The sequence continues at coordinate 11,316,985 of NC_142490.1, read as the reverse complement.
TATTTTTTTCATTTGCAGAGACATCCACCAGACATTCTGGCACGGCAAGATGTAACTGATATGGTTACTCGGGCTTGGATATGACTCTTGTCAAAAGTTTCTAATGCCTGCTCTGGTGTGAGAGAAGTGGGCTTTCTAGTACTTAAAGATATGGTATGGTCAACAGAAAATATGCATAATGACTTAAAGAGTACTGTGAGGTAGTATAGTTTTTATTACAATTTTTTTTTTTAATATATATAATTAACATGAAAATTTATAATTGATGAATTAATTAATAATTAATTTGTCAACAATATACTCCTAATAATTAATTTATAAAAAAAAAAAAATTATTATACCCACAAACATTTTCCAATCAATTAATTATCACTATATATGTTACGTGACTTAATAATATCCTTTTAAAAGCGACGGTCTCATCTTGTTCTTTTCTCAATATAGTAAGTATAGTGGTTGATTTTGGCCGCCAATTTTTGTGGGTAGATTATGAGGAAAGTTGTCTGTCCTCCACATGCCACCCTGACCGGTGCAACTTAGCCCAATGCTTGCTAGCTAGAGCTGATAGCTGTGGGGTGCAACAACTTTATATGTGGTGTCACACCAAAAAAAACCGAGATTTACTAAAGGTCACCAAAAGGCTAAAGTATTTGTTTCATGATAAAATAAGGTTTTTTGTTTTTTTGTTTTTTTTATATGTCCGCACAAGAGGGAGAAGGAGATTTGAACTATTGACCTCTACTTTATTAGGTGTGGTCCCAACCGATTGAGTTACCTCTTGGAGACAAAATGTAGTGTTTGTAACTTAATAAGATCATCATGTTATTAGTAACAGATTTTGGTGTTATGAATAATTAAGAAACCAAACTACCATAAAAATAATAATAATAAAAATAATAAAAATCGAATGCTTATCCTTTCTTATTATCAAATTTGACAGCCTCTTTTGTCCCTTTTTGACAATCGAAGTATTTTACGAGCTTGCTAGATCGTTTTCTATGTGTTCTTGTGCAAATACAAGTTGTTTGTTGAAATTCCTCAATGAGCTTTCCTAGACTTACTTTCTTTTATAGGAGTAATTAGCCCGCCCTTATTTTTAATAGAAAATCTTTATTATTTCATTCAAAATAAGATTTAGAGCATAACAACTCTAACATATGAGAGCATAACACTTTATATAACCTAACTCAAAGCTATGTTAATACAGTAAAATCTCATAATAAAAAACTATCTATGAGAATAACATTTGCTAACTTATGCACAACTTCTCTTATGGAACAGATCTACTCCGACTTTTAAAAGCAAACTAGATCTAAGATATGAGTAGCTCAAATTTACTTTAAACTTTATTTTACCGGTCGTGAGAGATAACCTCTTACATCGAAACAATCCCTCAAAGACCATGAATAAAAATGAAAATACATAAACAGAAATAAAAATTAGTAAAACACCTCACTCCCAGTGGTGACATAGAGATTGGATTGGTGATCGGTGCTGTCAGACTAGCGTATGGGATTGTGGAGGAGCGAATCTGATGGACTAAAGTTGTACTAGTGATGACGTCGTTGACATAGTGGCGTGTGGGATCCACGCACTAAAGCGTGGCCGGCAGATTGATGCAGAAAACTGTCAGTTGGAAGAAGGGTGGCTGGTGAGCACAATGAGCGGTAGCGTGAATGGACAAAACTGATGGAAAAAACTAAATCTAATTTTAAAGAAAATAGATCTAGAAACTCAATCAGATTCGGTAGAATGACTGGACGGGAAAGAGAAAAGAGAGAAAACAAGAAGGAGAATGAGAGAAAAGAAGAGGGTAATCGAGAGGAAGGGAGAGGAGGAGGAAGGGAGCAGCCTGAGTCCCCTCAGCCTAACTAGAAGATTTATTAGGCCTCCTATACCTACTTCCTATCATTTGATCCAGTCCACAATTGACCATAGCCCATTGTAATGCGCTTAAAATATATATATATATATATATATATATATATATATATATATATATATATATTTTTTACATTTTAGCACATATTTTTGTTGAGTTGGCATATTTTATTTATTATTATTATTATTATTATTATTTGAATAAAAGATGAAAGAAACATGTTAACTCAGCAAAAATATACGAGAGATGAACGCCATAAATATACAGAATCATTTCTCAAAAAAGAAAGCCTTGTGAGTGTGAGCAGCAATTTATCCTTGTAATTTGATGATCATACTTCAATTTACGCTTTTATCAATAATTGCACTACTTTGAAGCAACTGAAGAAATGGGAAAACCGCAGTTTTGTGGGACGTTGATACCAAGATATTGAACAATTAGTGGATACAATAATAATTATTGAAAATGACAAAATGTCAAGCAATTATTATTCTTCGACTTATCCTTTTTGTGTTATATATATATATATATATATATATATATATAAATGAAAATGATTGACAACCAATTTGCTTAGATTGTTCATGAGATTTTATATATATAAATGAAAATGATTGACAACCAATTTGCTTAGATTGTTCATGAGATTTCATGCGTGTGAAATTACACATCAATTATATTTTAAACATAAAAAAATCATTTTTAGTCTTTAAGTTTTTATTTTATTTGAATTTAGTTATTGAGTTTTTAATTTTAAGAATATAATCATCCAGTTTTGCCCAAATTTTAAATAGGCTATTCTGTCACTTTTTCATCAAAATTAGTGGTTTATCATATGTTATGTGCGTCTCAATTGACATGTTAGTGGTCTCCAAGAGATAGCTCAATTGGTTAGGACCACACTTAATGAAGCGGAAGTCACTAGTTTGAATCCCTGTCCCCCTCTTATGTGCTGACATGTCAAAAAAAAAAAAAAAGACTGAATTCTAGAAACGAAATCCATCTTCTTTATCATTCTATAGCATTAGAGGGAAAACCACTAATTCCGATGCTGACATGGATGGATGTTTACATTGATATCGGGTTATGATATGGACCTAACATATCAAATGAGACACACCGACATATGAAAAATCATTAACTTTGAGGGTAAAGCATTTTTCAACTTAAAAAAAAATCCAGATACGACGCTCAAAGAAAATAAAATAAAATAAAATCCGAGCACCTTAAAACTTAAAGTCTATAAAAATGAAAATCTTGATCAGCATCAATACATATAGTGATCAACAAGTAACGCTCGGGTCCCACAGCGCCTCCAAAGTCCACTCAAATTCATTTCCCCTAAAATCCTTTTACACGAAAAAAAAAAAAAAAAAAAACTCGTCGGAACGCTGTTGAGAAGAAGAAGACTAGAAGAGGATGGGGAAATCGTCGGCTACGAAGCAAGCGATGGTGGTGTTCGGAGCCCTAGCGTTGGGGTGGGCGGCCATTGAGCTCGCCTTCAAGCCCTTACTCGACAAAGCCCGGGCCGCCATGGACAAGTCCGACCCGGCCCGCGATCCAGACGACGACGTCGCCGACGCTGCTAAGAAGTCGCCTGCTGACGGAAAGTCCGGCGCTGATGATTGAATGAGGTTCGAAAAATTTTCGGATTAACAATGGGTGAAAATTTTCTGCTTTATTCAATTACTGTTTGAGAATTAGTTTATCTGTTCAAGTAAAACTGAATTGGGAAACATATAATTTTGGTACTTTGGGGTGTAAGGTTTTGCATAAGGCTGACAATATTTGACATGAATTGCGAATTCTACACTAACACAACATAAAATTAAATGATTATGATCGAGGAATCGGACTGGTTTAATTAAATGGGTCGGGTTAAGGTTGATTTATATAATCTTATATCAATGCTTTGATACGATCTAGGGTGTCAACTCGTTCCGGTTTTTCGGTTTTTGGCCAAAACCGGAACCGGAATTGGGACCCCGGTTAATGGACCAGGTAAAACCACCGGTTCCCGATTATCGACCGGTTCCGGTTTTACTTGGTCCGGTAACCGGTTTTTTAAGAAAAAAAATTTTTGGGCTTATTTTAGACCCAATAAGCCTTTTTTTTTTTTTTTTTTTTTTTCATAAGTTGGCTCATTTAAAAAAAAAATCTATTAATCTTTTTGTCTAAATTAAATGAGCTTTGTTGTGATTGTTCCAAATAGTTATTACAACAATAAATATAAACTACCAACAATAAATACTTTATATATATTCAAACAATATTTTTCATTGTGAGCCTAAGAAATTGTAAGGACCAAACTTTATGCAAAGAAAGGCATTAAATAAGTGACCCAATTGACCAAATTTTCAGATGCTTAAGACTCCAACATCAGAAAATGAACAATTACTACAATCAACCCAATAAACCCAACATCAGAATTTCATCAAATCTTGTTTGGATGTTAATATTATACACTAAAGTAACAATATATATAAATATTATAACAATAAATATATATGCATATAAATATTACAACAATAAATATAAACTATCAACAATAAATATATATGTATATAAATATTCAAACAATATATTTCTTTATTTTCTATTTTTTCTACTCTCTAAACTGACTTTCTGAAAATTTTAACTTAGCATAATAATATATATATTAATATATAATTATAATAATATATAAATATTATTAAATAAAATAGAAACCCGGTTCCCAGTTTTTCGGTAAAAACTGGGTACCGGAACCGGAACCGGGTCCCCAGTTTCCCGATTTCTCGGTTTCGGTTTCCCGGTAATTTTTTACACCCCTAAATTACGATCCGAACCTGACATGCGACATAGTAGTTGACAATTTTTTACGTAACTCATGAATCTGATATGAACTCAATACAAAATTAGAGGATTATGGTTGATGGGTTTGACTCGTTTACTTAAATGAATCAGATTAGAATTAACCTATATAGTTTTAGGGCCTGCTTGGAATTGCGTTTGAAGGGCCAAAAAATGCTTTTAACACTCAAAAAGTCCGTTTGAAAAAAAAAAAAAAAAAAAAAAGTATTCATTTGGTAAAAAAATTTAAAGCTATTTTAAGGGTTCAAAAAGCCTAAAAATAGACAAAGCTCAAAAGCTCTTTTTGACTTAAAAACTTTATTTTTCAAACGTAATCTCAAATAGGCTATTATACTCATGCCTTAATATGACCTGAACCCTACACACAAACACAACTTGCCATCCCTAATTTTGCACAATATGAGGTTCCTTCATGTAAACAACGGGTGCTCTTTAGCTTTTGCTTAGAATAAAATGTGAGTTAGAGAAAATAGGAAGTGAGATTTTTAAATAGAGAATGTTAGGTGTTCTTCTGGTGTCAAGTGGATATTATTTAAAAAAAAATAAAAAATAAAAAGTAAAAAAAACCTTGTCCCCACCTATCCCTTATTTCTCTCATCCGATTTTTAAAAAATAATATCTAACATAAAAAAACACCTAACATTTATGTTTTCAAATAGATACCTTAGGTTGGGGAGGAGCTCCATAGAGTACTAAATTTTTGCTTCATGGTCTCTTAATTGTTTGCTTCCTTTAATGTTAGATACAACGGTACAGAAATAATGAAGAGAAGTTAAAAAACAAGAGGGCCAAAGCATCTTGAACAATCGGGAATGTCGGTAAAGGGGGATTGAATGCTATAAGCAGCCAGCCTGCAAAAACATTATGATAGACATTGAGGGCCCATAGAAATGGAGTGGAAGGTGAGGCAGGGTAGTGATTTCTTGTAGAAAAGGAAACCTTTTCTTCATTGATTAAAACAAGTTGCAATCCAACCTGATGTCGACAAAATGAATTATATGTCAAACAATTTGCACCAGTGGTTGTGGCAAGGGTTTAGACATGGAGAAAGGTTGGGAAGAAAATATCAAGGCATAGATAGATTAGGATTGTAGGGCATTGATATGTCCTACAGAAATAAAGGCATCCTATATCTTCCACATGGTTCCTGAGTACACCATTAATAACTGTGAAAGGGACTTACTCTGATACCAAACTGTTTCATCTCTTTGCTTTTTCCACAAGGGTCTCTGCAGAACTTTTACAGTGAGTAAATTTTTCTGCAGAAATTGCAGGGGGGAGAGCAATTGAGAGGACTTTGTCCTTATCCACTAGGAAGCACCCACCTGGTTCTCAAGCCAAGTGGTCAACTTGCATTAGGAATGCTAGGAAGGGACTTTATCTCTATTTTCAAGTGCAGAGAAGAGTGTCACATCTCACCAGCCCACTAATTGAATTGATTATTGCTTTGCTCTTGGGTTGTATAGTGAATCAGTGTCTGAATTCAAGTAGAAGTGAATATGTGATTGTAAATTGAGTGATTGAAGCCATTTATTTGGCCTGACTAAAGGCCCATGTATGCATTATTACCAAAGTACTCTTTACACTCAATTTATACTAGTTGGTGTGTCGTATTTTAAGTGATTTTTTATGTCAATTATTTAAAAAACTAAAAGAATAGTCATTAAAACACACAACATCAACTAGTGTGAAATGTGTATGAAAAGTAACATTACTCGTTATCAAATAATTGACACTATTAGACACCATTCCTTGGTTCAATTCAAATTATTTGGGTAAGTGTGGTACAAGTGGTAAAAAATACAGTCGTAAGCACATTTTTCACAAGTTATAAAGAGTATGTTTGAGATTGCATTAAGAAATATAGTTTTTTTAAGCAAGAAATAGCATTTTTTTTAAGTTTTTCCCAAAAGTGTTTTGCTTTTTTTAGACCAAAAAAGTCAAATAAGTACTTTTTGTGTTTTTTTACCAAACATGCCGAGCTTTGTTTAGTAGAGTTGTTTATGTACCAAAAGTACTTTTTAAGTTCCTTAACGCAATCACAAACATGCTCTAAAACTAAGAGTAATATTACTACTCTTTACACTAATTTAGCACACTCATGTCCCATCAGTTGACATTATGTGTTTTAAGTAGGTTTTTTTTTTTTTTTTTTTTTTTTTTTTTCATATCAGTCAATTAAAAAATAAACAAACGTAAAAGTCACTTAAAATATGTCATGTCAGTTAATGAAATATGAATGTGATAAATGAGTGTGAAAAATGGCATTATTCTAAGAGTAATGCTATTTAGTAGTCTATTATGCAATTGTCATGATAGTCGTATATTATTACTCTAATTCTAAGACTAATACGTTGTTTAGATGGTTTTTTTTTTTTTTTTTTTTTTTGAGTAAAGCCATGTCCAAATTCTCTTGATAAATGCTATTTTTATCTTTGTCTATGGTTTGAAAATGTGTATCTTTTCACGTTATCAAATTGCTATTTTTTTTTTTTTTTCAAACATACTTTAAACAAGATATTTTTGGGATTTTTTTTTATATAATTTTTTTTTTTTTTTTTTTTTTTAAAAAAACGACCATTGAGCTAGGCCCAAACGCACACCTTGACTTAAAACTAGGTATTACGAGAAAGCAATGTGCTGAAAGAAACCTCTCATTGAGTACGTTCCTAAATAATTACCAGAATTGCTATTAATAACTCACAGCACCACCACAGCATCTGCCTCCTCCCTCCCTAAACAAAAAAAACCCAACCACCATTATTCAATCTCTCTCTTCTTAATTTGACCAACCAAACTGTTTTTTTTTTTTTTTAATTTTTTAATTTTTTTCTGGTTTTGGACCATAATTGGTGACCCATTTTGGGCAACATCCACATCCATCGGGCCATTTCTCTGGGCATATCAATGAACTTGGTGAAGCAATTTAAATACCAAAACTGCCTAATTAAATCTTTTTTCTTTTTCCTTTTTCTTTTTAATAGAAGAAAATAAAAAAAATCTTATCTTTAAAGTTTGAAGGAGTAGGATGCATGGAACTCTGTAGCCACAACTAGTCCAGTCAACATGACATTAAACACCCTGCCAAACCTATCTAAGCCAAGTAAAAGAGTGGTTGATAGAATCATATGACGGGTCTGGTTGGGTTGCTGCTCAAGTTCAATTCTTGCAGCTTTTTTCTTTTTAATAGAAGAAAATAAAAAAAATCTTATCTTCAAAGTTTGAAGGAGGAACTCTGTACCCACAACTAGTCCAGTCAACATGACATTAAACACCCTGCCAAACCTATCTAAGCCAAGTATAAGAGTGGTTGATAGAATCATATGACGGGTCTGGTTGGGTTGCTGCTCAAGTTCAATTCTTGCAGCTGAATTTATACACACATTCAATATTGAAATTTATAAATTAAAAAAAAAAAAGATTCCAAATGAGTGGTAGATGCAGTATGAGAGATGAAGTGATATGATTTTAACGGTCATATTATTTTGATCAATGTGGATTCAAAACGTTCATTTAAAATGAATTGTCTAAATTTATCCATATAAGAAGACTTCAAACAAATAAAAAGCCAATTGCCCTTAAAAAAATGGTCAACCACTTTAAAGGTGTGATTTAGAATAAGCCGACTACCTTTTCATCCTCTAAAAGCGGCTAGTGGCCGACTACCCTGACCACCTTAGGAGTGATTTGGCGCTAACAATTTTTTGTTATTTACTCTAATACACTATCTAAATAAAAAAAATAAAAAAAAAAAAATTGTTTTGTAAACATAAAATAAAAAAAGAAAATACAAAGTAGTAAAGATAATCATTACCAAACCACGACATGTTTGGTTCACTTGGAGTCTTGGACACTTGTTAGATTACGTGGCAAGCTTTGTGTGGTCATTGGAAATTGGAAAATTCACAGCAGCTTGAATCATCGGAGAGTGAGCAAAGGATGTGTGTAAATCACTACTAAATTGTAATCACGTAGCCATAGTGAAGGTACAGACAAGCCACAGCACAGCCAGAAAACCTTTCAAGACACTGGAAAGCGACCCCCAAGCAATATAGGAAAAAACAAATCCCCTTTGGATTTTTATTTTGTCTACAGAAAATACAAAGGATTCGCTATCAGATCCTCATCCTCCCATCTGGGTCTGCCTTAAAATCCTCGAAAAGCTTTTCTCTATATGGGTCTTCTCCACTGTTCGGTTCCTCAGTTTCTCTACAGCTATCTATAGAGTTGGCCAGTCCATGGGGTACCTGAACTCTCTCTGATTCTCACTGCACTCGATAGTGTGGTTGGTTTTATATCTGAATTGAAAGAATCTGGTAAATTCTCTATTCATTTCCCATTAATACTTGCTTTTGGGTTGAACTAATTTGTTGAAATTTTATGTCTTTGACTTTTTTGTTGGTTAAAACTGAATGCCCATTTTCATTAAAAAAAAATGAAGAAGAAATAGGTCGAGTGCCCATGTAGTAAGTATTTGTTATGTTGCTGGTATTTGCTGTGCTATGGTGAGAAATTAGATTTTCTTCCGACTTGTTAGCTTCCGAATTTGCCCCCTCTTTTGTAGTTTTAGAATATTTTTCTATGTCTTGTATTGTTTCATTGATGAATTATCCTTATGATTATTTATAATTGTAGTTAGAATCTTGTGTCGATCCACTTGAGCCCCACCTTCATGGTGTGAGGTCATACCCTTATGTGTTTGTTCATCTTGTGTTATGAATCTTTAATATAATATATGGTTATGGAGTTCCACACTCTCAAATTGTTTTTGTGTATCATCTTGTGGACTGAGGCTTGATCTCTTAGATGAGTTTCTTGTAATTTGCATCCTTATGGATGTTTGGCAGTGTTTCTTGTTGAATCAGTATATGATGTTGCTTCCATGGCTTCCCCATGCATGTAAAACACTACAGATGAAATTCTAATGTCTACTAATGAAGAACTCCCCAAGTATTGATGCCATTGTTTGTTTCGGAGAGCAAATTTGTGATATTTAGAAAAACTTTACTGTACTTTACCTTGTCATTGCTAAAATTAAAATCACTTAAATTATAACTATTCTATTATATCACACATTTTGATAAATGTATTTGCACAATTAAATAAGGGTCTTCTATGGCTCTCATGGAATTCAAAAATATTGAGTCTTGGCCCAGGGTTGGATGCTAAAAAAAATGTCTGAGAATTTGTGTCTTTGTTCAAGTTAAGATTGTCTAATGAACAAAATGATTTGCATACTTGGATACATATTCTTACAGTTTTGACATGGGGACATGATCTCAGACTTGTGTTTCATTAAACTTTCAAAATGTCGATACAGGAACACAGCCATGGTGGTGCATTGTAAATTTATAATATAGATGCGCATGTATAAGTTCTAGTGTTTGTTTACAAGTAGAGAAAGCATAGGCAGTAAAAAAGAATGAAAGTAACAATCACCTATAAGTTTCTTGACAAAAATTAATGAAATCTTATGATTTTGCACATATGCAGTTTAATAAAGGTAAATAATTTTGTAAGTCTCCCAATGACTCTCAGACACGGTGGAAACACTTGCCCTGTCCTCAATAGAACAACATGCCAAATTTTGGTTAGTAGAAGTTTCCTACAAATCCTTGTGTGAATATCATCAGATATCTGATTGGATCTAGTACTCAACTCTGTTATTGTTGGATCTCGCAGTGTCCAACTTATTTTAGATTCTCTGATTTGTTCTCATTGTAGAAGCAAATTAAGCCCATGTGATCCAAATTCAGGTTAAACCTGGAATTGTCAGCAGCTCAGTTGTTCTGTAGGGGTAGATTTATGAAGCTATCAATTGTCCACTAGGATTTTTTACTTTTTCATGGAGCTGACTTTGAAGCACACCAGGCCTGCTTAATTACTGTGTATTTCTAGTGAATTCATTAACTGGCCTTTTTACATTGTTAGTATAATGACCCAACGAAAACTAGTCACATCTGTGCTATCACTCCAAAATGACTAGTCAAGTTGCAATTGGAACTTCTTATAATTACTTTTAAAGCTCAATTTCACCTAATAAGCAACCAATGTGGGACTTAGCACCCATTCTATGTGGGCAATTTATCTTCCCAATGTGGGACTAACTTTATTGGATGTTACAATATCTCCCACTCTTTTCCTTGACATTCTCGTCAACGTCCACGTCATATAGTGCTTCAACGTCACATCGTACGACTAAGTTGCTCTGATACCATTTGTAAGAATTCAGGGAAAACGCTAGTCATATCTACGCTATCACTTCAAAATGACAAGTTAAGTTGCAATTAAAGCTCCCAAAAATCACTTATAAAGCCAAGTCTCACTTAATTTGGAACCATTGGAATTTTGCACCTACTCCATGTAGACAATTCATTTTTCCAATGTAGGACTCACTTTCTAGGTTGTTGCAGCTAGTTATTGTAAAATCTCTAAGCTTTGAGTATCAGAGGTTCTATCCTTTTGTTTTTAGAAATTAACCAATATTGGTTATGAGCTATAGATTTAGGAATGTATATAAAAATGTGGTACTTTACCGAGTATTTACTAATGCTTGAAGTATTAAAATGCTCTTAAAATTTGAATTAAATCAAAGTTGGTCAATTATATTCTAGATAAAGATCAAATGCCTCTTCATGCAGGGTGTAACTTGCTTTCACTATGAATGTGATCACTGACATGGTAGGTAGGGACTAGGGAGAAAGCATCACTTCTGAACATAAATTACCAGTTTTGAGGCCACTTATGCTTGATTATATAGAATGTTAAGTAGGCTAGAAATATGTCCTTGAACTGAGAATGCCTCAATGAGCCTTCTTTTTTTGGCTGTTGTCATTATTATTATTAGCTTTATTACAAATTTCGAGGTGGAAGAGCTGTTGTGTATTGTGGCAGCAGCTGGTTTAACTTAACTACTAAAAGAGTCAATAAGAGCCCTGTGCTAATGATACATGTTAAGTGTGCTTATATGTTGAATTCTTCACTGAAAAAAGTGCTGTGACCCCATATTAACAAATTATCCTTGCAATTCGATTCCTCTTTTATTTCTTTATTTTCAACTCTGCTTGTAATATCTATCTTTAACTTGTTCCTCTGATGAGCAGAGATCTATGGCTATTTCGGTTGCACTAGTTGACAGTATGGCATCATTGAGCAGTGATCTCTTCTATGACATATTAAGGCGACTAGATGGTCCAACTTTGGCAAGTGCAGCATGTGCTTGTGCAGCATTCTGTTCCATATCAAAAGAAGAGAGATTATGGGAAAATGTGTGTTCTTCTATGTGGCCTTCAACCAATAGGGAAGATGTCAAAAGTTTAATATCATCCATCGGGGGATTCAGAAAGTTCTATGCAGATTGTTTTCCCCTTATTGTAAACAAAGAAGTCAGTGAGAACCAAGGGAACAACTACCCCGAGTACCCCGAAGAATGGAGTGAGGCTGAATACTATGGTGACATGGATGGATTTGACAGTATTTCACCCTCAGATTTTGTTTCTATCGTGGATATTAGGTATAAAGATAAAACAATATGCTCAAAAGTCCTTTGGGGCATTCCAAATGCAAATGGCTTCGATGGTTGGTTTTATAATTGCCCTTTTAGAATTGATCTTCTAACTTATGCAGCTAGAGATGATGAGAGTGATGGTGAGGTTACCCTTTCTGTTTCTGATGGCCTGCCACCGGTTGCCTCAATGGAAAGAGAAAGGAAAGATGGGAAGCTATGGCGGGAGCTCTGTGATGGACTCCGTCTTAGCTGGATTGTTGTAAACAGAAAAATAAAGCAAGCTGCTAATCTTGCTAGCTGGAGCCCTCTTGGTGGGCAAAGGCATTGGCCGACGGACAAGGATTTTGTGTTACGCTTCGGATCTGTCCTCCCTGCCAAGGACATTCTTCCATGTCAAGTAGTGGAATGCATCCTTCGCATGAAATTCAGAGTGATCCATACTGAAGGAGAGGAGGGCACTCACACAACTCTCAAATTAACAGAGCTGAGCATGCAGTTGGAAGACATGGAAGGCGCTCATGTTAATGGAAGAAACAGTTTGCTTATTCTGAAGGAAGCACTAAGCTGCCATAGGAGCAAAAATTATAGTGAAGTTCTCGAGTCTTGTCATTTGTACTCAAAAGTGCAGAGCGAGTTAAAAGAGGAGAAGATAAGAAATGAAAGCAGGTTGGACAGACTTTGTATCCTAAGCGGCATTGCTGCGTTTCTAATGTTCTGGTATTACATGTTATAAAATGGAAGTGCCTCCTTCATTTTAACACGGTTAGCTGAAAATGCTCTAACAGACTTCCAATGTTTGTAATTCTGCTGATAGAAATATTTAATTTTGCTTCAACCAATAAAAGAAGTCCCTGATCTCATTTCCTTGGTTTACTTGAGAATACAACTTTCTATGTACAGCCATTCAACAAACTCCATCTGGAAGCAGCAATAATTAACCACGATGATGATTCACATGACATTTCACCTTCTTGGACAGATAAGATGTATGTTTCCTCAATCAATCTCTCAATGTATGATAGTAATCTTTGCTTTTTTAGTTCAATGTATCATATTTCTTGTCAAAAGTTTGGTCTGCTGCATTTGCAGCATCTGGGTCTGGTTCTGCGTTCTTGTTGTATGGTATATGGGCTCTGTTACTTCCCCATAACTTTTGGTTGACAAACTGCTACCTTGATTGGTTTTTTGTGGAACCTCAGAATTCAGATAATAGCAACTAAATGGAAACTGAACTCTGAACTGAGTTCTTGACTTGGATCAGGGCAACATGTTATGTTGTGATTTGGAGTTGAAACGAATGTCATTTCTCAGAACCCATTCGCCTATTGTCCGTCACCAACTTGGCAGCGGCGGTTAATGCCCTTCGTCAGAAAAAGTTGGTAAATTTACAGACTTTCCGATGTTGGGTGAGGCAGTAAGCGGATTTGGTATTCCCAAACCCTAGTTATCCGACACCCACCCCTAGAACCTCAGACATTAGCAACTGAACTGATATCCTTTATTAATATGAAGGGATATTTCTCAGTGGATGAAGGGAATGAGGCTGGCCAGAGTTAGTTGGTCAGTCTCACTTCAAAATCTTTGCAATGGTGATAGAAGACATCAGGAGATATTAGGGGGTCCTAACAGAGATTTTGGATAGGCAAATTATTGTTGGAAATAATTTTGATAGTACAAAATATTCTTGTTGATACTAAACCATATTAATCATAAAATCATAATAAAATAAATAGAATACAATAGAATAAAACTAGAGTAAGGAAAGATCTCGTAATGTTATACAATCACGTAAGAGTGTAGTTCTTAGAGGTTGATTTGTGCGTCCTAAAGTATATAACTCGTGCGATTTGATCTCTTGACACGCAACATCTTAAGATTAGGTTATAGCTAGGGGTGTAAACGAGCCGAGCTTGAGCGAGCTTTCTTTGTTTGGGCTCAGCTTGTTTAAATTTTACTCAAGCTCAAGTTCGAGCCGAGCCTAAGGACGAGACAAAAAATCGAGCTCGAGCTCGTAATAAATCGAGCGGAGCCGAACCAGTTTACGAGCTGGCTCTTTTATTTAATTCAATTTATTAATTTATTTCTTTATTATAAATTTAAACTTCAAGTATTCTTAAACGGCTCAAGAAGTCAACTTGCATATAAGCATTTGCTTAGTCTGGCTAGCGAAGTATGGAGCTCGACTCAATACAACAAGGCACTGGGTTTCGAAGAGAAATGATATGCATCATTTTATAATAAAATGATGCTATTAGAAAAAGAAAAAAAAAATCATCAATTTTTAATATTAATATGAGGAATTATGTGAATAACTACCAATTCGAGCCTTATACGAGCTGCTCACGAGCTTAGCCGAGTCGAGCCGAGCTAGCTTCATTTAATATTCGAACTAGGATTCGTGTTCACGAAACGCTTCATTTAATATTCGAGTCGAGCACGAGCCGAGCTTATGCGAGCCAAGCCCGAGCTTGCTCGCGAGACGCTTTGCTCACTTAACAGTCCTAGTTATAGCATTTACTTTTGTTAAGGACGTACTTTCAAAAATGAAAATTAATAGAACCCTTTTGATTTTCTTGACAAAGAACCACAAAGAAAAACACAAGGAATAAAAGCCACTCGGTGAAGTCTTTAATTAGTTCTATGCGGCTAGCAAGAAAATAACTTCACAAAATCTGTATAGAATAAGTTATATATGGCTGGTTTTAGAATAGGACAAAAAATAGAATAGAATGTATATCTATTTTTAAAGTGCTCGTAGGTGAACTCTTTCATAGAGATCTTGAGTGAGCTCATGTTTTTCTAAAAGCCATAAAGAAAGATAATGACCAAACGGTCATAACAGTTAAAGATTTTTTTTTTTTTTTTTTTTTTTTTACATGTCCGTACAAGAGGAGGAGGGGGATTCGAACTAGAGACCACCGCTTTATGAGGCGTGGTACCCAGCCGATTGAGCTACTTCTTGAGGATAAAGAATTAAAACCTATAAGGGTGCGATTCACATTTTATAAATAAAAAGTGTGATTTTAAACCAAATCACAAAAAAATAGATCGTTTGAGATTGCGTTTTTAAAAATTTACGATTTAAAAATATAGAAAATCTGTATTTTTAAATCGCAGGTAAGAGGCTGCTTTTTTGAAAACGTACAATTTTAAAGGCTAAACTGTGATTTTAAAAGCCAAATTACAATTTTCGTCAAAACTCATGAAGATGTGTTAACTCTTGAAGATCAAAACTCATAAAGTTTGGTAATATAACCAAAGGCTAGAAAAATAATGTTTGTAACATATATTACAACAGTTTCACGTCTCTTACCCAGATCTCAACTTACATCAAGACCTGGATGATCTAGTATGTGACAGTCTAGGGGTGTAAACGAGCCAAGTTTGAGCGAGCTTTCCTCGTTTGGGCTCGACTTGTTTTAATTTTACTCGAGCTCGAGCTCGTGCCGAGCTTAAGGACGAGCCAAAAAATCGAGCTCGAGCTCATAATAAATCGAGCCGAGCCGAGCCAGTTCACGAGCTGGCTCTTATATTTAATTTAATTTATTTTTTTTATTATAAATTTAAATTTCAAGTACTCTTAAACAGCTTAAGAAGCCAGCTTGCATATGAGCATTTGCTTAGTCTGGCTAGTGAAGTACGGAGCTCGAGTCAATACAACAAGGCAATTGGTTTCGAAGAGAAAAGATATGCATCATTTTATAATAAAATGATGTTATTAGAAAAAAAAAATCATCAATTTTTAATATTAATATGAGGAATTATGTAAATAACTACTAATTCGAGCCTTATACGAGCTACTCACGAGCTTAGCCGAGTCGAGCCGAGCTAACTTCATTTAATATTCGAGCCAGGATTCGTGTTCACGAAACGCTTCATTTAATATTCGAGTCGAGCACGAGCCGAGCTCAAGTTTGCTCGCGAGACGCTTCACTTACTTAACAGCCCTAGGTGACACAGGTTATATTAGGGTTTTTTTTTTTTTCTTCTTCTAATTTGGTTATATTAGGGTTGTCTGCCACTTTATGCATATCTTTGTCTTTGTTCATCGTATTATTAATTAGAAAGAAGAAAGTGACTTAAAAAGTCGCCTTTCTTTTCTTTTCTTTTTTTTTTTTTTTTTTTGCTTTTTTGGGTTTTGTTTTTTGTTATGTATATCCAAAATAAAACATTTTCTATGGCCACAAAAAAAGAAAAAGAAAAAAAAATATTTTAAGATTTTGCGTCTAATTGAATTATAGGATTATGATATCTCATTCATGAATTAGGGCTATTATACTATTTTAGTTGATTTTTTAGTTTCCTGTCCACATCAGTAGTGGAAATAATTATGGTACTTCAGAGGATTTTTCTATCAAATGTGTAGGTTTGCCATCCATGGTGGACGTAGGCATCATTCGCCTAACCACTCTCAAATTCATTATTCATATCGGTTCCATTTAGAATGCGTTTAAAATTGCGATTTTATAAGAATAATTTGTATTTTTAAAAGATATTAATTAAGGAATAAATATTTAATTCTATATATATATATATGGAGGCATAGGGCTTTAGCTCGCTCCTCTGAATCTTCTGAGCTATTAAGTAGTTTTGCCCCTAAGTCACTAATTACGTCCAAAAATAAATAAATAAATAAATAACAACCACTAATATTGGCGTCCTTGTACTTGTACAATCTCAAGATCATCATGGTGAAATGGATTTTGACAACATGGTGCAATATTCTTTCATGTGCAATATTGTAGAACAAAAAGGTGGAAAACATATAATTACGAAACAGACTAAATGCTTAAGGTGCGATGTTAGGTCACTTTTTTTTTTTAGTTTTTTTTTTAAGAGAAGTTACTTGCCTCCACCAATTCTGATGAATTGGTACGCACCGGGTTCTAATAAATAATTTTTAAAGATATAATGAAACTCATAAAACCTTCTGTAGATTGGTTGGATTTTTTATTTTTATATTTTTTACATATCCGTACAAGAAGAATGAAAGAACGATGAAGATTCGAACTAGTGACTTCTGCTTTATGAGTTGGGTAGTATTTTGTACAAATTTAAATCAAACCCAAACGCTTCTAGAATTTCTATTCTAACAAGAGAGAAACTTGAATTTTAAAACTAGAAAAAGTTTTGAAATAGATAAAAGAAGAGAGATTTTTGTATCATAAAATTTGTCCACAATGAACTATTAATAGTATTAAATCAGTAGTTTTAGTCTGTTCACTAAAACATGTGATTTTGCAGCTACTTGCTAATTTAATTGTCATTAACATCTGGCCATCAAATATAAACAAACACTTAATTTAAATTGTTAGAATAAAAGTATAATTAATAGAAACAATAATTTAATCCCAACCGTTAGATCAAACTTAATTTGGTTTTATAGTTAATTTTACTAGCGGTCAAGTAAATTCAAATGCTAAAATCCACCTTAAAAACATTCAACGATCCATATTGAATCACCAAATCATATACTTATAACCATTATAAAATTAACGATCACCATCTGATTTTGCGTCGGCCACTTAAAAGTACAAAATACAAAGTAAAATAAAATAAAATAAAAAAGAATTTTGAAATATTTTTTAGCCTTGTTTGAAAATTAAGAAAAAGAAAACCTAAAGAGAAAACCTAGAGAGAAAAAAATCAGACTTGTGGGGAGGAGGGAGCTCTTTCCCCTCCCCCTACTCCCTTCTTCTTTCCTCCCCCTCCTCTTCTTGTTTTTTCCTTTCCTTTTTTCAGTTTATTTTTTTTGGTTTTTCAGACCAGTCCAGTTACTCCGGCCATCCCTTTACTTATATAGTGATGCCTCCGTCCGCGCTCTACCGTGCTGCGCCGCTCTTCGCCTCCATGAAATCGGTTGGGCTTTAGATCTAGTTTTGTGATTCTAGATCTAGTCTCCTCAACTAGTTTCGCTTAGCCACACACCGGCCCACCGTGCTCCCCAGCTCCTCAGCTGCCCATTAGCGCAAAACAGCTCCATCACGTCCACCACGCGCCGGCCAGTGCGCTTCGCCTCCCTCGCCTCAACCATTGTAGCTGTTTGCCGATTTTTTTTTATTGTGTTTTTGTTGTTTTTTTGAATAAGGGTTTGACTTCTCCTTAGATCTGCTTTCATGAGCGATCCTTGGAGTGAAGGTTTTTGTCCTGGCCTTTGGGTCGAGGAGGATTAGTTTCGGTATAAAGGTTTTGTTCTTATGGTCGAAAAAATAAAAGTTGGGAATATAAGCTACCTATGTATCAGATTGAATCTGCCTGGAGCAAATCTGTTTTACTGAAGTTTGGACATAGGTTAGCGGATGTTAAAGTCATAGATAGGACTTGATTGTAAGATTTTTATGTTTTTCTCTATGACGTTGTAACCCCATAGCTTTGACTATGATTTATCAGAGCTTTATACTCTATGATGTAAGGGCTTTATACTCTTGATATTTTTTCAAATAAATGAATATGAAAGATTATATATATAAAAGTCGAGTTTTCCAATTGGCTTATTGCTCATCTTCCTCCCATCACTATCTTTCAACGAATTCTTCCGCAATTGGAGGCTTATACGATGTAAGAGCTTTATACTCGTTCTCTTTTTTTTAAAATAAATGAATATGAAATATTCCCTTAAAAAATAAAAAATAAAAAGAAATAAAAATCTAAGTTGAGTTTTCCAATTGGCTTATTGCATCTTCCTCCCATCGCAGTCTCCCATTGCTATCTTTCAACGAATTCTTCCGCAATTGGGGGCTTATTTGTCATTTGAAAATGAGAGGAGGGCACTACAAGTCTACAACGACGTTGATAGGGGCAGACAAACGCTCTATGCGGTGTAATGACGATGCAGAATATTTTTACGCCCCGCCCCCCCCCCCCCCCCCCCCGCCCAAAAAAAATAAATGAATATGAAATATTCCCTTAATATATATATATAAGTTGAGTTTTCCAATTGGCTTATTGCTCATCTTCCTCCCATCGTAGTCTCCCATCGCTATCTTTCAACAAATTCTTCCGCAATTCGTTAGGGGCTTATTTGTCATTTGAAAATGAGAGGAGGGCACTACAAGTCTACAACGACGTTGATAGGCGCAGACAGACATTCTATGCGGTGTAATGATGATGCAGAATCTTTTTTTATGCCCCCTTCCCCCCCCCCCCCCCCCAAAATAAATGAGTATGAAATATTCCCTTAAAAAAAAAAAAAAAAAAAAAATCTAAGTTGAGTTTTCCAATTGGCTTATTGCTCATCTTCCTCCCATTGCAGTCTCTCATCGCTATCTTTCAACGAATTCTTCCGCAATTGGGGGCGTATTTGTCATTTGAAAATGAGAGGAGGGCACTACTAGTCTACAACAATGTTGATAGGGGCAAACAGACACTCTATGCGGTGTAATGACGATGCGGAATCTATTTTTACGCCCCCCACCCCCCTCCCCCATAAAATAAATAAATATGAAATATTCCCTTAAAAAAAAAAAAAAAAATCTAAGTTGAGTTTTCCAATTGGCTTATTGCTCATCTTCCTCCCATCGCAGTCTCCCATCGCTATCTTTCAACGAATTCTTCACAATTGGTTGGGGGCTTATTTGTCATTTGAAAATGAGAGGAGGGCACTACAAGTCCACAACGATGTTGATAGGGGCAAACAAACACTCTATGCGGTGTAATGACGATGCGGAATCTTTTTTTACACCCCCCCCCCCCCCCGCCCCCTCTCTCAAATAAATGAATATGAAATATTCCTTAAGAAAAAAAAAAAAATCTAAGTTGAGTTTTCCAATTGGCTTATTGCTCATCTTCCTCCCATCGCAGTCTCCCAACGCTATCTTTCAACGAATTATTCCGCAATTGGTTGGGGGCTTATTTGTCATTTGAAAATGAAAGGAGGGCACTACTAGTCTACAACGACGTTGATAAGGGCAGGCAGACACTCTATGCGGTGTAATGATGATGCGGTATCTTTTTACGCCCCCACCCCCATTATATGCGGAATCTCTTTTTACGCCCCGCCGCCTCCCCCCCCCCCCCTCTAATAAATGAATATGAAATATTCCCTTTAAAAAAAAAAAAAAATCTAAGTTGAGTTTTCCAATTGGCTTATTGCTCCCCCCCCCTCCCCCCCTCTACGCCACGTGGAATCTATTTGAGCACTCATTTGCTCTTTTTTACAGGTGGCATCCGAAATTGTTAAAGCCGCTCCCCCAATTAATTCTGCAAACATCAGAAAAACAAAACAAAAAAGAAAAAGAATGAAAATGAAAGAAAAGAGAGAGAGAGAGACAGATGTGGTATGGTTGCAGGCAGTGGTTCACCGTTTAAAAATTTAAGGGAGATAGTGACTCGGTATGTTTTATTTACCCTCAATTAATAATAATAATAATAATAATAATAATAAAAAGAAGGTACCAACTTTAAATTCTAATTTTTATTGGCATATTTTCAGGAGACCTTCAACTTGCTTTGGCTCCATATCTAATCTCACTATTCATATTCCATTTTGCTTTGAAAACTTTTGAGTCATTGAAATAGTTCTTTTATTTATTTTTTATTTTATTATTGTTTAATTTATCATTGATGAGTCCAAGTATTAGAGGCCCGTCTATTGGGACAAGTTTTAGTATTATTAGAATTGAAGGACTTAAAAGATAATAAGCTATCTTTAAGATTTATTTATTTTTTGACATGACTGCATAAAAGAAGAAAAAGGGGGAGGTGATTCGAAATACTAACCCCCACTTGTGCATGGTTAAGGCTTTGCATATGTAGATAAAACTGTTACAAAAGATAACATAGAGAAGGGTTGGAGGAGGGCTCATAATAGAAGTATAGAACCATCAATATGGCCTTGGCCTTGAAGATCTTGGCTTTTGATGATAGGCAAGATAGCAAGCTTCCAAACTAGATAGTTGGTCTCAATGAGTTTGTGAGGAAAGGAAGAGGGAACAGTGTAGGTCATTGGGTTTGTAGAAGTCGGAAGAGGATGAAGCAGCCATAGAAACATAGAGAGAGAGAGAGAGAGAGTGAGAAAAAAAAAAAAAAAAAAAAAAAAAAAACGTTAGTCTAGGAAAGCTCTGATACCATGTGATAAGTTGACAACTCTAGTGTTTGGGTTATACTGCCTTACCATCAATCGTGGTTAAGGCTTTGTATATATAAATAGAACTGTTACAAGAGATAACATAGATATTATAAATATAAATTCAAATTACGAATGATTTATCACAATTAATGTTATTCTTATATTCACTTGAATGTACGTTTGAATTCTTGATAACATGAAAAGAGTTATCAATTGATAACTCTCTAACAATTATTGATAGATAAATATATATATTTTTTTAATCTTTTACCCATCTCTTGTCAATCTCTTTATAAAAGATGGACAAATCCACCATTGAAATGTTCTACATATTTAATGGTAGATTTGTATAAGAGATAGTAACATCTCTCTTATTAATAACATTAGAAGTGGTCTATTCAAGTTAGTTGTTTCATTTCTACTATGCATCGAAGGTGTCTATTTAAAGACACCAAAAATTTGATGAAATAAAAAAGAAGATATGTTCTTTTATTGGGAGGTTTTGGACTCCTAGAACAACCCTAAAACAAGAAGGCCCATAATTGCTCTGATTATTCTACCAAAATCTATTATTTCTTTGATTTCCATCCCATATAACGCAGGCACATATATAATAGAACACAAAACTAGACTAATGACTTCTAACTCCACAAAGGATGTGCGTCGGCCCATTGGCCACCATGAGACTACCATGGGATGCCCACCAGATGATTATCATCTCACCACGTCACCATTACTGTTCACTAAGGGACAAGGGTGACATCTATTGTGCGTCAGTGAGAAAAAGGTCTTTTTGTTCCCTTCCCACGAATGATTGATAAACGACAATTGGCCAATGGCCATGGTACACGACACGCCTTGTACACCTAGGGCTCACCCAACCCAAAGGTCACACTTAGCCAAACGATTATTTGAAAAAGGGTCACACACATATATATATTAGGTAATTAAATTAATATAAATATATTTTAGGTAATTAAATTAATATAAATAAAAACTGAGTACAAACTGGACTGGCCGGTATCCGTTAACTGGGGTCCTGGTTTCCCAAAATCAAGAGTTGGGTACCTTAGTTCTGATCCCTAGTTTTGGCCAAAAATCGAAAAATTAGACCGAATTGACACCCTTAGCAAGTAATGACACTTTCTGAATATCCATTTTGCTAAAAATCCTTTCTCTCCATTCTAAAAAAAAAATTAAAAAAAAATAAAAAAAAAACAAAACAAAATTTTTTAAAAAAAAACCTATATTGACTTAAGTATGGGAAGGTTAGCGTTTAGCACACGGTCATCTATATCAACAATTGGCGCTGTTTATTGGAAATCAAACACACAATATATGGTTTTGGTTTTATTCCCATAGAAGGCACCAACTATTGAAGCAGATTTTCACATAGTTGAACTAGGCGATGGGTTTTTACAAAACAAAGAAAAATTCTACTAGAAAAACGCTGGCCTCTAAGGGACTGGAGACCCTCCGAAGTTTAGTTTAGTAAAGTTTTATGAGAGAAAAATGTAATGGAGAAAATATTAAGATGATAGAGACATGGATGTTTTTGGGGTTGGCGTACTTTTTTATATAAGACTCTCTCAAGGTGGTCTCTAATAGTGTTGCCTAATTATTTGCCTTGACGGGCTCGCAGTTGCCTAATAACTATATGCGGATAGGAGGCTCTAAGCAAAATGAATCCTCTTCATTTCAAAGGAAATTGAGAGGAGCCGGTCCCTTGATTCATAAGGGTAACAGTTTTACCCTTATGAATCAAGGGACTGGCTGCTCTCAATTTCCTTTGAAATGAAGAGGATCCGTTTGCGCTCTAAGCACTTAAAACTCATTGTTTGAGGTTAAAACATTTAAAAGGACAACGATTTGATAGTAATGCATACTTTAAAGAATGATTTGACGAAATTTTAAATATTAATTTAATAAAAGGTTAAACTGCAAAACCTTTTATAATAATTTTTTCCTAATTTTTATTGGCATATTTTCAGGAGAGCTTTCAATCTACTTTGGTTTAGTATCTAATCTCATTATTCATATTCCATCTTGATTTGAAAAATTTTGAGTAATTGGAATGCTTCTTTATTTTATTATTTTTTCTTGTTTTATTTATGTATCCAATTATGGGAGGCCTGTCTAGTGGGAGAAGTTTTAGTATTAGAATTGAATGACTAAAAGATAACAAGTTATCATTAGGATTTGAATGTTATAGACAAATATGTTATTATTATGGGGAAAATATACCTCAGCCTCTTGAATTATCACTTATTTTGTAATTATGCCTCTAAACTTTAAAAAGTGATATTGAAGCGTCACATACAATCATTGCATGCCAAATTAGACACTTTTGCAATTTTCTTTACAAAATAACCTTTGAATTTATTAATAAATAAAATTTAAAATATATATAAAAATATAAAAATAACCATTTGAAAAGACAAAAAAAAAAAGAAAAAAAAAAAAGGGAGCTAATATAGAAAGGGCTACCCAATTTCATTTTTATTTTTTAAATTTTGTGAGCTGGACTTGAATGCTTACATTGACAGGTGCTCTGGGGGCTAATATGAAAAGTGCCATTCTTTTTTTCTTTTCTTTTTTTTTTTCTTACCAAAAAAAAAAAAAAGTGTATTTTTTCCTATTATTATTGATAACATTAAAAATGGTTTATTTCAATTAGTCTTTTATTTCTACAATACAACACACCAAAAATTTAATGAAGTAAGAAAGAAGTTAATTTATCAAACGTTATGTTTTTTTATTGGGAGGTTTCGAATTCCTCGGATTACCCGATCGAGAACAAAGAGGCCCTGAATTGAGAATTCTTCCGATTATCCTACTAAAATTTATCATTCCTTTGACTTTTCATCCTACGTGTAAATAGAAAAACAAGGCCCATGCCTTCTAACTCCACAAAGAATGCGCGTCAGCCCATTGGCCATCATGAGATTTCCATGGCATGCGCAACAGAGGATCATCATTTCTGTTGCCCTTCCAAGAGAACGAACGATTGGTAAACAACGAGTGGCAAATGGCCATACTACACTTAACACGACACGCTTCGTACAACAAGAAGCCATGTCTAGTATAAGAAAAGACAAGGAAAGAGTTTAGCTTCAATGTGATCATCATTCTTTGACTTTGTTTTGTGCCCACCACTCCGAAGAAGGTGACAACTCAGCTTAAAATAAAAAATTAAAATAAGAATAAACTACCATATTAATATATTTTCTTTCAATTAAAAAAAATAAATAAAAAATTAGAAGGGCGGCAGCCACTCCAAGTAGAAGGAGCACCGGCCCATAAGGGGTGGCTAGGGTGGCCACGCACCACCCCAGGCCATCTGGGTTGACTGCGCGGCCACCCCAGAGACCCCCGGCCAAGTGGGTGGCTCGCACATTTGACAAGTATTCGAGCTTACCTTTCTCCTTTTTGTAGGCATTTGATGTTAGCATTTGACGTGCAATCATTTGTACCAACGATTAGCGCCGTCTAACACACAATACGTCTCCAAGAGGTAGCTCAATCGGCTGGGACCACATTTAATGAAGTGGAGGTCACTAATTCGAATCCCCCTCTCCCTTTTGTGCAGACATGTCAAAAAAAAAAAAAAAAAAAAACGCACAATACATGGTCTTTGTTTGATTTTCATAGAAGGCATCGACTATTGAAGTAGATTTTCACAGAGCCAGATTAGAAGATGGGCTGGCCTATAAAACAAGGAAAATGTTACCGAAAAATCGTTGGCATCTAGGAGACCGGAGAGCCTCCAAAGCTTAAGTCGGTAAATTTTTCTAAGAGAAAAATGTAATGGAGAAAGTATTAAGACTGTAAAAACATACTTATTTTTGGGGTTGGAGACACATTTTTATGTTAGACTTGTCTTTAATAGTGTTGCCTGATTGTTTGCCACGTGACAAGCTTGCATTTGTCCAATAACTGAATGTGGACAAGCACTTGTTTGAAGTGGGCCCTCAATTACTTCTAATTCCCCTAACATTTGGCTGTTAGGCAAGGAGGGTCGTTTGGGATTAATTTGTTTAAATGACATCAAACTCAGATTTTGAGCATGAAGTGGGTGCATTAAAGGAATCACAATCTAGCTAGCACTTAAAAAAATAAAAATAGAATAATATTGGCCACCCCATTTGAGTGCACATTGTTAGAAGTCAACTCTTACAAGGAGATTTAAGGTGACTCACATGTAACATATATAATTATATTATATTATGAGAATTTTTACTAAACTAAATTATTTTAGTAATTAAATATATAGATAACTACTTAAGGTGAAATGTTATTTCACTTCACAAAATGTTGTCTCCCTTGATGGAAGGAAGCAACGTTTGATTATGCATAATGGTCTTGGTTTATCTATAAATT
The DNA here is from genome assembly GCF_965113065.1 of Corylus avellana. Taxonomy (NCBI): domain Eukaryota; kingdom Viridiplantae; phylum Streptophyta; class Magnoliopsida; order Fagales; family Betulaceae; genus Corylus; species Corylus avellana. Next base: position 11,291,296 of record NC_142490.1, on the reverse strand, counting down.
AGTATGTGATTATTCATCAGTTACAACATGAACGTGAGAAACAAATAAGCCAAAATCTCTTATCTATCACTCTCCAACATATTGTGAGGGTTATAGAATTGTAAATTGAGGGTTCTAAGATTGCAAATTCAACAAATGTTCAAATCTGAATTTCTGGATTACTCAATTTAAGTATTTAAGCAACAATAGCCAAATGTTAGTGTTTTTATTTGATGTTGATATGAGAATCTTCTTCCAAATTCTTACACACAAAAAATTAGGGTGTCAGTTATTACGTCAGTCATTAGATAATTAAATTATTTATCATATTTTATTACTAATTTTTTGACTTGTATTATGCCGTGTTCAATACATATGGGTAAATCAATTTTTTTCTTTTTTAATCCGCTAGAGAGAGAAAACAAGAATAATCATTCTAGGAGGAGGGTAGAAATTCGTTTATTCCCTCCTCTTTCCGTCTTCTGAAAAGCAAAGCACAGTAGTGAGTCTAGTGAGTCTTAGGATGCTGTTTGTCATATATCTAAATTTGCTTTCTAGAGCAATCTATGAGGCAATGTTTTTTCTGCTATCTTGGATTTCGATTACCTTTTAATTGGTTTTTACGGTTTTATTTACTCAAAATCTTTAGAGTAGTGGTCATTGGTTTCAGATCTTTGATATGTCTTTCATTTTTCTCTCTAGTTCTTTTTTGGGGTCAAATAATTGACCGATGATGAAGGAATTATCAAATATGTGGAAGAATTTGTCATTGATGATAGAGGAAGCGAAATGGATTGCAATTGATAATGCGCTTTGTAGCGGAGCTGTAAAAGAGAGGAAATCATTATTTAGTCGGAAAAGTTTTAATGGATCGAGTAGTGGGCAGGGACGCGATTTGTTGAAATATGCTGCGGATATGGAAATTGATTGGGGCGGTGACATTCAAATAGTTAAATGTAAACTTGTTTCTCATGTTGTTAGATATGATTGGATCTAATTTCATCATCTTTCCTTGGCTTTTATGACTAGTGATGTGGGATCTAGCAAAAATAACGGTTAAACAAAGCATAAATCAAGTTTAGATGAAATAAATTTCTCATTGTATCTATGATATCTTTATAAAATGAATGAAAAAAAATAAAAATTTCTTATAAAAAAATAAAAAAAGCAAAAATACAAAGGGTTTTAGTGTGAAAGGGGCATGGTTTTAAATGTGTTGATTTGGGAATTTAAGCATTGATAGGCTAACAAGGGGTCCATTTTCATCGACAAGACATGGAAAACTCATTTATGTTTTTTAAAAAATAAGTGAAAGTGTGAGAAAAAAAAAAAAGTGTCATTTAACTAATTTGGAAATCCAGACAATAACTTCTATAAGCATATGACACAAATTAAGTCCTTTGTACCTTCCAATAAAAAAAAATAAAATGGTGTGAAGACTTTGTCTCCTGTGACAAAGTCTTAAGACGGTAGAGACATACTTGTTTTTGAGGTTGGAGACGCGTTTTTATGTAAGACTCTTTTAAGGTGGTTTCTAATAGTGTTTGCCACGTTACAGGCTTGCAGTTGTCCAATACCTGTATGTGGACGAGCACTTAAAAATATTTGTTTGAAGTGGGCCCTCAATTATTTCTAATTGAGATTGACATAATCTTTATTAATTGGTTTGACATTAAACTCAGATTTTGAGCATGAAGTGGGTGCATTAAAAAATGGAAAATGTTAAGGTCACAACATAAATTTAATTTATGGCTAACTTCTCTTTTACGTATCATTTAAAAAAAAAAAAATAATAATAATAGAGAGGATTTGGGATTTTGAAAATTTGAAAAAAAAGACAATTTGTTTAATTTAAAATTCAAATTTTTTTTACACATAGAAAAGAAGTTGGTCATAAGTTGGGTTTGTATTATTTCTGTATCAAACCTCTTAAAAAATATTTAAATCTAAATCTAACTTATGGCTAACTTCTCTCTTACGTGTCATTTAAAAAAAATAATAATAATAATAGAGAGGATTTGGGATTTTGAAAATTTGGAAAAAAAGACAATTTGTTTAATTTAAAATTCAAATTTTTTTTACACATAGAAAAGAAATTAGCCATAAGTTGGGTTTGTGTTATGTCCGTATCAAACCTCTTAAAAAATATTTAAATCTAGCTACCACTTTTATTTAAAAAAAAAAGAATAAGATTGGCCACCATTTTTTTTTTTTTTACATGTCAACACAATAAGGGAAAGGGAATTCGAATTAGTGACCTCCGCTTCATTAGGCGTGGTTCCAGCCGATTGAACTACTTCTTGAGGACATTGGCCACCCCATTTGAGTGCACTTTTTTTTTTTTTTTTTTTAACTGCTAGGAAAATGAAAGAAATTCGTTTATTCCCTTATTCTCCCCAACTCTTTCCTTCTTCTAAAAACACAATATTGACTAATAAGTCTAGTGACTCTTAGTTTACTGTTTGTCTTCTCTTTAAATTTGGTTTCTAGACCAATCTATGAGGTGAGGTTTTTTTCTAATATCTTGGGTTTCAATTATCTTTTAATCGGTTTCTAAGGTTTTATTTACACGAAATCCATAAAGTAGTGGTTTTAGATTTTCGATTCTCTTTTAATTGACCGATGAAAAAGAAATTATCATACATGTGGAAAAATTTGTGATTGATGATAGAGAAAGCGAAAGGGATTGCGATTGATCATGTAGTTTCATTTTCTTCCCTCAACTTGTACGGCCCGTGATGTGGAATCTAGAAAAAATGGCTGTTAAACAAAACGTAAATCAAGTTTTGATGGAAAAAATTTCTCATTGCAGAATGAAAAAAAAAAGAATTGTTATAAAATAATAATAATAATAATAATAAAAAAAATACATAGAAGCAAAAAATACAAAGGGTTTTTAGTGTGAAAGGGGCATGATTCTAAATGTGTTGATTTGGGAATTTAAGCATTGATAGGCTAACAAGGGGTCCATTTTCATCCACATGACATGGAAAACTCATTTATATTTTTGAAACTAGTGAAAGTGATGACAAAAAAGTATCTTTCCAACTGATTTCGAATTTCCAAAAATATCCTTATTATTATTTATTAAGATAAGCATTAAGATTCTTTAGAATATAATCATCGATTATCATCTCAATATTTATCATGTTGATATGACAAAATTTTGTGTCATTTACGTATATAACAATAATGATGTAGACTTAGCAAATCAGTGGACGGAACCAAAACAGAGACAAGTCCTTTTGGCTAATGGCTAAGCACAATACTAGTAAATGACCTCGACTATTGGAGAGTCATATCATTATTATTAGGGCTGTTAATTTTTTAAAAGATTGGCCAATTAGAATTTAAAAAATGAAATTTAAATTAAATTGGATGGACCCTATTAGACACGATTATTATTGAATATGTCAATTTAAGAAAAATATATATCATTAAAAATTTAAAACTCTAAAGTCTAAGACAAAAAAAAAAAGAAAAAAAGAAAAAAAATACCATTAGTCTTATCTCTAGTTATAAAATATAACTTCAGTAGTTTAATTTAGTTTCTTGTTCAATAATTAGAAATTATTGTGCCAATATTTTGTATAAAATAACATTTTCATGCTCAATAATTGAAATTTTTTGTTAATTAAACGGATTATGTAGGTTGATTCAGGTCAAACCCAATATGATATGTTTATTAAATAGGTTATGCTTGTCGTCAAGTCATGTCTACTTGCTTATTTAAAGGAAAATGTTAAGGATATTCCTGAGTGTAGGTGAATATTATTTTCTAAAAACCGGGTGAAAGAAATAAGGGTTAATTTATTTATTTTTTTAAAAAATATCTACCTATAAAAAAATATATACCTAGAATAAAGAGAACACTTAACATTCCTCTTATTTAAATAAGAAGAATGCTACTATTATTCCTGGTGTTCTCCTAGTCTTACATGATATTTTTTTTTTTTTTTTTTGTTGTGGGAGAATGCTGGATATTCTCTTGGTCTAGTGCGGATATTATTTAAAAAAACAAAAAACAAAAAAGAATCCGACCCTTATTTCTCTCATCTGGTTTTTAGAAAATAATATCCACATAAGATAAGAAGAACATTTAGCATTTCCCTTTTCCGATAGGGTAAGTTTTTATTTTTATTTTTTTTAGAAAACAATATCCACGTATAACCAAGAAAATAGGAGGAGGAATCATAATATTTCTCTTTAAATAGACCATATCATGATTGATGAATTTAATTCGTTTAATTAAATGGGTCGAGTTGAGTTAATCTATATACCAATTTATTGATGCCATTCAAATTCTATACCCAAGCACGAATGGACGGATTGAGATCCCCTCATATTTTCTAAAATATCGGATTCTTATATTCTAAAATCTGAGCCTTCCATTTCAACTAATGGTCTCAACAAATACATAAGTTTGTGTGTTATTGAGGTAATTAATTTCAATTTTTAACATGTTAAATCTTCTTGTCTTGGTAATACAAAATTCTGCATTTGTTTAAACCGTTAGATAAAATGGATGGCTCAGATTTTCGAATATGAGAATCTCATATTTTCTGGGATCCAAATCCTGAATGGACACCCTTAATCATTAGAGTAATGCTAAAAGTTACTTTTGTGTCACTCTTATATCCATAAAAAAATGATAGCTCTTAAAATTATCATTAAATTTGTAAACCTCACTTTTAGAAAAGTAGGAGAGTGACGCAAGAAAGACTCCTAAAATTAATCCAATAATTACCCTGAAATTAGTGCCCAACTGCCTACAATGAAAGCCTTAAAGTCAAAAAAAATACAATTTTGGTATTTTGTCACCGTAGTCCATAGTGATGGCGCTGTCTCCGCGGTTTGTTTGCGCAGTTTGTTTGTCGTGGTATATCAGCGGTATATCAGGTTAAGTCCACTTTTATCATTCACGTGGATTCCACCAACAAAGCACAACCCCTAAACTCTCTCTCTAAAGTGGTAGCAAGGTTGGTTAACTTCAAGTTCAACATTTTTACTGGCGAAAGTTGTGATTTTTATGGTAAACAGCATTTGCCATAAATTGCTCTCTTTTAAATTCAAGATTTTGTTTCTGGGTTTTGTTAAAGATCTTGATTTCTTCTACCCAAAATAGACCTACCATTTTTGCTGAAATACCTGTATTTTACCCACAAAGCAGTGGAACGAGTTATCACTTTCTCTCATTCTCACTCTGAAACCAATTTGATAAGGAAAACAGAAACGTTTTTTGAATGCTTAACCTGGTTTTCATTTTCTTGCTTTGAAAACCACAAATACAGTGCAAAGCGGTTTTCGCCATTAATGCTCTTCTGTTCTCAGTCCCCACCTATTCTCTCTTTTTCTCTAAAACCCACTTTTAAAACGCCGTTTGGACCATTCTGTAAGACGCCCGTGAATCTTTAATCTTTCTTTTAATCTTTTACTCAAGCAAGAGATGGCAAAGAGCACAGCTTCACCGTACCGAGAAGACACGATGACCCACTTGGATTTCTTCAAGAAATTCAAGCGCTTGAACCCTCTTGAGCCTTCTCTAAGTATTCTTTCCTTCTTCCTGGTCACCCTCCTGTTCATTACCTTCTTTTTTTACTTGGATTACGACAGTGTTGGTCGTGGAATCACCTGGCTTGGTTTGCACGGTTCATTATCTTCGTCATCATCTGACAACGTAAAGGTACGGCCGGAATTTCTTGATGAAGGTGGTGATGGGTGCGATGTGTTTGATGGAAATTGGAAGTGGGATGAGAGCTATCCACTTTACCAGTCCCAGGATTGCGCTTTCCTGGATAGAGGTTTTAGGTGCACTGAGAATGGCAGGCCTGATAGTTTCTACACTAAATGGCGTTGGCAGCCCAAAGATTGCAACTTGCCCAGGTTTTGTACATGTTCAACACATTTGTATTTTCAGTTTCTGCTTGGTTGCTGAGAAGATTCTGAAAAAGAAATCATAGGAAAGAAAATTATGAATGTCATGTTGTTTGTTGGTTTGCGTTCCAAAGATTGAAGATTTGCCTCAGCTAAATTAATTAGGTAAACGAGACTCAGCGTGGACAGGAGGTTCCTAAAGTTTCTTTGGAACCAAATGGAGAATTCATTATTTTTGTTTTGATGAATAGTTCTTTTCTTTCTATGTTTCCCTGTTTAAAACTTTAATTTGTTGAGCCTATTACTGTGTAATTTGGAAATTGTGAAATTGTTTTTCTGGTATGTGCGTGTAAATTAAGTTTTATGATCAAACTAGCTCTGTCGCGGTTTCTTTTTTTATCAGCTGCAGTTAAGAAAGTGTATTTTTTCAACTGCTAATTGAGCCTTAATTCGAGGTTATTGCTTGTCATTGTTATTTTCTGTTGGAGTAATTTTGGCTTCTGTACAGCTTGTTGGGTGTTTCTCTTCTGTTGATTAGCCGTGCTGGTGAACTTTTGGCTTTGGTTTCAAGTAATGAGGGTCCATTTTTTTAAAAAAAGAAGTGTAGGTTAGCTGCAATTCAGCTGCATTTATCTTTATTTTTATTTTCATTGTCTCCTATCATCAAACTCATGTTCCCAAACAATCCCTTTTTGGTGAAACGGTTCTTCTTTTTCTTCATTTTTTCTGGCCTGATCTTTGTCTTATCGATTGAAATTAAGGTTTCCTCTCTTTAGCCATCTACTTGTTTTGACCACCCATTTTGACGTTTTCTATTTTAAAGAGTGCAAGTATGTTTCTATTTTCCATCAATAATTTCCTTCTTTTATTTATTACCCATTTTGACGTTTTCTATTTCACTGAGTGCAAGTATGTTTCTATTTTCCATCAATAATTTCCTTCTTTTATTTATTAGCCATTTTGACGTTTTCTATTTTAAAGAGTGTAAGTATGTTTATATTTTCCATGTAATCAACAGATTCCTTTTCTTTTTTAGTATTGCAATTCAGCCCTAGTGATCGTTTTAATATGTTTTAAGATTTTCAACCTTAGGGGTAAAGCTTCTCTGATGTCAATTACTTCACTCCTTAGGATTTCGTTCTTGACATTACCGTTTTGATTAAAGAAGAAACTCTTATATGGGATTCTCTTCTTCTTGAGAACAGATTTGATGCAGTGAAGATGTTGGAAAAGCTGCGGAATAGGCGTGTTGTATTTGTTGGTGACTCAATTGGAAGGAACCATTGGGAATCTCTCCTCTGCATGCTCTCCTCTGCTATTCCCAACAAGACTTCTATCTATGAGGTGAATGGGACCCCCATTACAAAGCACTCGGGCTTCTTGGTTTTCAAGTTTGATGATTTCAACTGCACAGTTGAGTACTACAGATCTCCATTTCTAGTAGTCCAGGGCCGGGCTCCAGCTGGTGCTCCAAAAAAGGTGAAGTTAACTCTGAGAGTGGATCGAATTGACTGGATTGCTAACAAGTGGAGAGATGCAGATGTGCTTGTTTTCAATGCTGGCCACTGGTGGAATTATGAGAAGACCATCAAAGTGTAAATATTTTCTATCTGATAACTTTTTCCTAAGACCTGGTTTGTTTACATTCATTCCATATCTATTTTCATCTCCTACCAACAACATAGGTATGTGTATATCAAGGAGTCTTATGAATAGACGAAATTCACCAGAAGACTTGGCATCTTCAAGATAAATGATTAGTTTCAATAGTTTAGCAATTTGATTGACAATCAAGGTCTTACTTCTTGATTTTAGGAAAAGAAAAGCATATGATTGTTTACTTTCTAGGGTGAGAGGTAGGAATCCAGGATGAGAAAAAGAGTCCAATTTGAGTAAATTTGCATCATTAAGGACATGGTTGAGGGAGCTCTATCCCTGGCAAGGATTATTGCTGCCAATATACAGATTGTTCAATCCATGGTGTGTCTGTGTGTGCATATGTAGATAGATAGATACATACATACGTAATATATATATAAACACAATTAGTTGAGAAGAAGTTTTTTTTGGTGGTGTCATTTGCATATAACATATAGTTGGTCTGTGAAGGTTCAAATATGAAATTATAAATTGAAGGAATGCGTTGGAGCCAAGTAAAAGATAGTTCATAAACCATAATGTCGTTAGACCTCATATCCACCTTGAGTGGGAGAATTGATTGCTATGACACACCCTAGAAAACTAAATTCAGTTTTTTAGGTCAATGAACCATAATGAGGAAGTTATCAATGGACATATTGCATAGATGGTTATCTAGTGTCCAATTGGATCTTCACATTCCTAACTTAGCTAAGGCTACATATGATTTCCAAAGAAACAGTGGATAAGAAAAGAAGATGGTAATTTTTTTAATAAATATTTTAACAGAATAATATTGCTTCTTCCTATTCTCTTTGAAATGATGGCTCTGTGAGGCACAATTTATAGGCGATCACCAAGCTGCTAGCACATTTTATTCACTACCACTGTATTGTTGCTATTAAGCTATCACTGCTGCTACCCCTAACATCATTTGCATCTCTTTACCACCCTTAGCACCATCGCTGTTACCATCACTGCCATAAGTATAGCACTGTTGCTATTGCCATTAGCTACTGTTTCCCCACTCAACCCAGATGGGAAAGAAATGGTTATTTTACAAAATTAGACATTTTCCTTCTATCTTCTTAGTCCTCGTTTTCTATTTTGGGATTAACCTACAAAATCTTGGGCAGCCTTGAAACAAGTACTGAAAAAAGTATAATTAGTATGAGATATGGAGGAGATGAGGAGAAAATATTACAAACCTTTTTAGTGATATTTGTTCGAGATCTTTTCAGTAGTATGGGTTGGTGGTCCTGGAAGAGGTAGAGGAAGTATGAAGATACATTGAAACAATGGTTTAAGGAGACAAAATTGAGTTAAAAAGGTGATAAAGAGGAGTGATGGAGTTTTAAAGAAGACATAGACATAATTATTAGGAAGAGGGTGTGTCAATGGCCCGGTTATATCAGCTCAAGTATGATTATGTGCTTGAAGGAGTTGGTTTGGTTCTGTTGCTCAGTTGCAAGAGTTTTAACTCCTCAAAATATTCTCTTGGTGATTCAACCCTCTCTATCTCTCTCACAAACACATGCACACACAACATACTCACTCCAACACCTTGAGTGTTTCAGCAGCTGTTATGGCTCATAAGTTATACACATTAAGCATTGACAGTTGATACAAGGGGCTGTCATCTAAAGAATTGGGATTCCTATGGTAGCATTTGTTTGGCAATTAGCATATTTTTTTTCTCAAGATTATAGTTGATAGTGGACACCTAACTTTTTTATATTTTATTCTTTTTTATTCTCTGGTGGAAGAAAAGGGACTTGAGAATTCTGTCTCTCCTACTTTCTTCTCTACTCATCTCCTTTCAAGTCACTTTGATCTCCTTCAGTCTCTTCTCTCCTTTCTTTTTCTGCTTGTAAAATTTCCATTGTGTTTAGGAAGAATTTTCTGAAAACCAAATTATATAGGGTTGTGGATTATGAAGATTAGAATTTAAGTTTGATTTTATATCCTTCATGAAAGTTAAAAAAAAAATGAGAAGTTACAGCAGGTCATTTGTTTGCAGGGACTAATTCACTCTTGATGTTGTAGAGGCATTACTGCCTCAAGCTATATAATAATGAATATGATGTGTGATCCTTGTATTTATTTGTTAGGGGTTGTTACTTCCAAGAAGGTAAGGAGGTGAAGATGAATATGAGTGTTGAAAGTGCATACCGACGATCGCTTGAGACTCTTATTGATTGGATTGGTAGTCAAGTAAACATGAGCAAGACCTATGTTCTCTTCCGAACCCACTCTGCTGTGCATTTCAGGTTTTCCTTGTCACTTATTTTCTGTTAGTCTCATTGGTATTATTTTATTATCTATCTCCTTGACCTAAAAATCTCTTAGTTTTAAGCTTTCAACTTCTTTTTAGTTTTAGCATATGCATCATTTGCTAAACCAGATACACTAATTCTAGATATCTCCATAGGGGTAGCTTGACCCTAAAATATTTCTAGAGGACAGTTCCATAATGCGAAGTTGTGACCCTGGACTCTTTAAATCACTATCTGAAATAATCTAAACAGTATATGATACTTGTACAGTCCTCTTACCATTTATTAAGGTGTGCACCATGAATCCTTTTTCTCTTTTATATTCTGTCAAATTGCTGACCAAATACGAGGCAATTGCCAATGAAAACTTTCAAAATCATGACTATTTCCAACTTTCTTTGTTTAGTCCACAAGAGATAAAATGCTCTTATTCACTTCATAAAGCAATATGATTGTTATTCTTTGTCATCTATAAAGCAATATGATTTTTAACTAAAATTTTGCCTGAATGTAACAGAGGTGGCGACTGGAATTCCGGTGGTGGTTGTCACTTAGAAAACCTACCTGACTTGGGCTTATTGTCAGCTTCATCAGATATCCATTTCCAAACTCTTTCTGAAATGTTAACAGAGCGTGCAAATGAGTCACAAGTGACGAAATTGGATTTATTGAAAGTAACAAACATGACATCAAGGAGAAAAGATGGCCATGCTTCTATTTACTATAGAGGGCCTGACACTGGGCCAGCCTCTCTCCACCGTCAAGACTGCAGCCATTGGTGCCTGCCTGGTGTCCCGGACTCGTGGAATGAGCTTCTTTACGCACTTCTCCTCAAGCGGGAATTCTTTGGCAGAGGAACTTCAACAAAACCTTCTCAGCCTCCATTATGATTGGTCCCAACAGCTTACTGATACCCATTAACATGATAAAAGGACTTCAGCTTATAAAAAAAAATGGAGCTTATTCCTCAGATTGCTGGCTGCTGCTTTCACAACACCGGCGATATTATTGTATATAGCTGAGGGTTGGTGCTCCTTTCTGGTCGGCAGGGTTTGGTTAGCAGTTGAGAAGTTTTGTTGACAGATGATATGCACTAAATAGAGGTGATAATCATGTCTGTTTTGTTGTGTGGTTTATGGGGGAATGCATGGTGGCGCTTCTTCACTAGACACCGGCAATTGAACTCCAAAGGGTGCTAAATTTAGGGTCAGAATGTGCTTAGGAAGGTTTGTTGTGGGCAAACTTGATAGTTGAGAAAAGATATACAGATATAGGTTTTTGGTTATTTGGCACATGATGTAATTCTTCAGAAAGAACAGAAAAAAGAAAAGGTGTAATTTTTTGTTTGGGGATATTTTCACCCAAATTTTGCGTACATAGAAAAATATTGTAATTCCCTTGACAATTGATTTCCTGTTAGCTTAGTTTTGCATAGTTTACACCAGAAAATTCAGTGCAGATCTGAGGCTTTCAACTCTGTTCTGATGCATTAATCACACAATCTATCAGTAAAAGCAGAATATGAGTTTCTGATACTCTGTCCTCGTGAAGAAGGAAGAATAGGCCTCAAATATGTTCATGCAAACGTAATGAAATTTAGTAGATTCTCGAACGACTGTCATGATGTGACAGTGAAAATTAGCATTTGAATCAACAAATGCTCGTAAAAAGTAAAAAAATCAATGGTTGATTTTCATTACCGCATTACCTTAATTATATAACAGATCCACAAGGGTTTACTTAATTGGCCTGCAAGCGCACATAGGAACAATTTCTCTCCTTATACTCTTCTTTCTATTGCTTCACCTGTGGCTGTGGTCCAGGATTTTTGTTCATGAATGAAAGGGACTAAAACAACTCCCATAAGAGTCTAACATAAGATTACAAGTGAAAAAATTGAAGCAAATTCCCATTCACCAACAGAATTCTTATTACATTTGAAATGGATAATGTTGCAGAAACTTCGTGGCAGATAAAATAATCCATAATAAAGTCCAATCTGTTGGGTAAAGGTTACCCATCTTTCTAATCAGTAAATGGGTACTGCTCATACCTCATTGTACAATCATGGAGCAGCGCTCGAGCCCCTATCCGGCTTTGACATGTGCCAAACACGGCCGTCTTTGCAGCATCAAGACAGGTAGTGCAATCCGAGGTGGTCAGATTTTGGTTACAAGCAGCATGGCCATATGCAAAAGCATTAGGATAAGGAGATATGTTGAAGTAATCATAACTTTTGCTCGTTGGGGTAATCGTCTCCAATCCTGCAACGACGTAGTTTAAACTGACTGCAAAAGGGTCTCCCTGAGAATACACCCCAGAGTTGCAGAGAACTGTTACGACAGCAGTGTTTGCAACACCTCCTGCAACGCTGCAAACCCACAAGATTGCAATTGTAATTACTGTAGCTTTTTGAGGAAACCCCATCTCTCTGTTTCTGCTTCTTTCTTGATTTTTCATTATCTGGGTTCAAATGGATGTTTTGATGGCTTTTAATATGTGGGCTGGGCAGGGCTCATTGATTTGTCCACCATTGTGATTATAATAGTGTAAGATTCCTTGTCTTTGTTGATTTGTATTGTTTCCTCGTCCTTTTGTTTCTTGTTTGTTTCTTTATTTTTATGTCCATTGTCAACACCTAAAGGTCTATAGTGGAAGGATATTGGGCCTCATATAATTCACCGAGCACCGATTGGGAGCACGCGTCGTGCGTGGCCCACGCACGACAGTGCAAATTTTTTTTTTTTTTTTTTTTTTGCACGCGGCGTGCATGTTTATCTTTACCCATAATTCACCTTTTGTCTATAGAGTGATGATGGAGAGAACATGGGCGTGCATCACGCCCGTGTTTCTTAGTATTTTTTAATATTTTAATTCACGCCTGTGTTTCTTAATATTTTTTAATATATATATATATATATATATATATATATATATAAAACTAAAATATTTAATTAAAATATTAAAAAATACGGGCGAGCATCTTTGTCTATATATTACATTCAAAGTGTACATGCACTATTATTATGTGACTATTGTATTCCAACTCTTGTTAAGCCTTTTTTTATGGTTTGTTTGGATTTGAGATTTCAAAAAGTACGATTTAAAAATAACGATTTGAAAACGTGATTTTTCAAAACACAGTTAAGCGTTTGGCTAAATCACGGTTTGACATCTAAAATCCCACTTTAGCCTTTAAAATTGAGCGTTTTCAAAAATTTTTTTCCCTTATCTACAGTTTGAAAATGCAAATTTTTTACTTTTTTAAACCACAATTTTTTAAAAATGTAATTACAAACAATTCATTTTTTTGCAATTTGATTTAAAATTGTATTATTTATCTACGAAATCACAATCTCAAACATACCCTTAGTAAACGGATTAAGATATCTGAAGTAACAACTTGAAATGATTTTGCTACACCAATGCTTTGAAAATTCTTCACTTCTTCGGTGATTGGATTACATGCATAATACCAGCCTTCCATAAACAAATGTGCTCCTCTTTCAAAATCCTAATGGCCACTTGACACCTCACCCGGTAATACAGTTTGTTCTTTCAAAAAAAGCCACGCTTGGGAACTTTTTTTGTTTTTTGTTTTTCCCTCTCAAATTGCTTGTTCGCCCGTGTGATTTAGAGGTGGTGAACATTATAATAAAGTAAGCTTTTCATGGTAACTCGACCAACCCACCTTCAATATGACCCTAAGCCAAATATTTTTGTTTTCTCACAAAGCTCCTCATTTGACTTACCACAGTGAACAACCAACCAATCAGCAAGCCTTTTCTCAATTCAAAAATGATTTTGAGCAGGCTGTGTAAAATAAAAATAAATTAATAAAAAAGAGGGAAAAGAGAAAGAGGAAGGAAAGTACAAGTGATAGATTTGTGCTAGACCGCGACAGGCTTACCCACCAAATAAAGGTACTCGTATCTTTATTTATTTATTTATTTTTGACATGTTCGCACAAAAGGGGAGAGGGAGATTCGAACTAGTGACCACCGCTTTATTAGGCATGGTCCTAGCCGATTGAGCTACCTCTTGAGGACAGGTACTCCTATCTTTTATTAATGTTAGTTGGCTTCTACCTTTCTAACTTGTCCACTTCTTGAGCACCAAATTCCTAACCATTCCTAGAGGCAAAGAAAAATTTGTGCTTCAATTTTTTGTTGTTAGAAGGCAATTCCAATACAAGGTTTTGATTGACTCACGGTATGCTTCTACATCCCAGTTTCGTATTAAACACTTGAGAAGCCAAATTCGCGAACGGGAGGAGATAGCCCAGGAACTGACTGAGCATGATACTGACGATACTACGGATGAGAGGTAACATTTCTTCCCTTTAAGTGTATTTCTTTAATGTTTTATCTTGAAATTTCGAGGACAAAATTTTTATAAGGAGGGGAGAATGTAGTGACTCAAATAATTAATCAAGCTTAGACAGCTTGGTTAGAGGATTAATTGGACTTTTGAGTCACTAGGGTAATTTGAGGGTCATTTTTGGGATTTTCAACCCACTGGCTAGATGCTCGTGTGGTCCACACGAATGTATGCCGGAAAATGGTACATGAGCGCTCGTGTAGGGACCGTCCCGAACATATGTTGACTTTTGGTTGACCATTGGATATTGCCTGAGTGTATGCTGCAACCCTAAAACCGCTAGGTAAACAGTACGCGAATGCTCAGCACTATAGTACCGAACGTTCGTTACTTTTTAGAACTGTCACAGCAGCGCCCACGACTTTTTTCTACCCTATAAATACCCCTTCACACTCAATCCTTAAGCTTCATTTTGCCCTTGTTGCCCTCTGGAACCTCTACTTGAGTGTTTTTATGAGTTGTGAGAGTTATTGAAGCCGAATGAGAAATTTCTTGGAGGCCTTGCTTCAAGAAGGTAATCTTCTAAGTCTTGCTTGTTCCTTACTTAGTTGTTATGCTTTTCTTAGTTAGCTTAGTTGATAGTTTTGAGCTTCTAGTTATGTTATTGCCTTTAATCTTGGTTTAAGCTTGGGTTAGCATTTCATTCTTGATGGATGTTGTGACAATTACCCACCTAAATTAATAGGCAAATAATCGGTACGTTTTACTCGCAAGTGCACAAGATCAAAACGATAGCATAGTAGACAAATACGAGATCATTCCCACGAGGATTGTCGATTTTGTTTAGAGTTGATTTTCCAAAATAAAATAACAAATTGTCATGATTTTGAAATATTGAAATGAAATAAATAACGAAAAGGTTAGGGTTTTGACATTTACCACTAATCAGACTAATTAAGATAACAAAATGACAATGTTTCAATCATACCAATATATTTAATGCTTGCCAACCTAAAGGCATGGTATCTAGACTGGGTTGAAGGAAGTTCTTCCAACTCAGTTCGGAGAAAAAGTCTATCCTAATTGAAATAAGTTGGAGTAGAAAATTTCTTTTAAACCAGTTTAGAGAAAATTTGTGTCACCTTTTTTTTTTGGCAATAAAGTTGCTAGATTTTAGCTATTGGTGTCCTTGTACTAGGTTGGCCGACTAAAAAGGAACATTTCCTTGCAGCTAGTACAAAAAAATTCACATTTAATGACGTTTGGATTTATGACAGTTTGAAAAAACGTCATTAATTAATGTCATTTTACTATCCTGGATAGATCTCTTCCCCTTAAAGGCATATACAATATTTATATCAATTCCACGTGACACTAATTTTTCACAAACTGAGGGGTTGGCTCTTTTATTTTAGGTGGCCGATCCACCATCAAGAGGGCTACGGTGGTTCCACCTCTGGACGGATGGGACATTTTTTTGACACAAAATAATAAATTGATGTCACACTTAACCGTACATAATGCTAAGTTAAAAACGGCTATTAGTTCCTGCATAGTAAATATCCAAATTTTTTTTAGTGGATAGCAAACAAGAGATCACGACCAAATACGCGTCACATGAAGTACTACCAATTTAAATAATAAGAGAAAAAACATGAATAAAAGTAGTTTTGAGCTGATTAGCTGATTAGCTGGAGTATCTTTCATAAGTCACTACAAAAAAAATAGAGGTTTAGTGATGGTTTTTTGGTGATGGTTTGGGGCTAAAAACCGTCACTACAAAAGTAGTAACGATTTTGTAGTGATAGTTCCAAAGGATAGTTAAACAAGGGTAGAGAAATGAAAAAAAAGGTTTCGGTTTAGGCAAAATCGACACTAATTAGTGATTGTTTTTTACACTAATTAGTGATGGTTTTTTAAAAAACCATCACTAATTTATTAAGTTCTGATATATTAAGTTCTAATATATATATATATATATATATATATATATATTATTTTTTCCACTTATTTATTGATTTCTTTTTTAATTTTTTACATTTCATTTTTATTTTTATTTTTATTTTTATTTTCATTTTAATGTCGATCAGATCGAGATCTTCTTCTTCTTCTTCTATTCTCCTTCTTCTCCCTCTCTTTTCTCGATCTCTTTCTGTTGATGCCAACATCGATCTCTCTGTTGGGCTTTTTCTTCATGTGATTTTGGCTCTTGCGGCTTGCAATCCAAAAATGGCATGCACAAAATCAACCATGGATTCCAAGGAGGTAGCTCAAAACTTCACTTCTTGAATGGGCTTAGATTCACAAACATCTAGTTCCTCTTGATTGCTTTGGCTTGGAAAAAATGTTGAGGAACCACCAAATGAACGGCTGCCTATAGAAAAATGCAGGAAAAAAAAAGGGTAATCAGTAGATCCAGTTAGAAAAATAAAAGAAGACGAAAGAAAAAAAAAAAAAAAATTGAAGAAATGTGAAATGGGATATTGATAGTGGGTTAAGCTTTTAAACCCAAAAAAAAGATTCAAATTAGAAAGGAGGGTTGAATTTGTGTTCAAAATTCAAAATTTGAAATTGGTGTCGGTTGAACAGTCAACCGACACCAATTTTAGTGTCCGTTTTTGCTCAACCGACACTAAATTAAAAATTGTGTCGGTTGAACAGTAAACCGACACCTTTATTATTGTCGGTTTATTGTTCAACCAAGACCATTTTTAATTTAGTGTCAGTTGAACAGTAAACCGACAATATTATTAGTGTCGGTTATTGTTCAACCGACATCATTTTTAATTTGGTGTCAGTTGAAAAGAAACCGACACGTTATAGTGTCGGTTTCTTAAACCGACACAATCCCAACCGTCACTAAAACCGGTTTTTTTTGTTGTAGTGAGTCCAACAATCATTTTCAAGAAATAGTTTTTCATGGAGAAAGAAACAATGAAGATAGGGAATCAAAGGAAACAGGTCACATAGACTTGGGATGTTTTATAATTTTAGAGATTAATTTCCACGAATTCTAGAGAACCAAACAAAAAAAGTAGGCACTAATTAAAGGATCTAAAAAAAAAAGGCTCATTATTAAATTGCACAATACAAACTCTTAAAATATAAAACCTAAATAAAACTAAAGACTAATTTATTCTTTTCTCATCCGCATCATATCTCTTTAATATCCATAATCTTCACTTTTCCCCTATTTATCCCCCTCAATTTTTATTTTTTGTTCTTTTATTTTTTTACTTTTTCTTTTTTCAGAAGCATACATGTATAATATCCCAGGCCAAAATGTGGCAAATGGTTATGTACATCACACTGCTCATTGATTAGAGGGACAAATTAAAGCTAATTGAGTATGGAAATCGGCAAGCTCTCCAAGTTCTTCCAACTCCTTTGCCAGTTCCTCCACCTTTTCCACCATCTCCATCAACGTGAACACAAAGGTTGCCACTGCAAATCCACCATTCTGTAGTGGTCCCAGCTTCGAAGGTGACATAACCGAGTTTAGCTCCACTCTCATTGACTTCAGCTTTGGCAATATTGAAGCCTCTGCATGGCATCTTCTCATTTTCAACACACTCTCTCCAAGCTCCCTTAGAGTCTGTGCAAGCAACGATCCAACTGCTTCGCATGGTTCTTTGAATGTCTCCCCCATAGTTGTTGGGGGCTAATGATCACATAGTTCAAAAGAAATAAAGCCAAACAAAAGTTATTGCATGTAATACTCAAATGGATATATATGATAATTAAGAGCAAATTAATTAATAGGGATGGTAATTATATGTACCTGTCTAGGGGATTGAAGAGAACCCTTCATTGAAAGGATGGTTGCTGCTATCTCTCTAAGATGCTCTCCAATCTGTAGATATTTCCCCCAAGGGTAGGAGAGCCCAAATTTTCCATGCCATGGTTCCCATTTTGCAAAATTTGCCTGAAAATTAATACAGTATAACTGTATAAGCATGGACCCTTTCCCCTTTTACTTGTACATATTTATTTGCTCTTATCATTTAGGTCATCAAGTTCCTACATTGGTAGCTTAAAGCTTTTGAGATAATATTGTATTTTCACAATGTTTTATGTTAGAATATAGAAAGTTTAAACTTTTAAGATAAGTGGTAAGTTATTATGGTATTAGACCAAAGATTTTGAGTTCAAACTATATCTTCGATCGTTCTTTACCTCGCATTTCAATTAACTTTTTCACGTGTTAGATCTCAGTACCTTTTAGGGAAGAGTTTGAGTCCACACGTGTGAAAAAATATCATGTGGGAAAGTATTATGATATAAATTAAATAATTAAATGGAGTACCGAAGAGAAAAGAGATAATATTATACCAGTGACTCATCCTTTGCCTTGGAGTTTAAGATGGATTTGCAACTAGTAAAATTTGCAGCAGTGGGCTGCTGGTTTTCCTTTTCGTTAATGAAACCAAAGTATTCCTCCAGGCACCCTATAATAATAAACAAAGAACAACATAAGTTGCTGTTTTATATATTGAGAGAATAAGTGAAGAAAAAAGCTTAATTACCTTCAAGAGCACGTGCGAGGTCTTCGAATTTAGAGGCCATGGAGTCATGAAGTTCATCGCTAGCCCATATGGGAAAAACAAGCAAGCTTATGAAAATGCAGATGGCGAAACCCATTGCGATTGTTGAGAGACGTTCACGGGCTAATACTATCACCTTCTCTGCACGTATACCAGACACCACTACCAGATTGAAGGTCAGGATGAATATCAGGGCCCCGTAGTCATATCTTTTCTTAATCCTCGGAATCAGTCGTGCATACGTGGCAGCTGCAGCTGAAATTTTTCAACATTTCATTAAATTAATTACTGTATGTTTGTGTATGTCTTTCATTGATGAGGCTGCATGTTAAGATTGTTTTTATTTATTTATTTTTGTATTTGGACGTATATGCATGTGGATACGGACAAATTCATGATAAATAAATACACTTTCTCCATGATAAATAAATGCACTTCTCCAGGATGCTGCCACCTTTAGTTTGCTTAGGAAATATGTATACGTGTGTACCACTACCAAAAAATATTGATAATTATAGTGGAGTAATGCTATAAGTTTTTTTTAGAGTCTTTTACAGTCATTTCAAATGTGATGTGACTTTTAAAATCACCAATAGATCAAAAATCAATAAATCACATCTTAAATTCAATGATAATTTTAAAAGACACATCACATTTGTGATGACTATAGAAAGACTCTATAAGAAGGCTTATAACATTACTCATTATAGTGTCCTTTTTCTTAGCATCTTTTAGAAAAATGACACTAACATCTCCTATTGGAGTTGGTTTGGTTAAATGTCGTAAAATTAGTGTCGATATAATTAACGTCAATTTATGTCGTTTTTATGTAAATTAAGGACGCTAATTTAGTAAGAATGTTTGACAATTTTGTCTTTTTTAGCTTGTGCGTCTGTGTAATTTCCATACTCATAAACAGAATCACTTTTCACTTTTGTGGTATGAAACTTCAGCATCCCACCCTCAACTAATAAGCTTATTTGTTTTTAATAGTTAGAATTCATCCAACTACAAAAAAAATCATGTTTTAGGAATTGGGTCATTTTTACAAAACGACCATCAAGGGACGTTGCTGTGTAGCAAAGACCCCAATTATCTAATTGGGGATGTTGCAACAGTGCATGTTCCCAATTAGATAATTGGCAACGTTGCTACAGTAAAAACATCCCCCGTCCCTCCCTTCCTCGATCTGCACAAACCCACTCTCAACTATAGCTCTCTGATCACTCTCACAACTCTCTCTTCATCTATTTACAGACGAAAAAGGCAAAACTTATATGACCCAGTTTGCCACACGATATCTAATGCTGATAAAACTCATTTTTTGAAAGTGATTAAAGATGTTCGAGTGCCCGATAGATATGCATTGAATGTCTCTCAATGTGTTAGACTTAAGGAGCGTATCACAGTGGGTTTGAAGAGTCATGACATCCACATACTCAACTTAAGGAACGTACCATCAAATGTCTCTCGATCATCAACTCATAAGATGATAATTAAGGAAAGAAAAATCAATTAATTTTTTGGGGAAACTTCACTTATCTTCCACGAACTTTCGCGCTTTTTGCAGACACTTCCCATTGTTCAAAAACTCTCACTTTGATGTATCCAACTTTTGTTTCCTTCCACTTTGCCCATTTCGTTAGGATTTTTTGTGAAATCCTAACGGAGGGGTAAGAAATTCCAATCTTGCCCTTATTTTTTTTTTAATATAATAATTATAATATTTGGAAAAACTTCATTTACTCCTCATGAACTTACGCACCTTTTGCAAATAACCCCCAATCTTCAAAATCTCTCACTTTGGTGTATCGAACTTTTGTTTCGTTTCAGTTACCACATTCCGTTAGGATTTTTTGTTAAATCCTAACGGAGGGGTGTGAAATTCCTAAAATGCCCTTATTTTTATTAAAAAAAACTTTTGACCCGTGGGTTCATCGGTGTTCTATCCGCTCCTTACACTTTCATGAATTAAGGCAATGCTGCATTCTTACAGTTTGAAAGACCTCGGTGGGTCACCAAGGTGACCCATTGGAGGGTCACAAGTGTGGGTCACTTTTTTTTTTTTTTTTTAATATAATAATTATTATAATAATTTTTTATTTATAAATAAGGGTAAAATTGAAATTTTAAAAAATTTTAGGGGTATAAAAGTCTATTACTCATTCTACTATTCGATTTAACTCCAATATCTAATGGTAAGGGGTATTTGGAATAAAACTAAAGTTCGATACACCAAAGTGAGAGACTTTGAAGATTAGGGAGTGTTTGCAAAAGACGCGTAAGTTTAGGGAGATAAGTGAAATTTTTCCTAATTTTTTATTTATAAATAAGGGTAAATTTGGAATTTTAAAATTTTGTAGGGGTATATAGGTCTTTTACTCATTTGACCGTTTGATTTAACTGCAAAATCTTAACGGAAGGGGAAAAGTGAAAGGAAATCGAAATTGGATACATGAAAGTGAGTTTTTTAACAATGGGGGGTGTCCGCAAAAAGCTTGAAAGTTTGGAAGGAGTAAGTGAAGTTTCCCCTAATTTTTTAGCTCAAATTTGATGTAATACAGAAATGAAAAGTCACTCCAAGAAGAAGAATATATAAGCTTATTATAACTCTTACCAAAAATGAAAACAGAAGTACCAATAACAATGGCGTTGCCGATTCCACCAACTTGTTCAGCTAAAGCTGCTGCTAAACACCCCAGCCCCCCTCCTAAAATTGTCCCAATCCCACGGTTCAAGCCCTTGCTTAGTGTAGCACCTGCAATATCACCCCACAAATTATAATATTTTTGAAGCACTCAAACATTTTCTTGTTTCTGGACAAAAACCAGAAAAAGAATGAATGTGACAAAAACAAAAAAAAACAAACCAACCTGCGAAGAACTCAAAGATGACAACAACAGTCATAATAGCCCACATGGCATTTTCTCCAACGTGGTTGAAAAGAGGATCCAGGAGGTACAGAAGACAAACCAAAACCAGGGCGGTTCCAACCTTGAAACTGTGAATCAGTTTTCTCAAATCATGCTTACTTTTCTTTTCTCTAAGAAAGGAAACAATGGGGGGAAGAGAAAACTGGATTTTCTTCTTTTCTCTCAGAAATGAAATAATGGGAAGATGGGAAAATTTAAACTTGTTTTCCTTCTTAAGAGAAAGAACCCCCTCTCCATCCGGAATAGATATTACAACTGACGCGGCCATTGTTATCTCTTTAGAGTTGAATGAACTTCACACTCTTTGCTCCCTCCCTATATATACAGTGGGAAGGACGAGATATTGTCAAAAGTGGGAAGACAATTTGAACAGTTGAAGCTCTAAAGAAGAACATGCAAAAGAGGAGACACATGTAGTTTATGCAATTAACTCAATGGAGACACGTTAGTTTGAGGTGAAAGTCTCTAGTGGAACACGCTTGCACGGCACGAAGGTAACCCTTCTCTCATGGGATGAAATAAATTAATATTTGTGGAGCATGGTCTTTTCGCAACACCTCTCTCTGTGCATTTCGACACGGGAGCAAAGGCCAGTGTTGCATGTACTATAATGCCAATCGACTACTTCATCAATGGGGGGTTTCGGATAATCCCACTATACTTTTAAGGGTGTCTGCATTCCCAGTGGAGAACCCATACTCCAACACTACTATATTTTTTACCAATATTTTCCATTATTATTTTTGTGTTTGAATTATTCATCTTAGTGGTTGCAAAAATGGTTGATATGTTATATATGTATGTGTGCATGATGAAAACTTAGCATTGGGTTCATTTGAAAAAACTTTGTAGTGATATAACGTAGAGATGAAAATAATTTTAAGCGTTTTGTGTTTTAAGAGCTAACAAAATTCCACGACGATGAGTAGCCTAGTCCAAGGGGCCAAGCCTCATTTTTCAATCCTTACCGCCAAAGTTCAAATGCGACAAATTGATATGTATGATGGTAATAAAGACCCTATAGATCACATCGAGACTTATATAGCTTATATGGAACTGGAGGGTGTCCCTCACGAAATACTGTACATGGCCTGGCCTTTTCAAATCTTGTTAAAAGGATCAACACAACACTGATTCAACAGTATCCAACCTAGATCTATTGATTCTTTTGAGGAATTGTCCAAAAAATTTGTGAGCCAATTTATAGGTGATGTGGACGACATTTACCTATATTTTCAGTAAAAACAAAAATAAAAAATAATATTGGAGCAGTGCCGTTTGATCATAATTTTACCTGTTCTCAGACAATGGAAGTACAAAAGGAAAAATTTGTGACGATTTGAGGTGATTGTCAAATATGTTTAATTTTCTATTTGATATTAGGATTTTATTTTATTTTATTAGCATCTTATTTATTTTATTAGAACTTTATTTCCTTTCCTTATTAAGATTAGATTTGCTTTAATTATTTTCCTTTTCTTATTAGGATTATGTTTACTATTGCTACTATGATTAGATTTACTTTCTCTACAAGTATTTTTCTTCTATAAATAAGCTACTTTGTAATGTAAAACAGAGACTCTATGGAGTTTGTGTTCGTTTCTCAACCTGCGGGTTTGAGCTTATCTTTGGGTAGAAGACAAAAACACTTCTCCTTCCAGAATTAAAAATGATGCTCATTGGTTAGTTACTTTAGTCTTCCGCTATATCAGCTGGTATTAGAAAAGGCTTTATAACAATGTCGTTTGTGAGAGAGATGTTGTTTTGAGATCCGACTACTAGCGATAGATAAAGCGATCAGAGGCTCCTTGGAGAGTCGAATTGCAAGAGTTCGAGCAAACGATATGAGAGGAGTTGCACCAATTGTGGGAGACATTGGAATGCGTGCAAATCGGTTCCCCTTGGAAGTAGAGGGACAATGATGCCTAGGATGACAATGACGTAAGTCGCATTTAACTTGTCCGTAACCGTATTCATGAATCTCCAAATAGGCACTTTTTCTATGAAGAGAATATTAATTATGATGAAAAGGATATGAAGGCTATTAATTTGGTTGAAAAAGTGGAGTTGCCGTCAAAGAACAAATATAGGCAACCACAACTATTGGTTCCAACAACGACACCAATGGAAGAACATCAACAACCTACTTCATCACAAGTGCAACTCATCATGATCACCATAGAAATAAAGATTAACTTTTGAAGAAAATGGTGAAGTTGAAGATGACATCCAAGAAGAATGGCAAGTCCAGGAAAAGTCGTGTCTTGATGTTATGTACTTAGATTTCTCCAAGTATCTGTCTTTAGAGGGGTTGTTTGATGTAGGACGACATTTACCTATATTTTTTGAGAAAATGAAAAAAAGAAAAAAGTCAAAAATAATATTAGAGCAGCGCTGCTTTATCAGAATTTTACCTGTTCTTAGATAATAGAAATACAAAAGGAAAGATTTGTCACAACTTGAGCTGATTGTCAATTATGTTTAATTTTCTATTTAATATTAGGACTTTATTTCTTTTCCCTATTAGGATTATATTTGCTTTAATTATTTCCATTTCCTTATTAGGATTAGGTTTACTGTTGCTACTAGTATTAATTTTGCTTTCTTTACAAGTATTTCTCTTCTATAAATAGGCTACTTTGTAATGTAAAACAAAGACTCGTTGAATTATTATAAAATCATAGAATTTCTCTCAAAACTCTGTGGAGTTTGTATTCTTTTTTCCACCTGTAGGTTTGAGGTTATTTCTGGGTAGAAGACGAAGACGCTCCACTTTGCAGAATCAAAGACGCTTCTCTTTGCAGAATCAAAGACGCTGCTCTTTGATTAATTACTTTAGTTTTCCATTACGTCAATAGGTGGCCGACAATACAGGTGTGCATATCTTTTGATAGTCAAGCAAAAGGAAGCAAAAACTCTCAGGGAAAACCTATCATGATTCAACAAGCTAAGAGAAAATGATAGTAGAAGAACGAGATGAGAACAAGACCTGTTGAAAGATTTCAAAATTAATATATATATTAATTTTTATTTTAAAGATTAATAAAAAATTTTATGAACAGAGTCAATTTGAAAGTGAACGAGACTCAAAAGACGATAAATCTACAAAATCTTTAACTAAAAGTCTAATCTTCAAAGAAACTACAGATGAAAAATACTTAAACATAATTGATAGAATCCTTTTTAAAAAATGGAATTCAAGAGTAACAATCATTATTAACAACGAGTTCGAGTTTGAAGTTATAGCTTTGATAGACTCAGGTGCAGATTTAAACTGTATCCAAGAAGGAATGATACCTACTAAATGTTATTCAAAAACTATAAAATTCAGATAGATTACAAGTTGTCTAAAGCACATGTCTGTCAAGATAATGTTTGTCTCAAAACTTCATTTGTCTTAATAAAAAACATGCATTCAAATGTCATATTAGGAAATCCCTTTTTATGCCTTTTGTATTCATTTACTATATATATATATATATATTATTTTGTGTCTTGAGAATATTTTAAAATAGAAGGTTTTAAAGAGAATTGAATGAAGAGAGTCTCACATTAGAAAGAAAGAAAATGGAGTTAGCACTTAATAAGGCCTAACAAACTTTGAGCGATTAGAAATGCTTGGGGTGTATGCTCTAGTACGGTACGAAGCACCGGACGCATAACCACAAGCGCACTCGCTCGCGCGTGGCATGGGCTGTAGAGTGCTAGTGGCGCACTTGGACTTGGCAATGGAGCTCGGAGCTATCTGATCAAGACCATCTATTATTGGACAGTCAAGATTGTTCGATCTAGTGGTTTGATCTAAACCATAGGAAGCTTCTTAGGTAGATTCAGTGGTTGGATTTACTAGACTATAGTTAATTGTGAGATCATATTGGCTTTCATTTAATGATTAATATTAAATAATTAAGATCTAGTAGTTATTATTAGATAATTATTTAATCTAACGGTCAAAATTAAGTGTTTGTTGGAGTAGTAGCTTAATAGCAGTTTAGTAGTTTATGATTGTTAAATTAGCAATTTTAATTTCAAAATTATCTATGCAGTTTAGTTGATAACTATCTCTTATTATTCTATTCTCTTTAGAATTCTTCTCTGCACATAAAAATTATGAGAGTCTGTCTTTTGATACAATAGAAAATTTGAGGGTATTTTGGATTTAATTTCATTTGTGCATAACACAATTAAACTACTTAAGTTTTGTAGGCTCCATTATTTTTAGGAGAAATATTTGCCGCTACCCATTTGCATACCATATCTAGTGGAGGAAAATAATTTCTTAAGGAAAGTGACTTTGTAACCCACCTTAGGAGTAATTTCAATTTTTTGTATTTTCAGTATTTCTCTTACATGATCCTTTCGGCTCTTATGAGTGGAATATGGCCAGAGGTTCAATTAATGCATGCTATATATAGCCCAAGAGCCTTCTAGTAATCTACAAGAATTCATGATGAAGGTTGAATAACACATGAATGCAAAAGAAACATTAAAGGCATTTAAGGCTTAGAAGCAGATGGAAACGGGAGAACGAGCTACGAAGAGTAATGATGGCAGGTAGATGATAAGTAAGTTAAGTTTAACCTCAGACTTAAACGAATAGAGAGCTCCAACTTCAATTCACACTGCTCGCGTAGGTTGGAACTCAAGCATTAAGTGGTTTGGGAGCCACAGGGGTTAGTTGTAGTTGCAACACAAACAACCAAAGATATGTGGAATCCTTAGAGTAACGATATAAGGAGGACTAGAGTCTCTCTAGAGTTCTCCCAAAATCTGACTTAATTTTTAAAACTACCAATATATCAAAATTCGATAACGATCATCTCAAATTCAATTGTAATTTTAAAAGTCACATCACATTTATGAGGACTCTAGGAGGACTTTAGTCATTATATCATTACTTGAATTCTTAAGAGAATAGTAGCTAAATTGTGGTTTCATTTGTTATTATTATTATTTTTTTTACCTCAAATTCAACGCTTGTTTTTTTACCTCAAATTGCTTGTTCGCCCATGTGATTTAGAGGTGGTGTGCCATATAATAAACCTTTTATAAAGTAAGCTTTACATGGTTACTGGACCAATCCACCTTCAATATGACCCTAAGCCAGGCCCAATAGCAACAAGAATTGCTAGTCGGCCAAAAGTCAGCTATATCAAGCCAGCCAAGGTCGATGGTACTAAGGCCGGTCAAAACTAAATTGGTTGGAACGACCAAACCAA
Source organism: Corylus avellana (assembly GCF_965113065.1). Lineage (NCBI taxonomy): Eukaryota > Viridiplantae > Streptophyta > Magnoliopsida > Fagales > Betulaceae > Corylus > Corylus avellana. The sequence goes on along the minus strand of NC_142490.1, from coordinate 11,264,513 downwards.
ACCTATCAAGGATAAGCAAGCGAGGGTAGGATCTAGAGGAGCTGCTTCTACAGTATCCTAGCCCCTACCAGCATTTTGTTACAACTAAAAGAGTGGTATTAAGTGTAATACGTAACCCGATAAAAAAAATTGTTTTGACTAAGAGGTTTTCCATAGAGAGCGACTAAAAGATTTTATATAGAACATGATTTTATAGCAAAAAGACCTAAGCTCATGCACATAACCAAGATTCCTAGAAGTTTTGAGGCAAAAATCCAAGCTCACCTTTTTCTGATTGTACGTACCCCCAGTAGTACAGTACGTACGCTCTTGTCTCTAGTACTGGACGTACGCCATGGGACCACTGAACGTACGCTCTTGTCTCTAGTATCGGACGTATGTTAGGGGACCACTGGACGTACACTACTTTTGGGTTGACCACTAGTTAATGATTGTACGTAGGATGCACCCTTTGGACCGTTAAATAAACAGTACCGAACGTATGCTCCAATAGTACTGGACGTTCACTACTTTTCAGAATAGTTGGTAGCGCCCTTAGCTTTTTTAGCCTATAAATACCAACTCCTACCACCCCTTGAACCCATTCTTACGCCCCAAACTCTCTAAGAAACCTCTGTGTGAGTGATTTGTAAGTTTTTCATTTGAGAGAGAGAAGAAAGAAAGCTTGGTGTTATTGCCACCTCCCGAGGTAAACCCTTGCCCGTTTTTATATTCTCAATATTGTTCTTATTGCTTTATTAATGTTGTGAGTTTTCAAAAGACTTTATGTCAAGCTTTTTACTCCTTTCCTTACAAACCAAGAATATTTTCAAAAGAGTTTCAAAAGCTTCCTTGACTCTTTGTATTGCATGATGATTGAGTTTTCTTACGTTTATTCAATAGCCTAAAAGGGATATTGTAGCCTATATATTTTGTAGAAACCTTAAAACACCATTTGGAGCTTTTGATGGATTGCCTAACTCATTGACGGAACTTACGCCATCGAGCCCGGACGTACAGCCAGAAAGCCAGGCACCCGTCCTTAAGCCCCACTCACGTGTATTTTAGAAACTAGCAATTCTTTTGTTAGATAAGGCTTAGTATTCTACTCGTAAGGATCCTCTAGTATTACGTATGACAACGTGTCATATTTCGCTATAGTAGGATTTAGCAATGTCAGAGGATTCAAGCGAGCGTACGAAGTAAGTAAACACTTACGAACTTTTTCCTTAAAAAAACGTGGGATATGTCAGTTGACTGATCACAAGTATGATATGAGCATGTATACTTTTCGTAATAACTTGGTAACTACTTTAATAACTAGTTAATAAGCTGCACCGTATGACATGGGCACCGGTATGTGCGGAATAATGGCCATGGGCTTATTATATAGACTTCATTCTATGGTCGAATGTGTGTGTGTGTGGGGGCTTTGGATCCAATGGTTTCGTGACCAGGCGCAGCCATTTCCTATTGAATGGTCACTATAGGACGAACATCATTAGTGGTGTCAACCACTCGAGGTCAGACTCGGGTGTGCCACTAATAGGATGGACGGTAACATACAATGGTCGGGGTACTAGCATTATATTACAGGTCTATCGGGACAGCGCCAACCCTGCTGAGAAGGGGTAATATTTCAGGTAGACCATACATGAGAGTTATGACCTATAAAGCATTAGTTTTTCCCGCATTAAAATGCTTAGGCAATTGCCACCGGGAGTACACCACTCTTTTATTAACCAAACAATACTTTTATGGTGTATTAACGGAGACAACATCTCTTTTAAATATTTATTAAAACTACACGTTTATTTCTACTTAAATGGATTCATGTCATACATAATTGTGAGGTTTACTTACTAAGTCGTTAGACCTACGCTGTTAGGTTTACTTTGTCACTAGAATCTAGGAGTGACACGGTTGTCACTATGGACCTTGCTTTAGAATCTTCATGCTGCTATCAAGTTTGTTTTACATTATTACTAGTTGCTCCATGTCTTTAATTTCGAGGAATATACTTGTCCATTTGATGATTTAATAGTTTCTCATATTTATTTCATCTTCTTATCCATTAACTTTGATAATGCTTAGAGGGGCGATTTTCCATTTAACCACAAGTTGGTTTAACTAGGGTAATTGCCAATGACCCTGCCAAGTTAGCCAAGGCTAATTTTGGGGGCATTACATTAAGACCGGTCAAACCTAAATTGGTTGGAACGAACAAACCAAACCTATCAAGGATAAGCAAGCGAGGGAAGGATCTAGAGGAGCTGCTTCTATAGTATCCTAGCCCCTGCGAGCATTCGGTTACAACTAAAAGAGTGACATAAGGAGGAGCTAAGGATGTGCGAGTTACATAATCAAATGTTGTTAAGCCCCAAACCTCCCTTTAAAAAACCTATGTGTGGGAAACACTTTATAAAAAGGAAGAGGCTATATGGTTGAGAGGTACGCCTTTTTTTTTTTTTTTTTTGTCAAGCATTCTTGTTTTCTCAGCTTACTTTTTCTTTCAAAGCCCCTCATTACTTAGGCATTGGAGTGACCCCTCTTGGGCTATTGAAGGGTCACTTTGACCTCTCTCGGTGTGCAATCAACTGACATTTTCAAATTTTCAATTGGCACCATTTGTGGGAAACCAATAATTACAATATCAATTATTGAAGATAAATGTCGTATGGTGAGAACAAGATCTATGAGTACTCTGAGATATGACAGGATTCCACCAATTCAACATGTTTAGCCTATTTAGCCTAATTAGAAGACTCGAACGGATCTTGGACCTTCAATTCAAGCAAATCCCCAAGACTAGTGAATTTCGAATTTCGACAATTGAGCTTCAATTGCAAATGATGGCACATAACATGCAACATTTGATGCAGCAGAACTAGATGAATTGTGACATTGTGTGGAATCTCACGATGCATGAGGAATGTAGAACCTTCTTACCACAGTGAATAACCAACCAAACAGCAAGGCAACAAAGAGGAGCATTTTGAAGTAGCAATACCTGAGAAGAGTAGGGGAACTCTTTTGAACACAAATCAAAGAGAAGAAGTGAAGATCATCCTAGATTGAATGATTTGCACGCAAAGCTGGATTACATCATAAAGATTAAAGATTGCTAAAAAGCCTCATTTTTCAATGAAGATCATCCATGACGATGAGTGGCCTAATCCAAGGGACCAAGCCTCATTTTTCAATCAGGTGTCTCACTTTTTCTTACAGCCAACTTCAAAATGCCACAAATTGATATGTATGATGGCATTAAAGACCCTATAGATCACATCGAGACGTATATATATAGCTTATATGGAATTGTAAGGTGTCCCTGACGAAATACAGTACATGGCTTTTCCAATCTCATTAAAAAGATCAGTACAATGGTGATTCAATAGTATCCAACCTAGATCTGTTGATTCTTTTGAGGAATTGTCCAAACAACTTGTAAGCCAATTTATAGGTGGCCGAAGATACAGGAAGACTTGTGCATATCTTTTGACGGTCAAGCAAAAATTCTCAGGAATACCTATCATGATTCAATAAGCTAAGAGAAAATGATAGTAGAAGAACGAGATGAGAACATGACCTATTGAAAGATTTTCAAAATTAATATTTATAAATGTTAATTTGTGTCATGGGAATGTTTTAAAATGAAAAGTTTTAAAGAGTATTGAATGAAGAGAGTCTCACATTGGAAATAGAGAAAGTAGAGTTGGCATTTATAAGGCCCAACAAACTTTAAGCTATTAGAAATGCTTGGGGTGTATACACACAAGTGTATACTCTAGTACGGTGTGAAGCACTGAACTCGCACACACTAACACTTGCGCGCGCATGGCGTGGGCTGTAGGGCACTAGTGGCGCTTTTGTGGCGCACTTGGCATTTGGCACTTGAGTTCGAAGCGATCGAATCATGACTACTCATTTTTGGACGGTTAAGATCATTCTATCTAGTAGTTTGATCTAAACCGTAAGATGCTTCTTAGGTAGATCCAGTTGTCGGATTTACTAGACTGTAATTAAGGTTAATTGTAAGATCGAATTAACTTTGATATAACGGTTGAGATTAAATAATTAAGATCTAATAGTTATTATTAGATAATTATTTAATCTAACGGTCAAAATTAAGTTGGATTAGTAGTTTAATAGCAGTTTAGTAGTTTTAATTTCAAAATTATCTCTGTAGTTTAGTATATAATTATCTCTTATTATTCTAACATCTTTAGAATTCTTCTCTGTACTTAGAAATTATCAGAGTCTTTGTATCATGGAGAAATATTTGCTGCTACACATGTGCATACTAATGGGGGCAAAAAATTTCTTAAGGAAAGTGACCTTAGGAGCAATTTCAATTTTCTGTCTTTTCATTATTTCTCGTACGTGACCCTCTTCACTCTTATGAGTGGAATATGGCGAGAGGTTCAATTAATGAATGCTATATATAGCCTTAGAGCCTCCAAGTAATCTACAAGAGTTCATGATGAAGGTTGAACAACTCATGAATGCAGAAGAAACGTTAAAGGCGTTTAAAGCTCAAAAGCGGATGGAAACGGGAGAATGAGCTACGAAGAGTAATGAAGGCAGGTCAATGATAAGTAAGTGTAACCTTAGACTCAAACGAATAGAGAGCTCCAACTTCGATTGATGCTAATCACTTAGGTTGGAACTTGAGTGTTGAGTGGTTTTGGGAGCCACATGCATGTGCTAGTTGTAGTTTCAGCAGAAACAACCAAAGATATGTTGAATCCTTAGAATAATGATATAAGGAGGATTAGAGTCTCTCTAAAGTCCTTCAAAATGTGACATGACTTTTAAAACTACCAATAGATCAAAATTCAATAATGATCATCTCAAATTCAGTGGTGATTTTAAAAGCCACATGACATTTAGGAGGACTCTAGTTCTCCTTATATCATTATTCGAATCCTTGAGAGGATAGTTGCTAGATTGTGGCATTCATTTGTTATTTATTTATTTATATTTTTTTGGGGTAATAAAGTAGCTAGATTTCAACTGTTGGTGTCTTTGGAATTTTTTTGAAACGAAAATCTTTTGTATTTCTTTCAAAATAAGATCTAGAGCATAACAGCTCTAACATCTCAAAGCATAACGCTCTTACATAACATAGACCAAAGTTATGTTAATATAACGTCATAGATACAATCAGTAAAATCTCACAATAAAAAACCATCTATGATAGAAGCCTCCGCTAACCCATACACAACTTCTCTTATGGAACAGATTTGTTTAGGCTTCAAAAAGCATACTAGATCTAAGACATGCATGGGTATCATAAATTTCCTTAAAAATTTATTTACCAGCTGTGAGAGATAACCCATCACATCGAAATTATCCCTCCTCAGCTTAAAGGTTATAAGCAAAAACAAAAATCTCAATGGCGACATAGAAACTTGATTGGTGATTGGTATTGTCAGACCGGCGCGTGGGATTGTGGAAGAGTAGATATGACGGACTGAAGTTGTACCAGTGATGATGTCACTGACATGCCGACACTTGAGACCCACACACCAGCACGTGGCCAGCAGAATGATGCATGAAGGCTGGCGGTTGGAAGAATGGTGGCCGGTGAGCGGTAGTGTGGATGGAGGAAATTAATGGAGAAAACTAGATCTGATTTTGAACAAAAAAAAAAAAAAGATCTAAAAACCCAATCAGATCCGGTGGGATAGCAGTGGACAGAAAAGAGAAAAGAGAAAAAACAAGAAGAGGGGGAGGAAAGAAGAGGGTAATAGAGGGGTAGTGGAGTTGGTGTCCTTGTACTAGGTTGGCTGCCTAAAAATGAACATTTCTTTTATTTAGTTAGCGAAGAATATTGTATTAACTCTGTAATTAGTAACTTACATGGTTGTAGACGTTACATTAATCATGCATCCCTTAGCATTTTTTTTTTTTTTTTTTTTTTTTTTTATTCTTTCCTTAGCTCTTTAATATCCATAATCTTCACTTTTCCCCTATTTATCCACCTCAATTTTTTTTTTTTTCCAAATAATTAGTAACTTACATGGTTGTAGACCAGCCTCATTTTTCTTTTTCTTTATCAGAAACATACATGTATAATTTCCCAGGCCAAAAAGTGGCAAATGGTTATGTACAGCACACTGCTCATTGATTAGAGGGACAAATTAAAGCTAATTGAGTACGGAAATCAGCAAGCTTTCCAAGTTCTTCCACCTCCTTTGCCAGTTCCTCCACCTTTTCCACCATCTCCATCAACATGAACACAAAGGTTGCGACTGCAAATCCACCATTCTCTATTGGTCCCAGCTTCGAAGGTGACATAACCGAGTTTAGCTCCACTCTCATTGACTTCAGCTTTGGCAATATAGAATCCTCTGCATGGCATCTTCTCATTTTCAGCACACTGTCTCCAAGCTCCCTTAGAGTCGGTGCAAGCAACGATCCAACTGCTTCGCATGGTTCTTTGAATGTCTCCCTCATAGTTGTTGGGGGCTAATGATCACATAGTTCAAAAGAAATAAAGCCAAACAAAAGTTATTGCATGTACTCAAATGGATATATATATATATATATATATATATATATATATATATATATATATATGATAATTAAGAGCAAATTAATTAATAGAGATGATAATTATATGTACCTGTCTAGGGGATTGAAGAGAACCTTTCAGTGAAAGGATGGTTGCTGCTATCTCTCTAAGATACTCTCCAATCTGTAGATATTTCCCCCAAGGGTAGGAAAGCCCAAATTTTCCATGCCATGGTTCCCATTTTGCAAAATTTGCCTGAAAATTAATACAGTATAACTGTATAAGCATGGACCCTTACCCTTTTACTTATTCATATTTATTTGCTCTTATACTTAAATGGAGTACTGAAGAGAAAAGAGATAATATTATACCAGTGACTCATCCTTTGCCTTGGAGTTTAAGATGGATTTGCAACTAGTAAAATTTGCAGTACTGGGCTGCTGGTTTTCCTTTTCGTTAATGAAACCAAAGTATTCCTCCAGGCATCCTATAATAAAAAACAAAGAACAACATAAGTTGCTGTTTTATATATATATTGAGAGAATGTGTGGAGAAAAAACCTTAATTACCTTCAAGAGCACGTGCGAGGTCTTCGAATTTAGAGGCCATGGAGTCATGAAGTTCATCGCTAGCCCATATCGGGAAAACAAGTAAGCTTATGAAAATGCAGATGACGAAACCCATTGCGATTGTCGAGAGACGTTCACGGGCTAATACTATCACCTTCTCTGCACGTATACCAGACACCACTACCAGATTGAACGTCAGGATGAATATCAGAGCCCCGTAGTCATATCTTTTCTTAATCCTCGGAATCAGTCGTGCATACGTGGCAGCTGCAGCTGAAATTTTTCAACATTTCATTAAATTAATTACTGTATGTTTGTGTATGTCTTTCATTGATGAGGCTGCATGTTAATTAAGATTGTTGTTTTTTTTTTTGGATGTATATGCATGTGTATACGGACAAATTCAAGATAAATAAATACGCTTCTCCATGATAAATAAATGCACTTCTCCAGGATGCTGCCACCTTTAGCTAGATTGCTTGTGAAATATGTAATACGTGTGTACCACTAAAAAAAATTACTGGTAATAATGTCCTTTTAGAAAAATGACACTAACATCTCCGGTTGGAGTTGGTTTGGTTAAATGTCGTAAAAGTCGTGTCGTTATAATTAACGTCAATTTATGTCGTTTTTATGTAAATGACGCTAATTTAGTAATATTTTTTGTAAATTGTCTTTTTTAGCATGTGCGTGTGTGTGTAATTTCCATACTGATAAACAGAATCATTTTTCACTTTTGTGGTAAGAAACTGACTAAAGCATCCCACCCTCTCAACTAATAAGCTTATTTATTTTTAATAGTAAGGATTCATCATTAACTCATAAGATGATAATTAAGGAAAGCAAAATCAATTAATTTTTTAGCTCAAATTTGATGAAAAGCATTAATTAACGCATTTTGGTGACTCCAAGAAGATCGAAGATTAATATATAATTAAGTTTATTATAAGTCTTACCAAAAATGAAAACAGAAGTACCAACAACAATGGCGTTGCCGATTCCACCAACTTGTTCAGCTAAAGCTGCTGCTAAACACCCCAGCCCCCCTCCTAAAATGGTTCCAATCCCTCGGTTCAATCCCTTGCTTAGTGTAGCACCTGCAATATCACCCCACAAATTATAACACTTTTGAAGCACTCAAACATTTTCTTGTTTTTGGACAAAAATTAAAAATAAAAACAAACAAACCTGCGAAGAACTCAAAGATGACAACAACAGTCATAATAGCCCACATGGCATTTTCTCCAACGTGGCCAAAAAGAGGATCCAGGAGGTACAGAAGAGAAACCAAAACGAGGGCGGTTCCAACCTTGAAACTGTGAATTAGCTTTCTCAAATCATGCTTACTTTTCTTTTCTCTAAGAAAGGAAACAATGGGAGGAAGAGAAAACTGGATTTTCTTCTTTTCTCTCAGAAATGAAATAATGGGAAGATGGGAAAATTTAAACTTGTTTTCCTTCTTAAGAGAAAGAACCCCCTCTCCATCCGGAATAGATATTACAACTGACGCGGCCATTGTTTTCTCTTTAGAGTTGAATGAACTTCACACTCTTTGCTCCCTCCCTATATATACTGTGGGAAGGATGAGATATTGTCAAAAGTGGGAAGACAATTTGAACAGTTGAAGCTCTAAAGAAGAACATGCAAAAGAATTAGAGGAGACACATGTAGTTTATGGAATTAACTCGATGGGGACACGTTAGTTTGAGGTGAGTGTCTCTAGTGGAACACGCTTGCACGCCACGAAGGTACCCCTTCTCGCATTTTTACATTAATATTTGTGGAGCATGGTCTTTTCGCAACACCTCTCTCTCTGTGCATTTCGACATGGGCTTAGAGGCCAGTGTTGTACTATAATGCCAATCGACTACTTCAATTGGGGGTTTCGGATAATCCCACTACACTTCTAAGGCTGTCTATATTCCCAGTGGAAAACCCATGCTCCAACACTACTACCATATTTTTCACCAATTTTTTTCCATTATTTTTTTATTATTCATCTTAGTGGGCTACTAGCTATATATATCTGTGTGTGTACATGATGGAAAAACTTTGTAGTGATCAATATATGGTAGAAATGAAAATAATTTTTAGGGTTTTGTGCTTTTTAAGTTTTTTATTAATATATGTATATATATAATTTTTGTTAAAAATAAAAAATTTAGGTAAAAAGCATTGCGAAACAAAGCCATTATAATAACCGTACTTGTACTCGTACATATTTCAGAAAGGGGGTGGTTCAAAAATGAGTCAAATGAGGAGATTTTAAGTGGAGGGTGACAAATATGAAATGGGTGAGACTACATATATGTTAAAAGTGATCATGATTAATTATTAGAAAATTGCATCACCCCCGGCTAATAGTGGGATATATGTCGGATTGTGCTACATATATATCTTTCGTCTGCTACATGATCATCTTCGCTCTTTCTACGAAGTTGCATATATATATATATATATATATATATATATATATATATATATATATATATATATATATATATATAAAACATACATATTTTATATATATATATATATATATATATATATATATATATGTATGTTTTAAATTGGTTTAGTTGAATTTCATGTGTAATTTATATTATAGTTGACAAAGTATTGGAGGGTTTTTCAAGTATATATGGGATGACCGAAAGGTTGCACTTCATATTATAATTATCTTAATTGATTCATTTGGTGGGTTGCTCAGCAATTGATCACTTGGAGCGCACTTCAGGATATTCTGTTGAAGATGAATTGATGAAGTATTTTGGGCAAAAACATTCTTTAGATTAATTAAATTGATCGAGATATCCTGAAATAATTAGACTTCCAAGAGTGAATGAACCCGAAATCCTCATCCTTCAATATCAGATTATTCTCCTACAAAATGGAAAAGAAAGCCAATTATATATCAATTAATTAATAGCTTCCACTACAGGAGTCCTACAACTCTTTAATATATAAATTAGTAAACATATATAAAATAAAAGCAAACTTACTATTAGTGGGGTGCACGATTTAGTGGCCTTACGAAAAAATTTATGTGTTTAGGCAAGTATTAGGATGATTAGGTTCCACTCTCGAAATGGGAATGCTTAAACTTCATTAGTATTAGCTTTCTTATGTTCCACTAATGTTCTGATGGGACTGAGTCAGGCTATATAATTAAATCGGACTTGAGAGATCACTTGCAATTTCGGCCATCTAGACCTTTGATCATGTGCGGTTAATATAGTTAAGGCCAGTTAGGATAGCTACTCTGATCGGCCGTCTGCATTTTTTAATAGAAAAAAAAAATTAAAGCAAATTAACTTAATCATAGTTAGATAGGAGGGACAATCAACATATATAACCTAATTGATAGTTTGAGAACCACTAGAACATGCATTTTTATTCCAAGAAGAAATTAAGTTTGCCTTCTGATGTCCACACGTTTTGATGATTAGAAAATGCTTAATTCTGGTAAATGGATCTATCCCTTAACAAACACGGTTTAGTAAGTTACCTCGGACATCTCTTTATTGGCTTTAATACATTTCGCTTCTTCGCTGCAACTTCCTCTCCCACTAATAATACCTTAATTAGGTCCCCTTACCTTATCAGCATTACCAAACAGTCGGAAAAAAGAACAAGAACAAGAAAATGATTCGTCTTGTTTTTTTTTTTTTTAATTTTTAATTTCTGCGGAAGAAAATGATTTGCTTTATGAGATTGATGGGTCTAAAATTCTCTCGATGTAGACAAGAAGAGCTTCAACTGCACAGAAGGCACGTGGAATGCATATTGGTTTGTTTATAGATATAAGAAAAGCATGCACTAATTTTTCTTTCAATGCGTACGAAAATTGTACGTTACGTGCTGGCTTGGGGCACTGATAATCAATAAAGATCCACGCGTTGTTGATGGTCATGTCTAGAATCATTCCCTTTCAAAAAGCATAAGAGCAAGGGCCATAAAAAAAATATATATATATTATTTATATTTTTATATATATATATCAAATAATTATATAATTAACTGTGATCTCGTGGGAGCTTTTTTTAGTGCTATGGAGTGCTTGAAAATGTTCACTATACAACTAGAGGGACAGAGTCAGCTAGAGGGCATTAATTGACAAAAACCTACCCATTGAAAGGTACATATCCTGGCTTTAACTAACATATACACCACAATGCACTAAAAAAGGTCCCCATCTATTTGATGGAGGGGTCATTGGGTTCACATTAATCTTGCCATCTTTCTCATTCAAATGATAAGAACCTAAGATAAGATAATTCGGTCTCATATATAGCTGATCAGGATGCATTTCATTATCATGCATTGCTTCAATCAGAAAACCATTTGTTACTTTAAAGATTGATGACGGTTCATACATTCAAAGTTTCTTGGATTATTATACCACGGATATATATATGTCAATGCTTCATGGCACCCCCAAAGCTTTTAAAATCTTTTTTTTTTTTTTTTTTGGCTGTTTTTCCCCCAAGTTCCACACGGCACTCCTAAAAAAAAGAAAAAAGAAATAAAATTCTTTTCTCTTATTTACGCAAGTTACCACGCGGCACCCTAAAAAAATTTATAGAGCTATACCCCAAATATAAATTGTCTGGTTCCGCCACTATTTATAGGTTATGCTAAAGGCATGATTCTATTATCTTATTGCAGCTATAGATGTTCAATTGTAACGTGGTGTGAAAAATTAATTCTTTAAGATCCCAAACAAGCAGAAAGAATAACCCTATCACAAGAGATCAAGATTAACGTGGTTCTACTAAACAAGCCAATATTTACAGGTGGATTGTTACGTGACTGGGCTTGAGAACGTGTGACGGAGACGATCAAGACAAAATTCACTGTCAAAATTAATATGAAGTATACAAATGATAAAAAAAAATAATAATAAAATAAAAAACTAAAGCTCAAATACAGTCAAATATCACTCTCATTCAAAAGAGAAAATTTTCTGATTTTTTCTTAATCATCGTGCATCCCCTTGAAAAAACAAATGAGAAAATTGAGGCTTTTCTCTCTCGCACTAAAGCCACATCATGTGGTCTCTCTTTTTCACACTGTGCGACTTTGTTTTTGTAAGGCCTTAAGTGGGTCAAAATTCTCCACTCGCAAGTCAAATAGTAGAAATAAGGCGTCTACAAAATTGAAACTAAATTGAAGCAGGAAACAAATTTGATCGGTTAATTAAACTCTTTTTTTAGAACGTATTTGATCGGTATTACACTCTAAAAGCAAATGAAAAACGTGAAGACCACCGTCTAACTTAAGAAAGAAAAGTCAAACGTTAAAAATCTACATCTTGGCGTCAAATTCACCCAATTCATGAAGGGCGATCACAAGCTACAAATGCTAATCAAGTCTAGACAATGCTTGAACTTGAAAACTAGAATTAGTTTAGTCAAGATATTCGCTAGATTTTCTGTCATGGCAATTTTTTTTTATTGTAGTGTTACCCTGTATCACAATCTTCCGAAGAAAATGATATCTAATATTAACGTGTTTAGACCACTCATGATACATTAGATTTTTGGTCAAATGTATTGCACTCTAGCTAAAAAAAAAAAAAAAAACAATAGTGTTCCTTTTAATTATTGGCTAAATGTTCGGTGATCAAAATGGATTCAAAGTGTGGTTTAATTTAAATGTAATTGAGTCCTAATTAGACTAGGGGTCTTGGTATTATATATATAGATCTCTACAGATCTGTAGAATACGAATTTTTGCCCCCAGAGAGTTCGTCAGAGGCTGTGCTAAGAGAGATCATATGTGGTGAGCGTTAAATTGAATATCTTAGAGTTTTAGTTATTCTTTTGATAAAACTATGGTTGAGAAGTCTATCGGAAGGGTCCAGTAAAGGAGAATCACGTTGAAGAAGGTTGTGAGCAAAGAAACGAGTTGTAGGCTTGTCGATCTTACAGAACCAAGGTCTTGCAAAGGGTTGTAAGTGTTCATAGTGTCTGTAATCTCTAGATAATCTTTTGATAGTGATTTCCTGGGTTTGGCTGCCTCGGAGAGGTTTTACTTTTATATCGGTTTCTAAAAAGTTTCCTTTTCGTAACCAAAATATTTGTGTCTGCCTCTTTATTGCTTTATATATTTTGGGTGATTTTATTGTTTATTGCTTCATAATATTAATTCCGCATAAATTGTGATAAACAAGTCTTTGGAGTCGATAAAGCGTTTTTCAAATAGTATAACCCTTCTGCAAATTGAGATCTCCAACCTCACTGCATTTACTGCTATCATATACTTTGCCTCGATCCATTGTGGACAAAGAACTTGTCAACTGTAATGTTTCCTTCCAACTAATGGCACACCTTGAGAGAAAAAACAAAACTTATAATGCCTCGAAAAATTAATTAACTGATAATTAACTTATTTGTATGCCTCCCCGTCTAATTCCTCCAAAGAATAAGACCAATGGGTCTCTACTCCTCAAAAATAGAATACTAAGCTACGGAAACACATGATATATATCTACTAGGAATCATCACTTTAACTGAAATTATACTATACATATCATCGCTATAAAATATAATCGCTTAGGACTTGATGATTTCTAATTGAGTGTTCAAGTGTTTATTTGCTAATTGATTGTTGTTTAATCATTTGCAGCGAGTGCGGAGAAGTCGACCCGTCATGAAGGTGTTCACGAGATTTGTTGTTGGGTGTTTGTACGTAATGTATTCGCAAATCACTTAAGTTGTATTTCTTATGTTTTGTTCATATATATATAGTTGGAATTATTTGTTTATTAACAATGTTGATGTATATAGACAATGATGTATATATGTATGTTTTGTGGACATCAAATGGATATATGTTGTGGGCAATGTTCGGATATGACTTGAGAAATGGATGTATGTTGATAGCAATTGATGTTGAAAAATGGAAGTATGTTGAGAAATACATCCAAATGGATGTATCGTATATCCGTATGTTGAGAAATGTATGTTGATGTTATCAGGTGTACAAATAAATAAATTTCGAAAAAATTTATTAAAAAAAATAAGTTTTTTTTTTCTGCACTAAAAGTAACGTGTCAAAACTGACACGTTACTAAAGTTTAGTAACATACCAAAACTGGCACGTTACTATTTAGTAACGTGTCAGTTTTGACACATTACTAAATATTAGTAACGTACTAAAATTGGCACGTTACTAAATAGTAACGTGTCAATATTGACACGTTACGAAATGATTAGTAACATGTTAATACTGTCATGTTACTAAATAGTAACCTGTCAATATGGACACGTTACTAAACTGGATTTAGCAATACACAAATTCTTAACACGCCAGATACATTACTACACACACGTTACTAACATTTAGTAACGTGTCAACTCTATTGACACGTTACTAAACTATTATAATTAATAATACAATTTTTTATAGTGTATCCAAACTAAACCTTAATACACAAGCATGCATGTCTCAAACACTTAAGTCTATAACATCATCCAAAAGTACTAATTATAAAGAGCGATCTTCAAAATCCTACAATGAGTCCTCAAGTATAAACCAATTCCCTATCATAACACCAAATAGCCACAACTACCTCGAGGTCCTCCTCATGAGGATGTTATTTATGGTTAGGGTAGTGTTAAACTTGTTAAAATAACCTTGCATCATATTAGATTAATATAAAGTTTGGACTTTTGATAGAATGAGGAATTCTACCAAACTGACAAACGTTTGATAAGGTTGCCGAATGATTGGCACGACAACCAAACATTCAATGGTTAGGCAGAATAACCTTTTTACCTCTTATACAAGTTTAAAGGTGTTTTAGTAGAGATCCAAGTTTGACATTAGATCATTTCACAAATTTCAAGTCAGTGAATACTAAAGAAGTTGTTCAGAGGATTGACATCACCAAGGTGAGTAAAACTCACACGGATGCTTATTATTTCGATTCGTTTAGAACATGATTATTTTACGTATCAAGCACACATGCTGCCAACTCACATGAAATACATTTTAAAATGATGTGAACCCTAATTTTGTAAAAATGATTGATGAATAAGGAAGGAATGATATATATGTGTTTTGGAAATATACTCATGTAAAAGATAATGGATAATCACATTATATGACATGGTATACCGTGTAACAAGATAGCGACCATGGGCTACTATGATATATGTTAGCCTATGGTCAAATAAATTTAGTTTTATATTTAGTCTTGGATCCAATGATTGTTTTGTGATTAGTGTTCAAACGAAACAAACAAAGATAGAATTAGATAGATTCCCTAAATGCTTTTTTTGGCAGCCATGTTTGATTGGTTGTCACCAAAATGAACATCACTAGAGGCATGGGCAACCCGAAGTTGGACTCAGTTGGGTTGTTAGTGATGGACACTATATGACAACAGCCGATGCACTGGTGTTGTACTACATGTCCTTCAAGACAACGCCAACCATGCCAAGAATTGATCAATATCACAGGTAGACCATATGGATGTTTAGCATATGACATGCTTGCTTAATATATCATGTATTATATTTATATTGCATTACCATGGCATCCTTTGTATTCAACAAATAACTTCATTTATATTGCTGCTTGTGATTTACAAACTTTTGCTAAAAAATTGAGTTCACTACATGATAACCTATACATCATGTGTATTATCACTAAGTTGTGGACTTATGCTTTTATCTATTTTACATGTAAAACATATGTTGGTCTACCTTTACATGTCAAAAGTGAGTAAACAAGTTAATGCTTGAAAACTTATCATAGGATTTCGAAGGCTATTCATGCTAATAGTAACTTCAGGTGACATAGCAGACTTAGAAGTTACGACCTAAGGCATGTGTACAGTGGCAGAGCCAGAAAATTTTTATTGGGGGTATCGCTAAAATTTTTTTAGCGTCCTAAAAATTTTCTCCGCCCTAAATTTTGTAATTCACACAATATATGCATTACAACAAAATATCTATAAAAATTCGTGTTCAAATTGATATATTAGAAATGTAACATGTAGGCACTATATGAAAAAAAAAACTTCCATTCCAAATACAAAAGTGTTTAGTTTGCTATAGACATCAACAACAAAAAGCTAAACGAGAACTTCAACAAACAAAGTAACCATTCAAAAAATATTATCTAACTATCACAAACACATAATAATACAAACTACTTATTACTTATGAAATAAACTTGAGTACAATTAATAGTGTCTAAGAAAAATGAGTAGCTTTTAGTTAATCAGAGGTATCTTGAGGGATTTCTTGAAAACAAACCAAGCACAATAAAGTCTAGCCAAATGTTGTAAACCAATAAAAACAAATAATGAATTAGAAAAAGAAATGATTGAACACACACACAAAAAAAAAAAAAAAAAAAAGTTATCTTCTAAATTGTCTTCTAAAGTTGCTCCCACACTAATTAATTTTAGTACTTCTATTTTAGTTTAAATTGTATTCTAAACTTTCTCACCAGAATAAAAATAAATAAAAAATTATAAAAAATAAAATAAAAAAATTCACCTCCTCACGCCTACTCCTCTATTTATATATTTTTTTCTTCCTTAAAATTCCACTTCACACCGTCTAGAGTTTAATGCTTACATTTACTCTATTCATTTTTTTTTTTCTTCCTTCAAATTCCACTAACTCACCCTTCTAGAATCTAAATTCTAACGCTTATCTTCATCTTTTTGTCTTAGTTCTCCTCACCTTCTAGAATCTAATGCCTTTCTATTCTCCTTAATATATATTTTTTTCTACCTTAAAACTCACCCTTCTACTGTCTACAACTATTTCTTTTATTATTATTATTATTTTTCTTCCTTCAATGTCAGTCTTCAACTCACGCGCAAGCCTGCTGCTCAGAAAAATAAAATAAAAAAATAAATTCGCGCAAGCCTATAGCCTACTCCTTGCAGTTTTTTTTTTTTTTTTTTTTTTCCTTAAAAAATTTCATTCTTATCTTTAGCCACTCATTTCTTATCTTCTATTTCCAATTTTCCACCTTTCACTAGACAAAACTCCTCACCTGCTCACTCTTCACTCTCTTCCTATCTCAAGACTAAGGCTTCAAAGTTCAAACAAATGAACAATCAAACATTAAAGACCCACTAGGACTACTACTATACAGTGCAGTGTGCTGTTGGAGGTGCTATGGGTTACGTGGATAGGAAAAACAAAATTAAAAAAAAATTAAAATCTTTGGGGGTGCCGTGCGTGGCTCCGCCACTGCATGCATATGTATTAAGGTTTAGTTTGGATATTTTATAATAATGATATTTATAGTAAAATTTTAGTTAATATGGTGCTTTTTAGTAGATACTCTAGTTATAATTATTAATGTTGATAGAGATATCATGTAATTTCGCTGCTTATTATTCTCATTTTAAGAGTATAGAATCTCCTGGTCTTATCTTTGGGAGAATTAAACCTTGAGGCATATTAAACAATTAATTATTAATTAATTAATTTTTCAAAGGTTACACTCACTCTATTTCTTTTTTCTCTCTTTCAAAAATAGATTCGATGCATGTTTAAGCACGTCCTTGACACACAATTACGAGGCGTTTTCTCTTATCTTTGGTTTTTTTTTTTTTTTTAAATGAAGTTTTTGCGCTTCCTTCTTTATTTATCCATGGTATAGAAATTTTGTTGCTATCCGAATATCTATATTATTAGGAATTCAGACAAGAAATACGTAAAAGAGACTCTCATAAAATTTAATGTCTCGAGCATGTTTTAAAACATCCATTCACTTGGTTTTAAATAAATAAATTTCGTATAAACTTTTTCGCGGCTAATTAAATACTTTATAAGTCCGTATCACCGAAATTTTCCGTACATTTAGATGACATTTTATTTATCATCAGTCTTGTCTCTTTCGTCACGTTCGTACGCTAATGGGGCTGCTACTGTTGGCTCCACTGGTGTCATAATCGGTGTAGTTGGTGTACCGTCATCCATCCGATCCCCACAGTTCCGGAGTCCAATCACCCCCTCTCAACTTGACCACAGAGACTCCCAAGTGCCTCCCAAAAGACAAATGCTTCTCAAAGCATGTTGTAGACATGTTATGCCAATATTGTTGGCGGACAACGCATTAAGATTGTCCGTGTACTACACCGGCCATTAGAGTTGTATTATGCAACTTAGGCAAACTTTAAGATAGATTTTTGGGTAGAATTTTGAGAAGTTAACTTAATTCAAACCACTTTACCCTTTACTTGTACTTTTTTTTTATGCATTTATACCAAGATGGTGCTTAAAATTGACAAGTGGGCAACTGTTGAAAGCCATCGACGACTTTTGACAGAGTAATGTTATAAGTTACTCTTATATCATTTTTTTGTTTCTTAAAAAATGATGTGGCTCTTAAAATTACTATTGGGCTTGAATTGATAATTACTAGATTTTGATCAAATTGTAATTTTAAAAGTCACCTCTTTTTTTTAGAGACACAAAAGTGACACAAGAAGAACTTCTAAAATTAATCATTCCAACAGTCTCTAACGGAAGTTCTGCGATTTGAGAAGGATAGACTTGTTAAATCGTCATTTGTCCTAATAGAAAAATATAAATTTAATTATTTAATATTCTCCTTCACGTGTAGGCTCAAATTCTATTTTAATAGATGAGACCCAACACGTGGAATATTTAATTGAAATAAAAGTGAATTGACTGAGTCAATGTTCGAGTTCAGGACTTTTGGGTCTGATACCATGTTAAGTACACCATTTATCCCAAACACTTAAGCAGATAAGAATGAGTAAATTTGATTATTAAATCTCAATCAATACTTTAACAAGACTCAAGCTCAAAACAAAGTTTATGAAATTTAAAAACGGAAACTATTTTTCGAAACTAAAAAAGTTTTATTAGTCAAACCGAAAACATTTTCGGTTTGATTATCATTTTTGCTCGCACAAAAATACGGAAAAAATATAGAGAATATTTTTTTCATAAAATATTTTACGCACAAACAAACGAAGCGTACTACTACTCTTTTACACCAATTGAAGTAACTTATTTACTTTTTTATTTTTTAAGTGACTGCCATAAAAAATTACTTAAAACAATCAAAAGTGTGCGCGTGCACTAAGTTGTACTTTTTCTTTCAAAAGGAAAGTTGCAATTCAACAAACATAATGTATATAGATGAGGAATAATGACTTATTGTCATGGTGTTGCATTTCATTTTCTTGTCCAATGGTCGTTGATTTTTAGGTCACAACTTTCAAAGAGGAGTTGAAATGACTGCGAGCAAACGAGGAGTGGAGGGTATATGACTTGAAAGCCCGATCAGTTGATCATATGACCAAGTAACTTTCTTCACGTGGCTGCTAGACACGTAGAAATGCAGGGTAAAGTGGTCCACATATATTGCAAATATATTATCATATATTTATATCCATATTCCAAGTTAAATCGGAGTTTATATTTTAGAAAGAAAAAAATGAAAAATTAGTCCATAAAATTTACTTAATTTGCAATTAGTTTCATATGTTATTAAAATGAACTTAAGGGTCCATGAGATATGAGCAATACTAAAAGTCATTTTTGTATCATTTTAAAAATGATGTGACTTTTAAAATTATCATTGATCTTGTGATATAGATTAATCATTATTGAATTTTAATCAAATAGTGATGAGTAATGTTACAAATCTCTTTTGTGTCCCTTTAAGAATGATGTGGCTCTTAAAATTACTATTAGCTTTATAATTGATCATTATTGAATTTTGATCAAATGACAATTTTAAAAGTCACCTCATTTTTTATACTACAAAAAAAAAAAGGTTATTAGCTGCAACCCAAAGTCGCCGCTAATGAGGTAAAAGTGGCCGCTATTTACAAATAGCGGTGACAAGTGGGCGCAAGTAATTGGCCACTGATGCTAAATAGCGGCGACTTCTAGGGTCGGCGCTTATGACCCCTCATTAGCGGCGACTTCTTGTCGCCGCTAATGACTTTTTTGTCGCCACAAAAATAATTTAAAATGGGTCATGGATCGCCGCTAATGAGGGGTCATTAGCGGCGACATGCTGTCGCCGCTAATGCTATGTCATTAAGTGATACAAGAGGGACTTCTAGAATTACTCAATGGTAATTTTAAAAGCCATCTCATTCATGCAGTGACACAAGAGTGACTTCTAGAATTACTCATGAGATATGCCAAAAAAATAATTTACTCCTTACAATCAAATTTTGTCTACTAACTTAACAGATTCTGAAAGTGAAGCACTAACTTAAATATAACACGTATCACAATTTTATTGACTATGACGTGTCACTAACGGAACCTGTTAAACCAGAGAACAAAATTTAATTGTAGGGAGTAAATTATTTTTTTGGCATACCTCAAAATTAAAGGAAAATGTTAGGTGTTCTTCTAGTATTCTTCTGGTGTTCTCATAACTGTGATGTAGCTTTTAAAATCACCAATAGATTAAAAGTCAATAATGACAATTTCAAATTCAACGGTTATTTTAAAAGTCATATCACATTTGGAAGAACACCAATAGAACACTAGAAGAACATATAGCATTTCTTCCTCAAAAATTTCTAAATTTATTTTGATATCACAGGTAACTAATTAAAAATCAAGTAAACTACAAACGCTAACACCTTCAATTCTGTCTATTGTGTACGTAACGATAAGGGATAATTTTGAGGCTTTGAGCCAAAAGATCGAATCAGAATTTAAGTTTAAAATCTATTACAATTATCTACGTCTTATTAGAAATTAATTTTAACACAAATAAAAATAAATAAATATTTTGAAGCGAGTGGGTAAGTGTGATAATGGGTATAGGCCGGGTGTGAACATTTACATACCAATGAAAGAATTAATGTATGCAATCGCTAATGAGAAGCCAAGATTTGATTAAAGGAACAAAAGTGTTTGGCTAACAAGAACAAAGTTCTCCCCCCTTTTCCCTTTTCCCATTTTTGAATAAAAAAAGGAAAAAAACAAAAACAAAGTACAACAATTATTAACTGCAAGAAATTAAGAATCCTCCAAAAACACTGAATCCAACTTTAAGATCTAATTAGGCATTCTATCTCATTAGTTGCCTCTATCTCCAATATCTATCTCATTCGTTAAGTGTGATAATGGGTAGTTCCCAAGAGGTAGTTCAATCAGCTGGAATCACGCCTAATGAAGCGAAAGTCACTAGTTCAAATCCCCCTTCCTCATTTTGTACGGATCGCTAATGAGAAGCCAAGATTTGATTAAAGGAACAAAAGTGTTTGGCTAACAAGAACAAATTAAGTTCTCCCCCTTTTCCCTTTTCCCATTTTTGAATAGAACAGGAAAAAAACAAAAACAAAGTACAACAATTATTAACTGCAAGAAATTAAGAATCCTCCAAAAACACTGAATTGAACTTTAAGATCTAATTAGGCATTCTATCTCATTAGTTGCCTCTATCTCCAATATCTATCTCATTAGTTGCGTCTATCTCCAATATTCTTAATGCCAAATTACACAAAGTCTTCCATTAATTACCTTTTAGAATGTATATTAACATATTAATCATGTAGTATCATTTATACTGTTAAATATAACAATATTAAATACTCATGACCATTAAATAATACCTCTCAATTTCCATTGAAATTTGAGAATATCTTATTCCACTAATTACATGTTTATCACATCATGGTTAAAATGACATTAAAATTAGGAGAGAAAGAGAATTATAAGGAAAACTTATTAAATCATCTTCTTCTTTTTTAATGAAATCATTCACATATTTCATTAATAGAATAAAACTAACAACAACGTTCAACCATTACAATATTAATGACACATTGAGGGGCTTCTTCTATATGAACCACTTCATCTCCTATGTACCGAAAGTGCTATCTTAGCAAGCACATGAGCGGCTCCATTAGCCTCCCGTCGTACTAGGGCCGGATGGAACCAAGATATTTTATTTGGAAAAATGCAAAGCATGAATGAAGAACCAAGCCTAATTTTGATAGGAGTCAGCTTACTTTTTAAGTCCAAATATATATAAATATTTTAAAGAACAACTACAAATGGACAAAGTTTTCATTCAGATTAGGTTGGAGAAATTTCCTTTAACCTAATCTATAAAGAGGGCGGCTAGGCATCCCAACACTTTTTTCCAAATTCCCTTTTTCAAATTATCTGGATCCCACATTCATTTAAGCAAAAAAAAAAAGATAAATCTATTTATTTATTGAATGGACCAGATCATTTGGAAAAAGAAATTTGGGAAAAATGTATTGGGATGTCTAGTATTATCCATCTATAAAAGTGACATGTGTCCCTTAACATGTGAAATGCACATGTTTTTTTAATAACAGAAACAAAGTTGGAATAAATTTTATTAAAAACTCATATGTATCTTAGATGTTATTAAAAAAATGGATACACCACTTTTATATACTAGGTTAAAGAAAATTCATCCAACCCAGTTTGGATGAAAACTTTGTCCATTACAAATTTGGGGGAGGTCATCCCCTTACCAGGTTCCCACACTTTAACTAATGAATCTACTTCCTCCACTTTCTAGCTAACTGAATCTTTCCTTTTATGATTGTCCTTAACAATTGATTTCTAATTGTTACTCTTGAAACCAAACAAAGATTAATTTCATTTACTAAGTTTTTATTCAAAAACTATCCCACAATGATAGCATAGTTTTTGTTTTTCCTTCTAATAAGATCGAGGTGATCCAAGGGTTTGTTGAAAAGAACTTAGGTATTTAATGATAAGAGCATGTCTGTGATTACGTTGGGAAGTAGATTTTTTAAAGTCAAAAATAACTTTTTAGAAAAAGTTTCAACTTTAAGCTTTTTTTCAAAACTGTGTTTTAGTTATTTTTAAAGTAAAAAAAGTCAAAGAAATACTTTGTACCCTCCCTAACACAATCCTAAACATACTCTAAACTTGTAACACTTCGGTCCTATATGAAGAAGATTTGCAATATGCTACATAGAGTGAGTAATTTATAAAGATAATCATGAGCGTTAAGTCCAACATTTGCCTAGTTACTAAGTGAAATTGGGCTTTATAAAGAATTATATGTAATTTCTAAATTAACTAGTCATTTTAGAGTAATAGCATGTAGATGTATTTTTCTCTGGGTCGTTACAAAACTTTGTGTTTTAACAAATGGAACCTTGGCCATGGCAGCACTTAAAATGCAAGCAAATAGAGTTTGCCAATGATCTCTCAAGAAAAGACTCTGAGCAAATGATAACTAAGTTTTTAAAAATTGGTAAAGATAGGACAATTGGTAAGTGGAGAGTCCACTAAATCAAGCAATTTCTGCAGCCGCTACTAAAGAAAATGGCATGATCATATCATTGGCATATGACCACTCATACAAAAATGCTATTATCATTTTGGCTTAAGTTAGGTAATTGTCTCTTGGCGCTTACTTTTATTGCTCAATACAGGAGTTTCAACGAACCGTATGCTTTGCCCTTTATTAGAAAAAACCCATGTATTTCAACATGCGCATAATCATACGTACACTCATGAAAATTGTTGCACACCCTTCACTTTGTGCAAATTTTGCAAATATCTATCATTTTCTGACGCAAAAAACTTTGATAGGTGCTCGAAGTTCAAGCGCATAACGGGCCGGGATTTTTTTGGACTAGGTTCTTAAGAGGAATGTGGCCGCACGACTAGAAACTTGTTAATTATAAATTTTCAGCATATTTTAACGAATCAATTGTTTGAAATTGCATTTTAAAAAAATTGTCATGCTTAACTGCATTTTTAAAAATCACGTTTTTAAATCTCACATTTTAAAATCGTTATTTTTAAATCGCACTTTTTGAAATAACAAACTCAAACGAACTCTTAAGTCTATAAATAGACTTATTATTAGGAGGAAGGATATAACATCCATCCTACTAGCAAATCCTATCAAGATAAGATAAGTTATAACCATATTTAAAAGATAAGTGTCCCCAATATGAGATTATATTAATCCTACAAACAAATTCTATCAAGATAAAATAATTAATTATATTTAAAAGATAAAATTGAATTATTTAATAGCATGTTTGAGATTATGTTTGAGAAATTAGGGGTGGGCAGATTAACCGGTTACCGATTACCGGCCGTGTACCGGTTTCGACCGAACCGATATTAACCGTAACCGATATACCGATATCCTTATCGGTTAAATTTTTTATACCGGTGTGCTTATCGGTTCGGTTAGAAATTTCATATCGGTTAACCGTTTAACCGATATAAACCGTTAAGTAGGGATGCCAAAACGATGTAATTTTGGAATTATATATATACCTATGTAACCTTATATTAATTTGGGATTTGGTAGGTTTGACTTTTTTTTTTTAGTGATGGCATTGGACGGGATTTCTTTGCCTTTGGTGAAAGCATTTTTCATTAACTAGTTTTGTTAGTCTAATTAGCATTCATTATGTTAATTAGTTCATTTGCTTTGAAAAAATGTATTTTATAATATATAAAAAAGTTGTGGTAGATCAAATATAAAAAAGCTTTAATTTTTAGCCCAAAAAACAAATATTTGGTCCTAACAAAAGGTATTTGGGCCCTAAAACAACTCATTTTTAATAAGTTATTTTAGCCCAACAAAAAGTATTTGAGCTCTCAAAATTTTTTTTAAAAAAAAACTCATTTTTGGCCCAACAAAATAAATCAATATAAAGTCCACGGTTAAATCGGTTAACCGGTTTAACCGAACCGTTTAACCGTATACCGTTATAATCGATAATTTCGGTTAAAATTTTTATTGGTTCGGTATTGGTTAATAAACCGTTTAACCGAAAATTATCGGTTAATAACCGATAAGAGCTAAAACCGGACCGTTTTGACCGATACCCAGACTTATGAGAAATAGAGTTTTTAAGTCAAAAAGTGTTTTTTTGGCAAAAACTTCATTTTTAAGCTTTTGCCACAAGTGCGTTTTGGCCTTTTTAGACCCCTTAAAAGTGCTTTTGATTTTTTTTCACCAAACAGGTACTTTTTCTTCAAACGAATTTTTTGAATATTAAACGTACTTTTAAACCCCTCAAACGTACACCCAAACAGACCCTAATAGCTCTACCAAAATCATCACTTCAATCGGTTGGCCAAATCGGTAAATTACGATAAAAGTGTGATACCATTACTCATTGACAAATATTTCATTGTTTTGGTAGAAAATTTGTAGATATAAAGTACTTGAACTTAAATAAAAACTTGGTTTTTTTTTTTATTTTCTTAATATTTTTTGTTTTTGAAGTGAAAAAATCTTGGCTTGGGCAGAAGCTGGGGCCTGCCTTCCAAATATTGAGAGCTCTAAATGAGCCGTGGTCGAGGCCAGCATGGAGCCAGTAATCTCAATGGCTGATTAGGGCTGAGCCGGTTCTTTTGGGCCCAGAAATGGACCGCTCCAATAAATCCTGTTGAACAGCCCACCAGAAAATCTAAGTCAAAGTTTAGTACGCGAGAATGGCCGGTGGGAATGTTAGAGAGGAATATATATATATATATATCAATTTTAATGAAATGGGTCACTAAGAGGTAGCT